>NC_041406.2:30821080-31166080 GCF_900747795.2 Erpetoichthys calabaricus
TACAGTCAGGATTGGAACAGGTGCTCTAGATTCAAGGTTCAGATTTACTTCTCCATTGATCAACAGTTCATTAGTTTCAGCTGTTGTTATTCTCTCAAATCCTGTAAACTAATGTCCTCCTTAGTATAGTAAAAAATAAACACATATATATAAACAAATGACTTGTACTCCCTCATGACTGGCTCTTTGAAATGAAGGGACAAGAATACAGTCTTTCTCTTTTAACACTTAACTGATAAAGCAGCACATGCAGAATGTGAAATTTATTTTTTCTAAACTAATTTAAAGTCAAGGCTCCTGTAATATAGAATGTGAGGAAAACAGTGCTGCCATGACATTATACATCTGAAACTAAAAGTCTGTCAAGATTTATACTTCCATAAAGGCAAGCAGGAATATACTGACTGCACGTGCTACTGAAACTGTGTTTTTTTTTTTTTTTTTTAATAAAGTGTGAAGTTCTGAGCCACCATGTTTCACATCTGTTCAAAAGCACATAAAGAATTTGCCATCTGGTGAATGTACGTAGAACTTCAAGTATCGTTCGGGGAACACCTGAAAACAAACCTACCATGGTTTGGTATAACACAATATATGAATTACTACAATTACTTACAAGATTTCTCTACAAGCCCAACTGTATACAAAATTAGAAAATCAAGACAGCCACTGTTATCAACATTGGAAAAAAGGAAACTTCACTAGTTTCACACAATAGGTAAAAGGTAAAACTCATGGCACAGTTTCCTAATGAAGAATAGCTCAAAAGATAACTTCTGTGAGTAGAGGAGACAACAGTCATACTATGAACAAAACTAATTAAATATTTACCGTAATTAATAATAGCGAATCATTACATTTTTCTTATTACAAGTGCTGAATGGTGACCCGCTTACATGAGAATTCACTCAAGCAAATGCAGTTTTACTTCAAGTGGTAGTACAAAACATTTAAATGCATGTGGTAAAGCATGATGTTATAGTAGTACCACAGGATCAACACTGTATCATCATGCATTAATCACCATAAATCTGTTAATATTTGGTTAGTATCAGAAATAGTTGGAAACTGTTATATAATTAAGGCACATAACATTACCATCCCCACTAATTTCATCTGTAGGTCCAGGATGCATGCAAAAACAGACAGAGAGCAGGAAAAGACAAACAGGGAGAAAAAAGGAAATGCTGAGTTATGTAATAATCTTACAAATACAATATTTTTTCCCTCAGTGACATCTAAGGGATAGGTTGGTAAACATTTTGCTAAATGTAAAGTGCAACAGAACTTTCTTTAAATTACTTTAAGCAACATACAAAACAGATGCCAAACTCAGTAAAAAAAAAAATGCAAGCCTGTTGCCCTTTCACTTTTTAAAATATTTGTTAAACTGTATAGATAGGCAGCATTTAAATGCATGTTAGATTCACATTTTTTTTTCAACAATTCAAGCTGACAAACATGATTTCTTAGAAGCTGCTTACAAACTCAGAGCATTAACCTGCAAAGCTCACATAGTGACCCTGGAAAGTAATATACAGGGAAAACAACGCTCCGAATATTAGCAAAGCTTGCTACCACTATTAAAGTTTTCAAACAAAACAATCTTGAACTAAGTATTTTGGTATTTGGCATTTGTTACGCTGTATTAATCTCTGAGGGGAATCTGTCTTTTTGCATGAAGTAAATACATAAATAACATCAGGCAAGAGGGTCAGACTGTTAACACAAATTCTTGACCTTTAACAAACCCAATAGTAAATTTGGCATTCCACAAGTACATAAAATTGGGTGATTAAAAAAATAAAAATAAAAAATGTACATAATTAGGAAATATTTCCCCCTTTTTGTTTTTTTAAGGATCACTAGCTTTGTACTATTACACCCAAAGTGAGTAATAATGGTAGCTGAATGATTAAATGAGATAACTGACACATATACATGAATCAATGCAAAAACTGAAATGGTGGAGCCATTTGGTGTAACTAAAATAAGCACATTAGCTTCTGTTTTTGGTAATCACATTTTGATTGAAATCAAACAAGAATATTAAGCATAAATTATTATTAGTCAAAACACTATAGCAAATGTACATTTAAGAACAAAAGAAAAATCCTCCTAGCTCCCAACCAAACCCTACCCCAACCCAGAAAGTAAAAAAGGAACACCACACACAAAAAAGGACATTAAGACTGAAATTGTGACACTAATCATCAACTATTTCCTAAACAGTCACATACTGGAGCTGGATAAGTCATTGATGCAATCCACAGAATATTTAAGACAAAAAAAAAAGAGAAAGAATAAGTTTAGCAGAATCTATTCTCTAATGGGTAAAAGTGAGGGAAATGGCAGAGTGGATCAGGAGAAGGAATATGTTGCACAAGAACGGCATATTAATAGAAAACTGGGAGACAAAAGGAAAGAGACAGCTAAAGTCAGAAACCAGGGGGCAATCTCAAAGCATGTGAAAAAACATGCCGGGGTATGTTAGGACATAGAAGACTTTTAGGATAAACACTGAGAAGGGAGGCATAAAGTTTGTGAAAGATGAATTACAGACAGTGCATAAATTTAAATTGAACACCTAATAATTTGGAAATTAGAGAACAAAGAGATGCTACTAAAGATACTTTACCCAATAGGTTGGCAAAGATGGCATTTTGCTGTACTCAAAGGAATAGTAAGGGCCTAGCAGACATCTTGCATAAAGTTTGGAGAAAGAAAACTTGAAAGCTTATAAAGGAGGAAAGAAAGAAGAGTATAGCAAGACAATATTCACCTTAAGAACCAATAGGAAAAAAGGTGTTGGGAAGTTGATGGGATAGACAAAAAACCTGAACTTAAGTAGTTAGAACACTCTAAGCTCAGAGTAATCAAAGACGTGTCATAACTATTCTTTAATTGCCTCGAGCATAATAAATGATGAACTGCATAAAAATATTTTTCTGTTTACTAACTACTCACATACAGTCTCACATCAAACTTACAGGCATCAATTGTAATTCTAACTTAATTATGCTAAAATGTGTAGGAGGAGAACTGGCATCCCAGTCAGAAAAGAGAAGGAGCCATTAGGCAGTGGGAGGCCAACGTAATGACGCAGATGGATTGGCCGGCAGAATAAATAAACAACTTTGTACCTGGCCGGTGTAAATTAATGGAAGGACCACAGATAGCCAGGCATAGGGAGCACTTCAGCCCCCAATACAATAGGTGGCAGTGGTCCTCACATAGGAACCCAGTTGGGGCACATGCAGGAATGTTTGGAAGTTGGAGTCCGGAATGCAGCCCTGTCGGGGTCCCTGGGGGTTGTTAGAGGGTGCTGTCAGAGGAGGACCTCCGGACCTCCCTATTTTCTTTACGGGCAGATACAGCATTACACCAGAAGCATTCCTGGGTCCAGCTTAAAAAAGGAGCCCACTTCCACACATGGACGAGCCAGAGTCAGGAGGCAACACTAAACTGGAGGACACAAAGAGAAAGATTGATTTATTGTGATTGTAAGTGTATTTGTGGCTGATTGTTAGAAAGTGGTCTGTGGAAAGGTGCTTTGGAAGGAATAAAAGTTATTAAAGTTATTCATATATTGTGTGCTGTATTGCTGTGTCTGTGGTTTAGGGCTCTTGTGGTTACAACAGATAAATACTGTGATTTAATATTAGCTTTGTTCAGCTCACCATCTTTGTTCAGATGACCGTCATGAAGATCACATGATTTCTGTCTTTGAATGACTTCCAAAAACGGATTCATACTTTTTTTTTCCCCGTTGCCCATTGTTAACTCCCCTTATACTAGAGTTTGCCACTTATCTCTGTCCCATTTAAAATTAGTCCGTAACGCTGCTACCAAAATGCTGACTGGCATCAAAAAATAAAAAAAAAAGACCATATTTCACCAGTATTAGCTAATCTTCATTAACTCCCGGTAAAAATATGTTGTGAATTTTAAGATTTTATGGGGTTTTTTTTTTTATCTTTATACAGGTAAGCTGCGTCCTATCTGGCAGAACACTTCTGCTATTATCTTGGTAGACTCTCAGGACCAATGTTGATTGGTGAAATTCGCCAAAAGCATTTTTCACAGTGATTTTGCACCCCATGATGCTTTGCAAGGCCAGTGTGATATCATAGAACTGTAGCAGTCAGTGTTGGGTAGGCAAATTACCACTTGATCTGTGCTATCTGCCAGATTTACATTGCATACTCCAGCTCACACTTTACAGCGCTACCTGATCTGCTTAACATTAGAATTACCAGAGCCTACGAAAAACTCATAGATCCGGCCCACCTTAAATCCGTTCGCACCTCTCCGTCAGAGTCTTCTGTCCTGTAAATGTGCTGATAGACAAGCAGCCTGCTATTCCATCCCCCCATAGCCGCAGAACAAGTACAAAGTTCTCCCAGCTCATGCCTTGATTGATATCTGGGAGTGAAGTGCTCGAATTTTAGAGTGGAAATAATAGATCGTTATTTGGAACACATGCATTTCATGTGTGTTCCGTTTCTACAATAATCTGTGTAAACACATTGTTAAAATAGAAACATTTTTCATATTTTAGTAGTAAATGACAAAATGTTGGCATAAACTATATAATGTGTGAAGCCTGAAGTCCAAAGATCAAATAAACACTTTCACAAAAGGTTTAAGGGTAAGGCAACAGCTTCCGTGGCGTAGTGGTAAGATTTGCTGACTTGTGATCAAGAGTCCCCAGTTCGATCCCGGCTGCCTCCTATGTTTGCCGTTTTCAGTAGTAAGCCGCTCTTATTGTTAATATTATACAGTACACACATACATTTGGTTTGCCTCTGTAACAGATGATGTACATTTATAGTACTTGTGAAAGTTACCGTTTTATTTTCACTTTTATTCTCTCAGTCATGATCACAATACATATTACCGCTTATTTACATATTATCATTGGCACATTTACAGGACAAAAGACGCTGACGGAGAGGTGCACACCGATTTAAGGTCGGCCAGATCTACGGGTTTTTTCGTAGGCTCTGGTAATTCTAGTGTGAATGCGTCCATGAGTAATTTATGGTATATATACACACGTCTGATGTCACTACTCTATCGGCTCTTCAGCCAGATTTGCACTTTGCAGGCTTTTAAAAAACTTCACTCAATATTTTAATGTACAGCATGGCCCGATCTGATCTGCACATACATATACAAAACTTCCAGTATTTTCATTTGAGGTATATATCATCTGATCATAATGATAATATTAAGAAAATACTTTGTTCTTCCACATACTGTAAATTCATTGTGTTTTCACTGCTGGATTAAGCTTATTATGCTCCACTCTAAGTAGTGCAGATTGGGTAGTGAGAGGGACAGAAGGGAAAGCTAACATCACGGGCTGTGTGAGTGTTAGTCAGTCATAGTGATGAGGGAGAAAGGATTCCAGAATATTGTGGACCCAGAATGTAATTTTATCTCAGGGAGGCACAGTGATGCAGTGTTTAGCACTCCTGCTTCACAGCTCAGGTCACATCTTTGCACTTTTGGCCAAAATAATAAATCCAGTAGTTGGCACATGCTTCCCTAGCCCTCAGGAACACTTAAAAGATCATTCCACCATTATAAAACACTAAAAAATGGTTAAGTTTCTCCTTCCCCATTAACTTCAATGTATCTCACCAAGTTTGCAGAAATTCCTAAAACTTTCAGCATTTTTTACCAAACTGAGGTGAAGTAAATCCAGCAGGGTTCATTCATCACTTCTCAGGAGTTTTGACCGTTTTTTTTTTTTTACTATCTGTCCTCCATACTCATCTGCAGCTTAAGGGTGACAATGCCTTTGCAGTAGTGGCTCCTAGGCTTTGGAACAGTGAGACTTTTGCGTTAAGGTCTTCAAAAACAACTGAAAATGTTAAGTATAATTTAAAAACATATTTTTTACTTGTTTGCTTTTTGGTCATGTTGAAGGGTTTATTCTTAACTATTGTTAAGTTAGTTCCTAATTGTATGCTTAATTTTAAACATATATAGCTTTTATTCTCCTTTTGTTATGCTGGCATCCTATATGATGTTTTTTTTTTTGTTTTAGTCCCCTTATTTGAAATAACTATTCATTATTTTCTTTTATTATTCTACTACTTTTTTTGTTGTTGATTATCACTTTAGTCAAATTAAAGGTGTTTATTGGGTCAATAATATGTGTAAAAATTGTACTGAAATTCTTGGTTTAACGTGCTAATCAAAACAAAATACATTGCCATTCTCTGTTACCATAATTCGGGAATACAACCAACTTACCTTGAAAAACTACAGCCTTCCTTACCAGAAAAAACCTCAGAACATATTAGTCACAAATTACAAGCAAATTATGAAGTGGAGAGAATGGATTATTAGTTACATAGATTTATATGTTTGGCTCCTTTCTGGATTCCTTGATTTTGTAAGTGCTCTTATTTTTTGTCTATTAGAACATTTAAAAAATTCTGACAATAGTCTATTCAACTTAAAGCATGCCAATCCCCACCCATCTATTTTTTTCTGGTTTTGTCTCCAGCTTAAACTTTTTGCATCAGTTTTAGTTTACCTCTTAGCTGACTCTTGCTTTGCTTTTGAATTTTTGTATTAAGAAACTAATGGTTTTTGACTTTTTCTATTTGAACTGACATTCTGAATAAACCTTTGCAGAACTTCAGAGAATTAAATTTGTCTGCAAGATTGCAAAATATGAAAATAGTATTTTAAGTGTGAATTATTTGTGCAAAAACATTGCAAAGCATATCACCAGCTATACTTTCATTGTAGAGTTAGGCTGTTAAGATCAATCCTTACCATCAACAATTTTAAATCACTTTTATTATAATAAAAAAAGATGTGAATGTTCAAGGATCATAATTGTAAGATATTTTGCATCTGGATTTTATTCTGATAATTTTTCTGTTATGCATTAACAACTGGCATTAAATTGTATGCGTAGACTGAGGTCTACTAATGTCAACTTCCCTGCATAAAATTCTTATTACAGAGATGACAGATTTTCTTTGATCCCCAGGGATGTGGCTATTGGATGCTAAAATTCCTAAAATATAAAATGGTACTGCAGAAGGTTTTAAAAGAAGATGGGGTGTTGTGGGAATGAAGAAATATATGACTAGTATACTAGCTGCTGTGTGGTACAGGACAACTGGTGCTGGTTAATTTGGAAATAGCCAATAACATCAATTGAAAAAAAAGAAAAGAATGCAATATGGCTTCTATAGCATTCTACCATCTCAAATGGATACCCTTGACATGCCCATCCACTTTTTCCTACAATGCCAGCAATTGCTACATTTGCAGTTTGAAAGGTCTCTTTCAGTGTTAACCAATATAAATTAGAAGGACCAAATGGCAAACTTTCATTTGAGTAAGTTTTGATTTTTTTAGTCTTGTTTAGTTCCAACTTTATCTGACCTGACAGATATGAAATCTCACAACCTTCAGAACATACAATGAAATACTATACCACATTACTATATACTGTAGATTACTTTGTGCACTGCTTCTTCATCTAAGATTTGCTAGTGATAGCTTCAAAGTGTGAGGAACTGATGTTGGCCCAGGCACACAAATTTTTCATTTTGGTTTATATTCAGCACATGTGCCTTTGCGCTTAATTTGAGCTCTACATCATAGTTTTGTGTGAAATAGCTACAGATGACATTTCTGAATTATTCACAACTAGCGACTGGGAGCCAGATCGAATCGGGCTACAAATTCTATGTTTGTGGTGGCTCTGAGGCTAGGGATCTGGAGTGGCAATCGGAAGGTTGCCGGTTTGAATCCCGTAAATGCCAAAAGGGACTCTGCTCTGTTGGGCCCTTGAGCAAGGCCCTTAACCTGCAATTGCTGAGTGCTTTGAGTAGTGAGAAAAGCACTATATAAATGCAAAGAATTATTATTATTACTTTCTCTGCAAAGAATTACTTGTTTTTTTAAGTCCCTGAAATGATTTTGTTCTAATATATAGATTTGAGCAGATTTTGGTGTTTCACCCTCTCCGGGGTGCAAGGCTCCAGATTGATGGTATATTTGGCCATGTATTCTGTAACAATATGGACCATGGCCTGGAGGCAGGGATATTTGTGCGCCCATGGATGCACAGGCTAATGCACTGTTGTACTTTCTGATATTTTCCAAGAGATGTTTGGTGTTTGGGTCTAAATATGTCAACAGGTTCTTAAACCTGTCAGGATATCTGTAAGGGTTAATTCGAACTTGACCTTTACGGCAGCAATTGTATTCTCCACCTTGCTTGTTCTCACAGGTGAAGTTGAATGAGTTGCAATGTTTGCACAGGTTGTCAAATGCGCCAGAGTGGTGCTCTGGAATTTCGTCCTCAATAATATTTGTGTGATTGCACATGGCAATGCAGTGCCGCTGAGCATTTTCACGCTGCAAGGCACGGGCTGCTCGATGTCTTTCAACCCGTGCTGCATTTGCGGCTGCTCGAGCTTCTTCAGTCAATTACACATACTAAATACACCTTCATTTACAGAAAAGTATGTGAAGCAAATGTCAACACACTAGGGTTGCTTAAAAATGATCATTTAATAATTATAAACCGCTTTTTAATTTTCCTTTTCTTTTTAAAGGAAAAGAGAAAACTAATTTTACAACACATATTTAGCTTTATAAACACAACTTGAGAAATTTCAGTATTTCACCTTGATCACAGCACACAAAAATCTTTACATTTTGTTTTACGTGAAATTTTAATCTTCATTCATGCAGGAAATGTAGCAGAAAAACTTACTTCTGTCTGCAAGAGGTCTGAGATAGTGTCAAAAGATTTATTCTAAGCAGGACTACATACAGACAAACTCATTAAAAGATAAGAAAATTCAGTGAAGTTGTACACTAATTTTTTCAGCTGCAGTGATGTTTATTTAAACTCTGTCCTGAAACACCATTGTACCCGACAGTAAATGATCAAACTAATTTATTAATCTCAGAATGATATCAAGCCTTTAATTCAGCTACATTTTAAATTAAATGTTTCACTTGTGGGCGGAACGGTGGCGCAGTGGGTAGCGCTTCTGCCTCGCAGTTGGGAGATCTGGGGACCTGGGTTCGCTTCCCGGGTCCTCCCTGCATGGAGTTTGCATGTTCTCCCCGTGTCTGCGTGGGTTTCCTCCGGGCGCTCCGGTTTCCTCCCACAGTCCAAAGACATGCAGGTTAGGTGGATTGGCGATTCTAAATTGGCCCTAGTGTGTGCTTGGTGTGTGGGTGTGTTTGTGTGTGTCCTGCGGTGGGTTGGCACCCTGCCCAGGATTGGTTCCCTGCCTTGTGCCCTGTGTTGGGTGGGATTGGCTCCAGCAGACCCCCGTGACCCTGTGTTCGGATTCAGCGGGTTGGAAAATGGATGGATGGATGGATGTTTCACTTGTTATCTCGTTACACAGAACATGTTTTAGCTTCAAAAGAAAGCTTGAAAGATTGTGTTATTATCCCACTGCTTTAACGAAGTAGACCCATGACTGCAATTACTGTACAAGATGTCTGTACCAATAATAAATTGTACAGTTTACTGATTATTAACTGTACAGTTTCAAATAAACACGCTAAACATATTCAGATTCTTTAAATAAAATAGTGAAGTGTACATTGCCTACAACAGCCCTTAAAGACAGTCGTTCCGTCTTTCCCTTTTATCACGGCCAGGGAAGGTATTGTAAGTAAATCTGGTTAGGAAGCCTGTCTATCCACCTGGGGCTTCACATCCGGCGAAATGAATCTTCCCCTCTCCTGGTCAGGATGCCTGTCCACCCAGGAAGGCACGTCCAATGAATACATTAAAATTGGAAAATTACAAACTTACACTGGGTTTACTTGCTTTATGTCCCTATTTCACACACTTATACTTGTCTTTTGTAGTTTTAAGATAATAAAACATAACTTTATTCCTAAGGTATAGCTAAAAAGCAGCTTGTTTTGACTTGTAGTCTTTTGAATTATGGATCCTGCCTTCTATATGCTAAAGGGTGTGTTAAATGTATTTGTGCATATTACATTCAAGTCAAACATTGCTTTTTAACACGGCTACCCAAAACACACATCACTGTATAACTGGCAAAATATTAAGACTTATAAGCCTTTCTGAGTTGGAAAATGCCATAAAAATTCTGGCTAAAGCATTTGTGACCTTTAATGCCAATTTATATAACTTATAGCTAAAAAAAAAAAAAAAAAAAACTTTTGGCAGATGATATTAAAACAGAATATGTCTATTTCATTTGCTCTTTGGAAAATCTGAATGGATAGAAAACACAAAAAAGCATATCATTCCAAATAGAAAAGATTTTATATATATATATATATATATATATATATATATATATATATATATATATATATATATATATAACTCCTTAAAGGACTTTTCATTCTAGTTTGTAATAAAGGCGAAAAATCCCTTTAAACCTTCTGCTATGTTTAAAATATGAGTTGATGCAACCTAAAATAGTTACACAAAGCAAATTTACAGGATATGTGGATGAGATCAGTAAATTAAATGACAACTGTATTTTTGGCAATTGATCTAGTGTACATACCACTGTGTTGCCAAAAAAAATTAAGGCTAATAGATTAAACAGCATTGCACTAAACTTATTCAAAAGGGATTATGTGACCCGAATCTGAGTCAGGAATTTCACTCCTCCTTCCTATTCGGAATTAAACAAAATGATCAGCTAATAAATTTATATTCCATTAAATCATTTTTGACACGGTATGATTTGTGAAACTATCTTAAAATACAGTACTAAAGGAAGTTATTAGTCTACTTTATATGAAACGTGCATATTGGTGAGAAGCAGCAAAAAACCAACAAACCTAAGTAAATAATGATATAAGCAAGTGTAAGATTGTTCAGTTTAGGAAGTTTTCCATCCATTTTCTTAATCCTTTTATCAGGGGCAAGGTTGCTGGGCAGCTGGAGCCTATCCCAACACCACCAGAACAGAGCACCAGCTCATCACAGGGGGAAAACACACACACACACTTACTCACACTAGGGCAAAGCAATGCCAATTCACCTAACCTTGAAGATTTATTTTTCCCCAAATATTTAAAAAATGTGCCTCAAGTTAACTGTTGATTCACTAGTGCATTTCTAATTAATAGTTATTTTATATTAGAACCTGGCATAACATCTTTACTATTAAATTTAATTTTGATAAAATAAATTGTCTATTAGTCTGGTATTTACACCACAATTTCTAACTGGTAGATTTTAAAATGTATTTTCTCACCCCTGGACTCAAACATGCCAATGCTTTAGAGAGTAACACTCTAAAATTTCTTAAACACTAAAGATGACTAGCAAAAGCTAAATAAAAATGCACCTGTCATGCACACTTAAAATTTCTCAAGTCCTTATTTTTTAAAAGAAATCACTGATTATATGTTATGTTAATTTTCAATTAGAACACTTGGAAGAAAGTGTTAGTATGATTCATTCAAAATGAGAAATATAAAATTGCAGTGACAGGAGTAGGAAAGATTTAAACAAAAAACATATTTAAAGGTCAAAAACTCCACAGATATAAAGCATTCTTGATAAGTTAAAAATAATTAGGTAAACAGACTTCAAAACTAAAGAGATTAGTTTTAAAAGGAATGCATCAAAGTCATCATCTAACCATGCCATCACCATTGTTTTCAAGAACTGACAATATTCTAAAGCAACAAGAAGCAAGGGGGTTAAAGCAGGCAGGAAGACAACTTGCTCTGAGGAGGGCTAGGTAATGTAAGTTAGTTGGGTGTCTATGAGCGGGCTATGCAAATGTCAGTGCAGTACCCTTGGGTGTAGACTGATGGGAGCAGAAGATGAAAGGAAGAAGAAAGCGCCTGGCTTTCTTAACTCCAGGCTGACTGTGATTCAGTTCTTCAATGATAGAACAAGAGAGAGAGACAGAAAGAACACAGAAAAAATAAAAAAAAAAAGTATGAAAGAGTTAGTATTTGACTCTAGAAAGCTGCTAAATAAACCTAAGTACAATTATTCAAGCACTGAAGTTGAACACAGACAACAAGCTCTTAATACTTTTCTCTACTTTGAAATCTGACATTACTTTGGCCTCCACCATCACTATACTATATTATATACTACACAAATCATCAGTTTCTACAGAATATGAGTGCAATTGTTGATTCAACAAGAAGTAATGCAGCAACCATAAAACATAAAAAGTGAAAAATAAACATCTAGCAAAAATCATTTTAAAAGGACATTAATGTAAACCACTGATCCCACTACAAAACTTTGACTCTCTCAATTCTTACTGACATATCTTTATTTACATAAACCTTTAATGCAGTAGTTGCCTTCAAGAACTGTTCATCTTTCGAAAAAGGTTTATCAATTCACTGTCCAAAGCTAAAATATGATATCTAAATAGGTAGTTTTTCAACAAACAAACCTTTAGGAGCTAGTTTATTAGGTACACCTATATGCCTAATGTAATGACTAGTTGCTTCCTCGTTTACTCATGCAACAGCCTAACACTGTCAGGCCTGGACTTAAAACGAAAAAAGAAGTGCTAGTTCATAATCATTTCCACATCTTCTACTGTGCCTGAAAATTACCTGGTGCTGCATCTCTTATCCTACCAGCAGATGCATACTTGTACCAAAGATGGTTATGTGGATATAAATATGGTGACTGTGGATCTCACTGCATTAAGAAGAATTCGCTGCCATATTTCAGGAACTATATCATGATGTTTCTACTCTGGAAGCAAAACGTTACTTAAAAAAGACATTTCTAAATGTATACAAGGCTGCCATTAAATGATTCACCTATTTGGCAACAAAGCTCATCTATTTGTGGGATTCAAACACAACTTATTTTATGAAAGGGTTCCCAATATGTGGTATGAAAACACTTCCCACAATGAGGCTCCACTGATCACTAGGAATAAGAATATCTTCCTCTGCTCAAACACATAGCTAAGTACCACTGTGTTTATGTGTGTACACAGGTTGAAATTTGCTGGTGCTTGTGCACACAGCTCCAAATAAACAAGAACCTTTTCTTCCAGTTACAGAAGATATAAACAAACAAGAACCTTTTCTTCAAGTTACACAGTCATTTTACTCTGCTTGCAGTAGTAATAACATTGTGTCAATTGAAAACTACATACTATCTGCAAAAAAATACAAACTGTTTATCTTACCCCGACCTAATTTGTATATTTTTCAGTGAAATAGAGTGGAATGTAGAGTAGAATTTTCAGCTAGTTATTTTTGCAAGCGCAGGTGTTTTAAGACAGACAGTTAAAGTCATTCTCTGAACTCTCTATCCTTTAAGTGGGTTAAAAAGAGAAACACTTCTGAAGGTGAAGGAAAGTGTTCTTTTGTATTTGGAAAATACACCGAACAAGAACTTTAGAACATTAGAACAATCCAGATGAGAACAGGCTATTCAGCCCAATAAAGCTTGCCAGTCCTATCCACTTAATTCTTCTATATAAAAAAAAAAAGTCTAGTTTTGAAAGTACCTAAAGTCTTACTGTCTACCACGCTACTTGGGAACTTATTCCAAGTGTTTATGGTTCTCTGTGTAAAGCAAAACTTCTTAATGTTTGAGTGAAATTTACCCTTAAGTTTCCAACTGTGTCCCCATGTTCTTGATGAATTCATTTTAAAATAACAGTCTCGATCCACTGTAATAATTCCCTTCATAATTTTAAACACTTCAATCATTTCACCTCTTAATCTTCTTTTGCTTAAACTGAAAAGGCTCAGCTCTTTTAATCTTTCTTCATAATTCATCCCCTGTAGCCCTGGAATCAGCCTAGTTGCTCTTCTCTGGACCTTTTCTAGCACTGGTATGTCCTTTTTGTAGCCTGGAGACAAAAACTGCACACAGTACTCCAGATGAGGTTTCACCAGTGCATTATGAAGCTTGAGTACATAACCTCCTTGGACTTGTACTCCACACATCATGCTATAGAATCTAACATTATATTTACCTTCTTAATAGATTCTGAACACTGTCGAGAAGGTGATAGAATCACTACGACTCCTAAATCCTTCTCATAAGGTGTACTCTCAGTTTTCAGACCTCCCATTGTGTATTCAAACCTAACATTTATATGTTCTATGTGTAATACTTTACATTTACTGACATTAAATTTCTTCTCCCACAAATCTGCCCAAGCCTGTATGCTGTCCAAGTCCATCTGTAATGGTTTAACGGATTCCAAATTATCTGCCAATCCACCTATCTAGGTATCATTTGCAAACTTCACCAGATTGTTACTTCTATTCCTATCTAAATCATTTATATTATAAGCACTATATTATTAGCATTGACCCTGGCCAGTTCTGATAAGGTTCCTTGCACCATCACCCTCTGTTTCCTGTGTCTGAGCCAATTCTATACCCATTTAAACATATCCCACTTATTTTAGTTTGATGCCCAACCTCTCATGTGGCACCTTATCAAATGCTTTCTGAAAGTCAATATAAATAATATTATATGTTCCACTTTTACCATACCCTTTTGTTGCTTCCTCATAGAATTACAGGAAGTTAGTAACACATGACCTCCCTCTTCCAAACAGAAAAACTCCTGTACTTGCCATGTGCTGCTCAATCTTATTCTTAATTATTCCTTCCATTAATTTTTTTTTATGATGCATGTTAAGCTTATTAGCCTACAGATGCTTGGATCTCCCCAGTCACCCTTTATATGTAACGGGATAATATTTGCCATTTTCCGGTCTTTCGGAATTTCCCTAATGTGCAGTTATACCCTGATTATTACAAAATATTAAGTCCAGACAAGCTTCACCCCACGTTATTACAAAATATTAAATCCAGACAAGCTTCACCCCACGTTGGTGTTTTAACATTCTGTGTTAAAAAACAGTCACTGAATACATCTAAAAACACCTGCTCTTGTGGTCCATCATTTGCAAGATTATCCCAGTTAATACTAAGATAATTAAAATCCCCCATGACTAGAATATCACCTTGTAAATGTGCCTTTTTAATATTACTAAAAAGTTGTGTGTTGAAATTACTATCTGTATTGAGTGGTCTATAACACACTCCTAAAATAAGGCCTCTTCTCTAATGCTTTCCAGGCGAAGCCACATGTCCCCACTAAGATGGGGCTCCTCGTCCTTCTGTTCAATCTATCCTTCCTAAAAAATATGTATCCTCTATGTTATACTCCACTCCATCTTTGTTATTTAGCCAGGTTTCCGTTATTGCTATAATATCACAATTATGCTCTGCTACATACAGCTCCAATCACTTACTTTATTGTTGATACTTCAGGTATTAACGCAAGCTACTTTTAATGTCTTACTCCTTCTACATTTAAATGCAGAGTTAGAATTTACATTACTGCGCATTTTTATTTCTACACTGTTTTATCTTCCAAGTATAGTTCTAAACCTGGCCTGTCTTAAACTCCCTGCCCCACCAATCCCTAGTTTAACACTAGAATTACCAAAGCCTACGAAAAAACTCGTAGATCCGTCCCACCTTAAATCCCTTCACATCTCTCCGTCAGCGTCTTTTGTCCCGTAAATGTGAAGAATATCTCGTCAGTTCTGCTCCTTAGCCTGGAACATCCCTTTTTGAATTTGGATCGCACAACTGACAGACTATCCTTATGTATGTCATTTGTTCCAACACGGACAATGACAACTGGATCCACCCCCACTCTGGCCAGGGATAATAATAATAATAATTCATTACATTTATATAGCGCTTTTCTCAGTACTCAAAGCACTATCCACACAGGGAGGAACCAGGAAGCGAACCCACAATCTTCCACAGTCTCCTTACTGCAAAGCAGCAGCACTACCACTGCGCCACCTGTATCCACCCTTCCAGGTTGGTCCCCCAACTGTGTACCCGGAAGGCAACACACCATGCAAGACTGTCTCTACCTCTTCTTTTTCTGGGAATTGGTTTTGAGGTGACCTGTTGGGGTTGCACAAGAACCTTAAAATGATCTGACACTTCTAATTTTGGTGTTGATGCCCCCCGGACAGTGAGCACCCTTTACCTTATGCCTTGTGACTGTGACACACCTATCTCTACCTGTCTGGTCTGGAATCTCCTCCCACTCCACCTTAGGGGTCCACACTCTTTCCCTCTCTAAAGGACACCTGGGGCCAGGTCCACCAACTCTCTACTACAACACAGGCCAGCCAACTCCTCCTCCAGGTCAGAGAACCTGAGCTGGAGGTGCTGGGTCAGCTGGCATCTCCTGCAGATGTAGCCCTCATAGATGACTGGCTCCTCCAAGTCTTCATCTAAAAAGTCTAACATCCAACAGGACTTGTATTGCACTTGCCTCCTCATTAAAATTTAATTTAGGATTACTAAAACAGCCTTAACTTATTTTTTATTAAAATTCAATGATTCAACTTTAATGGTAAAACTAAAAAATTTAAAGCCAAAGAAAATAGATTATAGAACTGCTACAGTTATTTTACACATTCTATCCCCTTAAGCTCCTGTATTATTATCCCTCTCAAATGCCTGCTGTTTCTCCTATGACAATAACATTACATTTCTCTTTCTGTTTTTCTAACTTTGCACTCCTCTTATTCCTTATTTAAAAGCCCTCCACTCACACTGTTTGTATTGCCCCATATTAAGTAACCGTTACGCTGTCACCCACTTAACTGTTCTACCTCTGGGCCGCTAAGAACTGTTCAATCTAAAATAAATACATAAATGAAACTTGCTTAGTGAATATCTACTGCTAGTTAATTTCTTATCTTCTTATCTGCTCCTATACCCCCTTGTGCTTGATCCAGGGGCCACTTACATACCCACCTTTGAGCCTTCCCCTTTATTGTTTTGAAGTCAGCCACTGCCTTTTTTTTTTTTTTTTTTTTTTTTTTAAACTAAGGAATCGCTGTTTCATTTACTTAAAAATGTATTGCTACGATGGGGTGATTTACTTACAGATGCCGATATCAGTTACTGCTGCTTTCTACTCTGCCTCCTCGATGCTAGTTCAAATACAAATAACAATAACAAGAACAAGTACACGTACAAGTAACTTTTCCAAGCGCACCTCCAAAAACCCAGCTTCTTTCGCTCCTATGTGGGGGTCGGTATGGATGGGGGGGATGCAAGGGAAAAAAAAAAAAACTCTTCTAAAGGGGAAAAAAAGCTTTATAAATGCCCACACAGTTTCTTGACAGCAACCAAAACCCAAATTTATAGGTGCAAATCATATATGTATATTTTTTTTAACTCTCACACCACAGAAAACACAAAATCTCTCAGCAACTCTCAGCAGTCTCTCTTGTTTGCAATGTTGACATTTTAATTGAATCAATTCATAAATTTTCAGATACAATTAAGATTCAAACTGAATTGCCAAGTCACCATCAATTCACAGCTCTATCAATGGAAATGTCCTTCTTCTTATAAGGTTGTCTACATTGAGCAATACTGCTAATGCTCTCCTAAAATTCAATACTGTGCCAAAATTGTTAGACTTGCTACTCCATGATCCTGAGATTTAATTATTCCAACCTAAGGACTATCTGTGTGGACACTAAATGCTCTCCCCATGTCTCTATGGTCCCTAAGTTTAGTACTACGTTACTTTAACATGTCTCCTGCTGTTATTGTTTACATTATGGTGATGTGCCACATGTTGATTAGCACATGCAAGTAAGAATGTCACAATAATGACCTATAAAACTGCAAGTTCAAGGAATATGATGTAGAAATCCTAATACTTTATCACAGATTATTTTTAAACTGTATTTATTGACAAAGTTCTGACAAAGTTCAACTTTTTATTTATATAGATAGTATATTTAATAAGACAGTATATTTTACCTTAAGGAAATGCATTTATTATTCCACATGGAAATAGTATAGAAGATCAAACAGCAGAAAACATTTTAAGTTAAAAATAATATAAGGTTGGAAAATGGATGGATGCATGGATAAGGTTGATTGCTTTATGATCATTACTGAAGGGTAAAAGTCTGTCCAACTGTCAATTCTTAAACTTACTTGACCCTGCTTCGGTCACAAAGGAAGTGCTGCCTGCTTCTAGAGCATGAAGAGCAAGGGAGGAACCACCCATGAATAGGACACCAGTTTGCTGACCCAAACACACATATGCATTCAGGGCCAAATAAGAGTCACCAATCAAATAAATATACCTTTAGGATGAGAGACTAAAACCTGAGTACCTAGGGAAAACCCAAGCAGATACAGATACAATGAAAATGTGTAAACCCTAATGCAGAACTGGCTAAGTTTCGAACTCTGCCAACATGACACTAAAGACTAAATGTGTTCAAAACACAAGAAATTTTTCTGATGGATGTTTGTCTTTAAACATTCTCAAAAACAAATCTGACAAACAAAACAAAAGGTCACATATCTAATATTGTACACTGCTATTTTCATGTTGCTTTTTGAAATGGGTTTCTTATCTTTTTTATTTTAATTTAGGCAAAAAAAAAAACACTTAAACATTTCTGATAAACTTACCCACTTAAAAGTGTCTGCCTCTTGCAAAGGTTGAACAAAGGTGGATCTATGGCCTTTCAAAGATCCAAGAGAAAGACAATCCTTCATATATTGGCACATAGCAAGTGTTTACACATATCATTAAGGGTAAATAAGTTCACTAGAAGAGTACTGTAGCTGTACTGCCATGAGAGAGACTCTGGAAAAAAGTGAAATATTTCTCCAGGATACTGTGTAGCAACAGGTGAGGTCAACCAGATACTGCTGACATTCTGCTGATAACAAAAGGCAGGAAATTTAGCCCTTTCTTTGAGAGAAAATAAGATACAGTTCATCTACCAATAGGCAGCACACTGTCCCTGATTGAAAAGTGTCCAATGAAGACAGTCTATTGAAAGCTTTCTTAAATGAAAAACTACTACTCGGGTCTCAGGAAGCAAGAACACTAGAAGCGGCCAAAAGAGTTACAGTGAAAGACATGTTCATGAAGCCAACCCCAACCTTAGAAGTGACCGCGAACAGGGGATATAAAGTTGCTTTGAGCAATGAATCATTTGAGTCTTAGGTAAGAAAATGAGAATTAATAAAGGCTACAAGTCTTAGCAGAGAAAGAAGAAGGTAAGAAAGGGGGTGTTGCTGTGGTATCAAATTGAAGACAAACTGGAGAAGCCAACCATTGAGAGAAAAAGTTATGGAAAGCTCATAAAGGCGGCAAGAGGTTTCATTTTGTTTATACACCGAATCTCCAAATGTAATGAAAATGAAATAAAGTGCACAGACATGCCAACATTTTTTAAAGGGAAGCTTTGGGTATTTATAGACTCAAAAATCACAGAAACAAAATATATATAAAAAAAGAATAAACTTAATTCTATCAATCAACTATAATAAAAATACATTAAAACAGTGTACTGTATTTCTTGGGTATTGCACTGCTTTAAAAAAGTTGTAACTGTTGTAGCACAAATATCTTCAGGTGTTCATTCTTAAGGTGACTTAAGTTACTAAAAAGCAAATTGTTGAGATATAAGCTCCCCATATACTGGCATAAAGTTAAATAGCCCCAAAATCCTTTCACAAATATCTAAACCCCAGACCAATTTTTTTTGTCAATTGACATCATTTTTTTCCTTGCAGGCTTTTTTTTTTAGGTTGATAGTGCAGCTGTCTTTTGAAAAAAAAGCATAAAAAATATGGGGGTTGGGTTTAGCCAAGCAGCTGCTCACTGAGACACAGACCACAGCAGTTTTACTAAGTACAAAAATTACTAAAAGAATTCAAATTCTGCTTGTAAAATGATTACATTTATAAATTTGACCTACAGTCATTATTAGCATATGTATGCAAATCTTTCCAAGATTCTGTATCTAAGAACCATATGCAAGTTTTTTTTTTTTTTTTTTGTTTTTTTTTAACTACATTAAAAAAAAAATGATAGCTTAAACAATAGTGGACATGTTACATTTATTGTTAACTACATTGAATCACTGCAGAATGTGTACACTAACATATTACGCAAATATTTTATTAGAAAACCTGCAAAAAACTCAGCAAAGCATCTGACATCAAAAACTGCAAACAATGTGATGGTTTTAAAGATCAACTATTTTTATGAGAAATAAAAATCAGTCAGCAATTATAACATAGAAAAGCCACTGAAATGTAAATTAACTTCCTTGCTGAGGTTTATTACCATTAAATACATTTTGGCAGATGTAAACAAAAAAAAAAAAAAAAAACACAGTAAGCTGTGTTTAGTAAATAACAAAACAAACTCCATAAATACAGTAAAGAAAAATGTTGCAAAATAAGATACTTTTAGATTTTAACTGCATTCACTAAAATTTACACTATAAACTGCAACAGGTAATTTTTTTTCATTGAGAGAAAAACTATGAATATGCATAAAATTCCAGATTGTTGGCAAATTACTTTGCAATCAGCTAAAGCTAATTCATTTAAAGTAAAATATTATGGGACAATACATTTATCGAAATAAAACTAAAGTTTAATGTATTACATTATAAAGCAATTATGGACTACAAAAGGGTGTTTATCATACCTGAAACTGAAACCGTTCGCGTCCGAACTCCCTGCTTGTCATTGTTAGCAATCCTGTAAAAAAAAGGTTTAATTCTGTGAATGCTGTACATTCTCTCCACAGCACTGATGAATCATTCTTTCTACACAGGTCGAAGTATACTACATGAATCAGACGGACTAGTCCATTACATTCAAGCAGGCAAAATTTTCAAATGAACATCAGAATCAACCACTTGAAACAAGTCAATCCATGGATTAAGTGTGCTTCAATAAAGACGTAATTCACATCACAGCATACAGAGAAATTCCACAAGATTCAGCCAAAAGCCAATAGACACTTGTGCTGGTTTTCAGATGGAACATGAAATTTGATCTGCAGCCTAAAAGCCTTTCCAGATGTTAAAAAAAGAGCTTTGGCTTGAGATTATTTTACCTTATTTGACCAAAAATACTATGGTTCATTATATCATACTGAAAAGGTACAATTGTCCAAACAAGAATCAGAAGAATGGGATATTTTTACTGAAGGGAGGAAAATTACAAGTATAAAATGCAAATACTTAGTGCATATTAGTACTAAATGTTTTTAATCATTATAAGACACTTAAAGAAATACATAATTTCCACTATCTGAAGAGTACACTTGAATATTTTTAACTTTGGTTATCGTCATTAAAAACTGAAATGTTAGTACTCTAAGTTCTTGTCTATAAGCCGGACTCATGTATTAGCCGGAGACCAAAAATCATACGAATTTTTAAAATAAAATCGTATCATAGATAAGCCGGACTCATGGATAAGCCGAACGTACTATAACCTATAACTAATAGAAGGGAGGGAGGTCAGTGGTCTCACTTGCGCCCATTTAATTTCTTTAAGGGGGGAGAGAGTGTGAGATATTGCCGTCTCTCTCACTCCCCGCATGGCGCGGTTGGAGCGGCCGGAGCGCGTTCTTTCTGCTCTGGGCGTCGCCGAGTCAACACGAGCGCGTAGCGGTCATTTAAATTGTGATTTTATATGTAAGCATATTTAAATATATATCGCGGATTTCTGCGGACAATGGGTCTTTTAATTTCTGGTACATGCTTCCTCAGTTGGTTTGCCCAGTTGATTTCATACAAGGGACGCTATTGGCAGATGGCTGAGAAGCTATCCAGCTTACTTTCTCTCTCTCTCTCTCTCTTGCGCTGACGTAGGGGGGTGTGAGCAGGGGGGCTGTGTGCAGCTGCTTCCTGAAAGAAATGCTGAGCTTCGCATACTTAAAAGCTCAAAGGGCACGTATTGATTTTTTTTATCTGTCTCTCTCTATTTCTCTCTATCTCTCTCTCTCTCTCTCTTCCTCTCTCTTCCTGCTCCTGACAGAGGGGGTGTGAGCTGCCGCCTTCAACAGCTTTGTACCGGCGGTGCTTCGCATACTTAAAAGCCAAAAAACCCTATTGATTTTTTTTTTGACTGCTTGCTTTGCACTCCTTTGAAAAGGAAGATATGTTTGCATTCTTTTAATTGTGAGACAGAACTGTCATCTCTGTCTTGTCATGGAGCACAGTTTAAACTTTTGAAAAAGAGACAAATGTTTGTTTGCAGTGTTTGAATAACGTTCCTGTCTCTCTACAACCTCCTGTGTTTCTGCGCAAATCTGTGACCCAAGCATGACAATATAAAAATAACCATATAAACATATGGTTTCTACTTCGCGGATATTCTTATTTCGCGGGTGGCTCTGGAACGCAACCCCCGCGATGGATGTATAAGCCGGACTTATGTATAAGCCGATATTCTATTTTTTCATTTTCACAACTTTTTTCCTTAGATAAGCCGCGGCTTATTGACAAGAACTTAGGGTAATTTAAACCAATCTGCTAGGTTTATCATGAAAACAAACCATTTACAGCAATTAATAAATATACTATTGCACTACCAAAACTGATTAAAAGGAAAAAGGTTACAAAATTCAAGCTTACTTTGGGATTGATGGAAGTGCCCTTTCACCTTCTGTTGAAAAAGTATAACAGAATACTAAATGAGAATTATGTATTAAAATTCATTTTAGCATTGAACCAAAAAACTCTTTTTACAGGGTTTACTTAGGATTACTTAGCACATCTTTAACACCAGGGCAACTTTATGCTTCCTGAACAAGAATGGCATCTTGAGTAAATAATCAATATATAATAGCACCTTACATGAAATGTAATAACATTGCAAAATCTACAATATCCACAACTGAATCAGTAATGCACTGTGAGAAGTGATTCATTAGTTAATAACAGGCAGGCAGGCAGATGGACGGACAGACAGACAACACTTTATTTGTCCCCAAGGATAAATTAAGATTTTAAAGCAAAAACAAAAAAAATGTATATTACAACAAACAAAAACAACCCAAACACACACACACACACACACACACACACATCTGGCTTGGATAATAAGAGCTGTTGCAATCTAATAAAAGGTTTATAGGTGGAAATAAAATGTGCTGAAATCTGCTCAGTTACGCTAGAGGTTTAAATTTAAAAGCATATAACATTTATATAAAGCAGCTCCATTTGTTGTATCCACAAATGGAATGCGTCACATGCTGATGGAACTTTATTTTTGTTCCTTTCTAATTTCCCCTGGTTGAAGTCGAACCCTAGGTTGGAATGATCTGTCATTAGAGTGTTAATAATAGAGTGAATAACTTCTGTTGGTAAGGTACTGGGGGGTATTTTTCGTACGTCACTTAAATCATCCGAGATCAGATGCTTCGTCTTGGATGAGTTAATGCCGGTGAAACTCATCCGGGATAAGTCGGTTTTTCAAATGCAGCTGTGTAGTAGATTAGTCTAGCTGGATCTAATCATCCGAGACGAATGCGCGCGCCCGCGCTGATTGAAAAGCCCATATATATTGAGTCTAGAAAACATGATCAGCAAGTCTTTGATAGGCTGCAACAATATGATGAAAGAACGGGCGCATTTTTTCACACAAGCAGAGCAGGACTTTTTATTCGAAGGACATGAAGAATTTCAAGATTTAATACGCACAAGGGGTAACACTGCAAAAGCAGCCCAAACCAGAAAAGACAGCTGGCAAAAAGTGGCTGACAAATTAAACGCTAAGTAGTGTGCATTGTACTTACTGAATACAGCGTTTCATTTCCTATGTGTCAGATTCATTATTATTTAATATGTCATAATTCCAGATCAAACGTGAGCACAAGGAGAACAGATTAAAGTGAAGTACAAGAATATACTTCAAACTGGTAAATATTGGTATATAACTATTTAAAGAATTGTTGACATAAATAATCATATATAATATAAAAAACACTAATTTTAAAGCTAATAAGAAGGCAGACAAGCAAAAAACAGGTGGAGGTCCACGCGGTCCAGACCTAACCCCTGCAGAAGAGTTGGCTATCCAGCAAAATGCCCATCGCCCTGTTTCTGAGGGTATTCCAGGGGGAAGCTCCTCCCCAGAACCAGTGGCAGGATGCAGTGGTCATTTCATTTCAGGTAAAGGATGGTCATTGCATATATTTGTCCTCAATGTGTGCCATAGGTATATTCCATATAGCCCTCTTTTTTTTTTGTTGGGTCAGTTGCAGGAAATGTCATATCCCTAGAACTTGTGTCTGACCAACGAGATATTGATGAAGGTCAAATATTTGATGAAGACACCGTGTCTGATTATTCATCAGGAGGAGAGGTACATTTTCCAAATAATGTTTGATCAAACTCCACTCTGATCAGTCCCATGTGCCCCAATCACATTTGGAAATCCTGGGTAACGAGAATGTTATTACGCAGGTGTCCAGGAAACACTATGAAAACCTGAAGGAAATATTTCAAAGCAAAACAGACTTTAAAAGTGCAGTTTGTCAGGCAATTCGTAGATAGATTTTCCGCATCACCTACAGTATATAAAAAAAGTGCCGCTTGCAAAAAACCTCAAAGCAATGCATATTGTCTGTGTGGTTGCGAGAGCCCGACTTTGCCTAGTTTGACTTCGAATATAAGGTGCTAATAAATCTTTGAGGTACAATATTCCCCCTCGGCTAAAGCGGTATCTTTCGAAAAGAATTTCCTCCAGGAGCAATAAAGGATCTTGCCGATTGCACAAAACCCTCTCTATATGAAATTCTCTTATAATTTGCGCACCGATATCAATTGGTCGCTCATTCATGAACGGTGAAGCCATGACAGAATGAATTCCATGCACGGACACTGATTAAGTGTGTGAGCTAATCCTTGTTTATATCGAACAAACCTGCTCCAAGCAGGTTTGAGGATTTGGATGTGCTGCTATGACAACACATCCAGCAAGAGTTTTGAAAACCAACAGATCCAGGATCAGGCCAAATCGTCAACAATTACATCTGGCTAAACAAGTAATCCACGTACGAAAAATACCACCCTGTTTGCAGTGAGAGTAATACAAACATTAAGCAAGATGATGCAACTCATCTCCCTAGGCAGTAACACTGACAAATTCAGTCAATATTTCAATAACTGGATTACAGATTTTAGTTTTAATTGTAATGTACCCGCTTTTTCATAATTGCTCATTTATAGAGATGTACAGTTCCCCACCCCTGTTCCACTTCAAAATCCATCCAGCACTACAATATCATCTGCAATAAGAAGTTTACACTAGTTCCCCTCTGTAAGCAACATGCCACAGTACCTGAACTCACCATGAGATGTGACAGTTCATCTAGTTTATTTGAAAGTGAACATTCCTTATTATATGGAGGCAGGCCAGTTCTAAAAACCTTTCCACCTTACTTTTATCCTTGCTTCAGATCCACTGCTCCTCCAATAAGGTGTAACAGAGCTCCTTAGGATGTGGGGCCATAACACTACTAGCAGAGTATGGGAATATTTAATATATTCAACTTTACATTCTTCAGAGTCGCTTACATTCTCAGATGTTACAGATGTAAGGTAGCCTTCAGATAGTCTTCACTCTCCCTGTGACATCTCTCAAGTTCGAAGCTTGTCCAAATGACAGGTGAGACAAGCGGATGCTGAGGTTTGCGATGACAACAGCATATCATCAATTTAAAAATCCATCTATACATTCCTAGTGGCAAGTCAGATGCCAGATTGCATTTAATCATAACAATAGTAATTGTAGTTTTAAAAAAAAAAAAAAAAGTTTACCAAAAACCAAAGAGAAAAAAAAAAATGTAACAGAGAACATGGAGCTTCTTTAAAAGCTACCATCTGTGTGCCGTCCAGAAGTAGAATAGATTAACTAGCACTGCTGTAAACATGTATGCAAGAAAATCCATGGACCTGCTGTTTCCATAATGAATACTTTGGGTTACTTCTCCTTGCTTGCAATCATGATACCGTGTATATGCTCCTCTCATTGGGTTAGCAGTTCAAACATCATTGTAGAACACTTGTGCAATAAAAATAAAAACAGAACAGTGGCACAAAACAAGTCTTTTGAAGAAAAAGAAAAAAAAAAGGAAAAGAAGTAAGGTCCTCTCCATTTCTTCTAGCCAATGATTTAGCTATGACCAACATTAGTCTAATACCTCAAACGTCTACACCGCAAATTAAGGACTTTGCCCAGATGGGGCTACATCACAAATGCATGTGAGATATTCCAGGGAACAGAGAACAGTTAGTTCTATAACCACTGCTAGTCAGCGATATACAGATACTCTTATTTAAAAAAAAAAAAAAAATACAGAAACCAAGAATGTTAGCCATGCCCAGTGATTAATGAAAGAAAATGACCAAGGACAGCACCGAGTACAGCTAGATGGAGAACCTAACTACAGTGTGCAGGAAACAGATTAAATAATGGATCTTGGATATCTCTGATTTTTATGTCACCACTTCACGTTTAGTGCATGTACTTTTTGATAATTCACTGAATAAAAACAGACTTAATATGACTCAGTTGTTTATAGTTTTGTTTAGAATTCAAATTACTGTGTAGCCAACCAAAACGTTTTAATATGTGAATTCTATCAAGAGTTATGTTTATGTAATCCAAGACACAGGCTCCAAAATTAAACGTAATGTTTCTAAATACTAATCACAGCCTACTTCTGTCCAACTTATTTTCTTTACTGAACATAATCTGTGAAAGATCCAAGTTAGAAAAAAAAAATTCTACGGATTTTTCTTTAATCAGCAAAATGAAGTGATTAAACCTTGTGTAACAGTTTTAACATCCCTTTAAAGTATGGCTTGTTCTACAATTCTAAAAGACATCTGACAACACACATTTTCACATTATGTAATTTATCCACAATATAGCCAAAATGTGCTATTATTTCATCATTCACTGATAAAGCCAACATTTAATATTTATGACACTTAAAAGTATGTGTAGTTTAACTACTATTTAAAAAACATTAATAAAATTAAAATAAAAAAAACTAAATTCTACCAAAGAAAAAAAATCATTAACATTAGCATATGTCTGCCTTTCACATCATATACAAATTAGATAATTCCTGAACACTTTCCACATAAATCATTAATGTTTAAAACTTGAATGACTGACATAGCTAAAATGGCTTTACTAAAATACCATGTCAGAAATACTGTTGGACACTAAAAACAAGACACAGTATGTTATCTGAATATATTTAAAAGAATGTTTACCTTTCTGTGGTCGAATAATGTAAGATTGGGAAGACTCGTTCACCAGTCGACAGTAGCCATCTATCAGATCTGCCATGTTTTCTGCAATGTTCAGGGAAGGGGTTGTCACTGTAAGAGGCTGAAAAACATCAAGCCAACAAAGAAGCATTATTGCCACAGTTCTTGCTCTACAGGGCACAGCTGCCCCATTACATCAGCAAACTGAATACACAGCAGAATGTAAGGTCATTTGGAGTAAAAAGGAACCAGTTAATAAAAAAAGAAGTCAATGGATTAAACTTGTTCTCATTAATTATTTAAAAATGTGTTACTTTATTTATTTGGTAGAAAAAAATTCTCTTAAATCTGTCTTGATAATGTTAAGACAACATCTACATACCAAAACTATTTAAAAGAATAAAAGCCCAAATAAAAGGAAATTAAACATTAGATGAAGGCTGCTAGGAATGAAAGGATCATATTTACATACATCACAACATGAATAAAAAATACTTTGTTAATATACTTGCAAGAAATACTTCTAAAATGTAAAATTATTTCTTTTAATACTGACTTTGACTTTTGACCAAAAAATACATTGAAAACTGTCCATTTAAAAACTACCATAAAGATTTAATCTCTGTGTATTTAATTTCACTCTCACAATTAAAGGAGTTGCATCAGAACAGCATCTTCTAGAATGGAGCTTAGGACTGCTCAGCCAGTATACTGTGAATATTTAAAGTACAATAAGGGAGGATTACAGAAAATGTCATGAGAAATACTGTCAAATAAGCACAATATGAAAATTATATAACCAGAAACATGTAAACACAAAAAGCAAGCTACTGTACAAGTTTCATCTTTTTAAGGTGGACTGCTTCATCAATAATCAAAACATGTTAAATATAGATCACAAGGACTGTAAATCTTCTCAAAAGACCTGTTTTAACATTAGTTTCAGATGTAGGTTGTATTCATATACAATTTATTTATAATATATTTATACCCGAAATTAAAATGAGTCTCCAGTGTCTGCTCGCATTTATCTAGGCAGCACAACACACCATGGCTGCTAATCTGTTGTTAGATCTATAGTTGAAATGGAAACTGATTGCCCAACTAGAAAACATTAAAAGATGGTGACATGCCACACTTCCATAAAAAACATTAATGTCTGACATCATGCTAAACGATTCGACAGTGTAATGAAGAAAACAGTAGGTCTACTTCAAATATGCCATTGCTCCCACTTTTCTCACACAGCTGTCAAGGTTGGTAACCCAGGCTTACTGAACTTCTCCCACCACCCTATGAAACTGTTTTTTTCTTCTGACTTGATTGTCGTATGCGGAGAGAAAACACAATTACACTTCCACTTGTGTTTAATATGGCTATTGGTAATGGAGGATAACTAAATTGCTTCTGTAATTAAGTTATGAAAAAAATGCCTGCCACAACTAATTCCACATAAAAAAAAAATCCTTTTGGGCTGCAGAATGGTGCAGCAGTAGTGCATGTGGATTCCCTCTGGGTGGTCTTGTTTCCTCCCACAGTCCAAAGACATCCAGGTTTGGTCAACTGGCCCTAAACACTGTGTGTGTTCACCTTTGCGGAATGGCACTCTGTCTAGTTCTTGATTCAGCCTTACACCTAATGATTGCTATGATAGGCTCCAGGAACCCTGCCCTGGAGAAGTGGGTTAAGAAAATATATGGATGGAGAAATTGCTTTCAATATTTTATATTCAGAACTACGCATTCTTTTTTTGTCTAACTTAAAAATAGTACTTAAGCTAAGGGAGTAGTGAACAGGTTTTGTTTTTTTCAAAAATGTCTGCAGTGACAAATTCTATATTTGGTAACGACTAGTTATTTTTTCCTAAAATATGATTACCCATTCATTATATGTTATGATTATGAAATTCAGACACTAGTAAAATTATTTAATAAAAACATACAGGTTGTTTTTGAAATGTTCTACTAATTTTGTATTACTCTTTAAAAAGCACAGACAGTGTAACAGCACAAGCAGCAAATATGTTTGTTAATAAATGAACATTGAAAAACAAACCCCTTTCTGAAGACCTCAGCAAAAGTAGAACAGGGTAAATATCATGGTTAGGGGTTGCAGAGCTCACATATTCTCATAGAACACTGGGGGGATCTTGGTGGAGTAAACGTCGAGAAGCATTGGTGTAACCTGTATTTTACTTTGAGCTGAATGGCAGATTCCATACTGTATAAAATACTGTCAGGCATTCCTCAAGAATGCCTGAAAGCATAATTTACTTTATTTCCCCAAATGTACAATGTATTATTTCTTAGTAAGCAGGTTTTTGGCTCCTCCAAGCAATTAGCACATGCCTGTATCGCCAAGAAATATATTGCAGTGAAAGCTAAGCTAAATCTCAGCTCCCTCACGTCTCAAATGGTACAGAACAGCTGCCACAGCTAAAAAACAGCAGTGTACAAAAAGCAACAACAAAAAAAAAAAAAAAACATTAAAAACACAACTGGAAATGTTCAGAAACTATTACAAAGATGTCCCTCACTACCAGGTAGAGAATCAGTCAATTAAAAGACATTTTACAACTCTTTAAACTGGTTTTAGGCAGAAAAGACGAATTTTCATTACACAGTATCCTTTTTTTCCTTCCTGGGCCTGACTTGAGATCATTCAAGGGGACAGCCAAACCAACTCTTACTTTTAAAAAAAAAAAAAAAAAATCAACCAACCACAGTTCCAAAATAGCAAGTCATTGACTGATCTCAAAAACAGGACTTCAGTAATATACTTGGGTTCAATATGCCCCTGAGGACTGACCTCCATATATAAATCTAATGGTCAATAAACAAATATGAAAAGATCATTTAAATTATAAAAATTACATAAATGTTTCCCCATCATTATATCACAAATACAACTGTAACATGTTACACTTAATTTCCAAATATACCTACATTCAGTAAACATTCACAGTGAGAATATGTAAATATCACAAATATAAACAAATACATCAGAATCAGAAATAATTAGGGGCAAAGGGTAAAATGTTTCCATATTATAGTAAAACAATTTTGCCCCTTTAAACATATGTATGAGGCAAAACAACAACAAATAACGCATTTTAGCAGTTATTTAGCATGACTATCAACTCCAAATATACCTTCATTCAGTAAACATGCACAGAGAGAATATGTAAATATCACAAATATAAACAAATATATCAGAATCAGAAATAATATGGGGCAAAGGGTAAAATGCTTCATATTATAGTAAAACAATTTTGCCCCTTTAAACATATGTATGAGGCAAAACAACCTAAATAATGCATTTTAGTAATTATTTAGCATGACTATCACTTATGCACTACTGCAGCTTTGACACTACGATGTCACATAAGGTTTTACTTTTTAATAACAGAGTACTATGATATATAAAGTGAAACCTGATGCAAACAACAAAGACCATACACCACCATCACCACAGATGATGGTAACTGCAAAAAGGGTCAATCTATCATCAATTGAAAAATGAAAAATAAGACTGGCTCAAAACCAAAATGCCTGCCTATATAATACCACATACAGTATGTACTACAAAGATTGCTAAGCTTTCCTTCATAGTAGTGCCAATGCAGGAATCATAAGCAACAAGGATGATGATTTAATGAAGGACAGAGAAAACAAAAAAAGGTGCTGTTTAATGGCACCAATCAGCAAAGCCTGATTCTGTGATTGATGACTGATCACTTTGATTATGGTTTATGAAAATTACATATGTTCTTCTTTGCAAAAAGAACTAGACTCATTACTGTTCACATACTGTATCTCTCCAGCAGACGCATAGAAGATGCAATTACTTTGATCAAATTTACAGAACTGGCCCACCTGGACATCAAGAGAGAGAGAATTATGTGTGAATGCTATTTATAGACTATAGCTGTGCATTTAACACCTCTAAGCTTATCACCAAGCTCAGGGACCTGCAACCAAGCACTTCATTGTGCAGCTAGGCTTTTAACTTCCTGGCAGGCCCAACCCAAGTGGTTCAAGTGGGTGACCAAACATCATCATCGCCCACTCTCAACACAGGTTCTCCACAGGGCTATGTTCAGAGTCGGAGTGGACAGTTTCAGATACCTCTGAATCCACATCACAGGAGACCTGCCCTGGTCCAAGCAAATCAACACCTTGGTGAAGAAAGCACAATAATGTCTTTATACTACCTCAGGAATTTCAGGCTGCCCCCTCAATTACTAAAGAACTTCTACACATCCACCACTGAAAGTATTCTGAGAAGTATTTCTGCCTGGTTTGACAGCAGCATGCAGCAGAACCATAAGGCTCTGCAAAGAGTGGTGTGGTCAGCTGAACGCATCATTGGGTATGCATTCTATAACGTCTAAGACACATACACCAAGTGATGCCTAATCTAGGCAAAGAAAATGAACAATATCAGTCATCTGAATAACTGTCTCTTCTCTGTGCTGTGGTCAGGAAAACAGTACTACTGCCTGAGGACCAGTTCAGACAGACTGAGGGGAAACATTTTTCCACACTCAATCCACATCTTCACTAAGGAAAGCGTCTGGAATTAAGTTGTTTATTTAGCTACTATTTATTATTTATCAAATACTTTATAATGGCATTCTAATGCACACTGCTGCACTCATTTAACAATGATTTGTACTGATATTAAAAAATCGTATATACAGTACGATATTGTCCTTTTACATTCTTCAGAAAGAGTTAGAGTTTAGCAACTAAGCATTTCACTAGATACGGTACTGTATGTGTAATTTATATGTGACAACTTTTGACATGAATAGGTTGATTTACTGTAGGTAGCTAATAAACTAGTCAATGTTAGCTAAAAGGCTGTTAGCTTTGCTGACAATGAAGACAACATGAGGAGAAACTTGTCCTTATGGCCATTATGCTGTTGATGTAAAGTTTCCTTTTATAATATTTTCCTTATTCCTAAATATAATTAAACCAAACCTCAATTCATCCAAACTCATATCACATATTTTTCTTTTCTTTTAATAGCTCGTATTTTAAAATTTTCATTTAAATTTTATTGTCCTGGTTATAACGTTAAACTGCATCCGGCCTTGCAAGCAGTCCTCCAACTTGGAGGGAAATCATAGGGTTGGTGACAAAATTGGCACTTCAATAACCGTAAAAAAAAACCTTCACGCAGCTCTGAGACGACAGACAGGACTCCTTTCTGCTCTCCACGGGAGTAGCTCTGCCCATAGGAAAGCTGCTTGCATTATGAAGGGAATGGGAGAAAGCCCTAGCCCTGGATGAATCAAAACCGAAAAGAGACTGAATGGGGTCCGACTTGTTGGGGATGAGGACTGGTGTGGTTCTGAGGCGTCACCCATTGCACAGCAGCACTCGGGCCCCAATTTGAGGCGGCCTATCTGGGTAGGCATGTAGAACGTCTCGTCTCTCCAGCATGATGATCCTCTTGGCTAGGACGTTAGATATCTCTGGGTCCACGGTTCTTGAGGCTGATCCTCCAATTAGCTGTAAACCACCCAAACTCACTGAGATTGCACAGGTGGTAAATTAGCTGAAGGTAGGGATGGCTGCAGGGATCTGTGGTGAACTTTTCCAGGCTGGTGGTAAGGCTCTTTTTCTGAGTTTGGAAGCAATATTTGTTTCCATTTGGGTGATGTGCGTCATCCCAACTGACTGAAAAATGGAACTTGTCGTCCCCAATCTGGAAAAGGGAGGGTGATTGCCAGGATTGTGGCAACTACGGGGTGGGAATACTGCTCTCAGTGCTGGTTATGGTCCTTGCTAGGGTTATTCTCAATAGGATCCATGATCATGTGCTCACCTACCAGCGACCGGAGCAGTCTGGTTTTATGCCCATGAAGTCTACCATCGACTGCATCCTGGCACTTAGGGTTCTCATGGAGTGCAATAATGAATATCTACTGAGTTTCTTTGCAGCCGATGCCAATTTTCATAAAGTACTCAACTCAGTTGATCGAGCTGCCTTGTGGGACATCGTGATTCTTCGTGGGATCCCTCAAGGTTGCTGGATATCATGGCAAGCGTATACTGTACACTGGTACTGTAAGTGCTGTGCAGAATGGAGGCAGAACCTCTGTATTTTTCCCCAGTTGATTCTGGGGTTCGCCAGGGGTGTGTTGTTGCTCCTACTCTGTTCAGTGCTTGCGAGGACTGGGTGTTGGACAAGGTCATGGTGAGGAATCTGAGTGTCTTGTATAAAAACCAAGATCCAAGCCTTCAATAACCTCTTAGGCACAGCCATCAGCAGCGCGTCTGTCTGCAAAGAGAGAGCTGACCTTGTCAAGAGGTTTACTTACCTTGGCAGTGACATTGTCTCTGGTGACTCTTCCTATGAAGTCAGTAGACGGATTGGGAGAGCATGGGGAGGTTGTGAGGTCGCTGGAAAGGGGTGTGTGGCACACCTATATCTGTGCAAATCTTTAGAGTCCTAGTGCTTCCAATCTTGTTATATGGTTGCAAGACATAGACACTATCCAGTGACCTGAGACGAAGACTGGACTCCTTTGGTACTGTGTCTCTTCAAAGAATCTTTGGGAACTGCCAATTTGACTGTGTCGAATGAGCGGTTGCTCACAGAGTCCCAAATGAGGCACATTGCCTGCATTGTGAGGGAGCATCAGTTACGGCACTACAGCCATGTGGTGTGATTCCCCTAAAATGATCCGGTTCGCAGGATCCTCATTGTTGAGGACCCAAGACGCTAGACAAGGCCAAGGGGACGCCCATGTAACACCTGGCTGCAGCAGATAGATGGTCATTTCCACAAGGTGGGACTGGACCACGTGTCTGCTTAGGGGGTTGCCAACCAGGATCCTGAACTGTTTTCGTCATGTGGTGAGTGTGGCAACATGCTGTACCAGTGCATGCTCCCCAAACTGACCTGACCTGAAAATAAAAGGAAACTAATGCTAGGCTACTTAATTCATAATTTTTTCACTAAATAAGTGATAAACCCCCAGGTATTCAGAAAATACCCCTAAGAGTGAGAACAAAAAATAATTATATATATGTGTGTGTGTGTGTGTGTATTTTTTTGGGGGATGATTACTATTCCCTTTCCTGGTAAGGTTAGAAAATATACTGCTCAAAAAATTTAAAAGAACACTTTTTAATTAGAGTATAGCATCAAGTCAATGAATCTTCTGGGATATTGATCTGGTCAGTTAAGTTGCAGAGGCGGTTGTTAAACAGTTTCAGCTGCTTTGGAGTTAATGAAATTAACAACAGGTGCACTAGGGGGGCAACAATGAGACGACCCCCAAAACAGGAATGGTTTAACAAGTGGAGGCCACTGACATTTTTCCCTCAATCATCCTTACCGACTGTTTTTTCACTAGTTTTGCATTTGGCTACCAGTGTCAGCACCAACTGTGGTCATCACTGCTCTTGTGAAAAGAATGGATATAAACAGCATCAACTCGGAGAGGGATAGGAAAGTTTATTGTACCACGTGAACGTCAATGACAGAATAAAACTGGAAAAAAAAAACAACAAAAAGTGCTAACTCTTACAAGTAGCCAAAATTTACACTGGGTGTTACAGACTCAAATCAAATGTATGTTTAAATTATATTATAGTAATAATAATAGCAGCAGCAGCTCAATACTCGGATCACTGAGACTAGAACCCAGCACCTTTGGGTTATAAGGCAGCAGTTCTTACCTCTGCGCCATTTAAGAACACGTATCAAGTTCCTGTCAATTGACATTTGAGCTTGGGTTTTTAACTCATTGACCGCAACAATGAATGATTTTTTTTCATTGTTTATATTCTTGAATAAAAACGCACGTGTTTATTTGATATTTGGACTAAAGTCTTCAAACATTATACACTTCATGTCATTATTAGTATAACATGGAAAAAGTTTCTCCTTTAGGTAGGTGTTCAGCATTTCTTGACTCACATTTCCTTTCACCCTACACTTACCCAGATCTTTGTAGACATGGAACACACATGAAATGCATGTATTCCAAATAACGATATACTGTATTATTTACCCTATACAACTCCAGGAACCTCACACACACATAAGGAGTCTTGGCTTGAGCTGGGAGAGTTGAGCTCTGTCAAGGCAGGGGATGGGACAGCAGGCTGCTTGTGCTGATCGACACATTTACAAAACAAAAGACGCTGATGGAGAGGTGAGAAGGGATTTAAGGTGGGCCAGGATAAAGAAGTTTTTTCTTAAGCTCAAGTAATTCTAGTGTTAAGAATAAGATGTCTGTTTCCCTTATCAGAAGGCAGAACAAAGTGTTTATACACTTTAATAGGAATTCATTTTCTTATGTAGCAAGACTACAAAAAATTGGATAACCATAAATTGTACTATATTGATTTTTCTTACCTCTACTAATTTGTTTATTAACTACACAGAAACTTGCAAGTAAACTATAGTCATGAGTATTTATTATTCCACTATAGGTAATTTGATTCTGAATGCATCAATGTACTCAATGAGTTATTAAATTTAAATTCAAAGTGACCATCCACATTATTTTTTAATAAGGGCCAATATCAATTCTAAAGTCATCAAAAATGACATAACTAACTGTTCAAATATGTGCCACTGAAAGAAAGGGGAAAAAATCCTGGAGATTTCTTACCTCTGGAGCTCCTGCAACTTTGAGCTGCAGGGTTCCCTTTCGATCCTTGTCATCACTGTTTGAATACTGGATATGCTGTACTTGATTAAAGTCTGCCAGGTGTGTAGGCTGAGTATATAAGGAAAAAACAGTTAATAATTTTATATGATTTTACAAATATCTCAACAATATACATACACTTTTTTTTTTTTTTGCAAGAGACATGGATCTTCCTGGAACTTCACTTTATAAAAAAAAATCCAGCAATTGAACACCAGAATCTTTGCTATAAATAATTATATTTTTAGCAATTCACAGATGTTTTCCCAGATAGAGTTACACTCCAAGAAATAATTTTCTGATCATCTAACAAATTCAAAGGATATGAATTGGTATAGTAAGTTATACTATACTAACTTTTCTATACCAAACTATTCAATCTAACCAAAAACGGCAAGATCAGTGCAGCCTTCATTAAAATTACTGTTTAGCTGTGAAGATCTTAAAAATACTAACTGTATAATAAATACCATGTCAAATGATGACTTAATATGTAAATATTTTGAGTTGAGGTGTCTTCAAATTTCAAAAGTCACAAAGTGCTGGGCTGCACTAGTAATGGTATGTGAAGATAACCGTACCCACTGGATTATTTTATAATTCTTAACTATACTCCAACAAAAATTAGGACAGATGAAAGCTTTAAAAAACTAAGTGAGGTTAAATTTATTTGAATAAATTCAACACAATGCTGAAGTTATATGATATCAAGAGCGCACCCAATGTAACAGAGCTCAGGTTTAAATACAAAATAGTACAAGTTCAAAAACATGTACTACAAACACAACATAATGAAGTGGTTTGACACTAAGTAAATATTTATACTAAACTATAGCAATAACTACATTTTCTTGACAAAATCTTTAAATTTTTCTGCAGAATCTGTCACAACTGTCTATAAAATGCTGCTATACCCAACTAATGAAATTCTATTCTTCAGGCAGCTTATTTTAAGAACTAGAACATCAGTGTATTGATCTTCCAAATTATTTTCTGAAAGAACTACAATAATTCTAGGCACTATTTGATACATTTTAGTGCTGCCAAGGTCTCATCTGCAACCTTTCTTTTTCATTTTCAAGGTATCAGAGGTAAAATTTAATGCTTACAATCCAAAGTAATAAATGCTTATTATCAGGATTACTTACACTTCCTATTGTACATCATAGAATTAATATACAGTAGCAGGATTGCATGCTGTTGCCAGGATGTTTATGCATTCATATTGTAGGTTAAAACTAAATTAAAGGTGTTGCACACAACAATCTAAAGCCCCTTTCGCAGTAATCTCGCATAGCTTGAATGCACCTATCCAGGGTGAGTCAGGATTAATCCAGAGTAAGGAGCCTAAAGACTTAATCAGTGATGTGAAAAGCAGAATTTGTGTATATAAGAGACATATGATACAGTCGGAATAGAACCATTTTACCACAGTACCTCCAACCACAAGACATGTCTTTATAGCTTAGTATGCAGCACTTCATTAAATTTAATAAGGCTAACCAATGAACACATAGAGCTAGAGTTCACTGAAACTCACAGAACATCCTGCAAGTGTTCATTTAAAAATCAAGTAATTTTTTTTTTAGGGGGTGAAAAATCATAACTAATCTACATATATGTGGATTCTGAACTTCAAAGATACCTTTAATATATGCCTTTATCACAGGTCAAAATGGTTTTGTTACATCTAATCAGCCACTGCAAAAATACTCGAGCTTATGAAAACGATTTAAACCAAATTATTAAATTAACAGCATATTTTCTTTTTCTTACAGTTCACTCCTTTAAATTACATTGGCCCATGAAAAGTTTTTAAATTATCTTTTTCACCCTGATTTGAAACACAAGAGTTCATATCATGGCAACTATTAACTTGTTAAAATGTACAAAAGACCCAAAATAAACCTGGTTGGTAAGTAATCTCATCTGGATGTCAGAACCTGAGCATAATTGTTAAAATATTAAGCAAACATGGATGCTATTGTTATACATTTAACTACAGTCATCTACAGTACTTTAGTATTTTTATACGGTAATCATAACACAGCTTTAGAAGTCTATTGTTCACAACAGCTAGGTTATCCTAGCATAATAGAGTGATTTAAAAGTAAACACCTAAAACTGGGAAATAAGGTTCAACCCTGAAGTGAAGTTTGATGGAAGGTAAGTGATGGCCAATGGGTCTAGTCAAGGAACAGACCAGCTTTTGTGATGAGGGACAGTCTCTTCCTAGTCGCAAACTTGGATAATTCAACTAGACTAGACATAATGACACTCTTTTTTAACAAGTAACATTTCCTCTTGTTCCAGCCACCATGAATGAGGAATTATTTTGTGGGAGGCCAATTACATAAACTGCTGGAAGCAAATAGAAGCCCCAGGCAAGTGTGTAAACTCTCAGAATCCTTCAAAGTAGTAATGTATAGCTGGCCCATCAGAGAAGCATGTTGCCACAATATACAATGAACAATGTCTGTTTGTGCATATTGAGTGTTTTATTTTAATCATTTCCAATTTAATCATCTCCCTAAAACATATCTAGATCTTTGTTTAATGGTAACAACAGTTATTTTTTTTTAACCAGTTCCAAAATCATATTGTATCATAAAATGGTCCGACATAATTAACCTTGGTTTTAAGCCCTTTTGTCAAAGGAGGAAATTTCAAAAAATGGCGTGTAGACCTTTAACATATGCTGTATCCCTTCTGCATGGCAGAAAAGCTAAAAGTCATCCTATTCACATTGACGAGAAGACACTAAAAGCCTGAAGAGTAAAAATAAAAGTACTTTCTTGTTACCATGTTATCAATTTCATGGTTGAACCTTTTGCATAAGAAGACAATGGCTGAGCCATGAGTGATAGAGTTAACAAGTCAAAAGACAACCAGGCAAGCTCACTATGAAAAGACCTAAAATAAATTCACTAAATTAGTAGTTCAATCAGAGTAAAAGTTTAAGATAAAATTACTATTAATTATCTTCAAGTAATTATTAATACAGGTAAATAAACTTCAAGGAAATTGTACAGAAATATCACACTCAAAGTCACACACAATTGTACAAATATATACAGGTTCACAATTATGACTCCTGTAGCACCATAATAGTGTTTAGTGGAGGTAATTGGCAGCATTCCTAAATAGCACCTCCACACAATGATCATTATCCATGAATAAAATTAATACCAACAACTAAAAATTCACATATTCAGTAACATAAATGCAAATAGACACAGACAGGCCTGGAGAGTTGGCTTTGTTTACACTGATGCAAAAATATCTACACTGACCTAAATATGATGCTACGTGAATAAGTTGTGTCATTTGTGCTCAGCAATTGTTTTATGGTGTTACAGCCAACAGGTATTTCATCTCTCAGAAATGTCTTTACTCTGGCAGTTAAAATGCAGCTTTCCTTCTGGTGCATGTTTTCTGTTAACCTTACCAGGAAACACCATGCAATATTACGAACAGCTGTTGAATCATGAGTTGTTTTCTGTACAAATTCATACTTAATCTGTGTAAGCATAATGAACTGAAATACTACTGTTCTTTTTTTTTTTTTTTGCTTTCTGTAGTACATACAGACAATTAAAGGTCCATAACATTTTAATGTCTTCAATAAGGTTAGGACTACAAACAATTGCCTTAATCTCACAATGATTTTGTTGATAGCTGTCAAATGGAAAAATCTGTGGTTAAACAACATTGAAAATGTCACTCTTATGTAATCTTTTTATTATCTTGAATTAACGATAAAAGAATGTAAATTTGCAATTGTTACATTCACAAACGTATACAGCCCATGATGATGGAAACAATGAATATTGAGGAAAAATTAGGAGGAGGTGTCAAATAGTAGCTTAAATAGCTTAGCAAAGAGTGTACAGGACAGATGTATGGACGTATTCGAAGACATCCAAAGTCACTCAAACATTGCAAAAGATGAGTTAGTGCCTCAAAATGACCTGTTAAGATAACTTTAGATAGGTATATCCAAAGATACACATCTGCATGGCTAACAGAAAAAAACATTGTAAAGGAATACTTGAAACACACCTTACACATTACCAAAGATAATGAAAAAAATGCGGCTATATAGAGGTTTACTTAAAAGTATTATGTCATCACATGCTTCAAGCATTTTATATAGCAATTTGAAGCATAGTAACAACATATATCACTAGTAAAGCTTCAACTAAAAGGCCACTGGAATGGAAAAAAAAATTAAGGCAGCAGCAAGAATGGTTCAAACTGTAGAGGTGAAGCAAACACACATGTGGGTTGCTTTAATGTGAAGAATAAAAAAAAATAAATAAAAAACTTATTTTCTGGATAGACAAATTATTAAAATAGTTTAAAAAAATGTAATTTGAAGTTTAATTTGGTAAATGAACCCCCAAATATTAAGTTTTAGTATATTTTAATTTAATATCTTTCCAGATAGCTGATGACTAAAAAGGTGTGATGAGTAAGGGTGGTTATCACAGTACCCCACAGTAAGTTGCACTTAAACTCAAGTGGAATTACAAGAGATTATATATATATATATATATATATATATATATATATATATATATATATATATATATATATATATATATACATATATATATATATATATATATATACACCAGACAAAGAGCCCGTTTCAACAACGTAAAATAAAACGGGCACGAGTTTGTGTCAGCAGTGTATGAAGAACAAATGATAAGTAACAAAGAAGTTGTTTTGTAATGATTGTAGTCCGCCTTACTCATTACTGTACAGGCTTGTACTGTTAGTTGATGAATTTTCCAGGCCTATAGTATAATATTGAATGATGAATGTTCCAGTACAATATGGAATAGTCATAAGTATAAGCACCACAAACCTGATATAGATGTACCGAATGAATGCGTAATTGAATCAGAATGCGTAATTAGGCCTCGAGCTGTAGTCGAAATCGCCTTTCAGGCCTCTAGAGCTTTAATCGAAGTCGCCTTTCTCTTTGAATTTTTGCGGCCGAAAATCAGCCGCCTGCCGCAATGTTGGGGTTGGATGTCGGTCTCGTAAGGTTTTTTGGGCAGCTGCGCAGAAAGCGACTGCGCATTCGGCTTCGGACGAACGTGAGTGAGTAGGCAGGCAAATTATGTATTAAGATATATACACATATATCTATACATATTAATAAAAGGCAAAGCCCTCACTGACTGACTGACTGACTGACTCATCACTAATTCTCGAACTTCCCGTGTAGGTGGAAGGCTGAAATTTGGCAGGCTCATTCCTTACAGCTTACTTACAAAAGTTAGGCAGGTTTCATTTCGAAATTCTATGCGTAATGGTCATAACTGGAACATGTTTTTTGTCCTTATACTCTAATGGAGGAGGCGGAGTCACGTATCGCGTCATCACGCCTCCTACGTAATCACGTGAACTAAAAACAAGGAAGAGATTTACAGCACGAGTCAAACGCGGGAACGAAGGTAAATGACGTTAATTTTTGAGTGTCTTTTAATACTGTGTAAGCACACATATTAACACATGTGCAATTAAACGTGTGCATTAACGGGGTGATTTCTCAGGCTTAAAAGCTCGCCTTTTATCAAACGCGGGAACAAAGGTAAATGACGTTGATCACTGTCTTTTAATACTGTGTAAGCATACATATTAACACATGTGCAATTAAACGTGTGCATTTACGGGATGATTTCTCAGGCTTAAAAGCTCGCCTTTTACTAAAAATGAAAATAGTTTTGCATTTACCATCATTCTATGATCTGCTTCTCACAACTGAAGGCACCGTGGCTGATGTTACGTCACTTGCTGGCCAACCATAAGCGTTACCTGGTAGGTAACCAGCCACTCACTTCACTCCCTTACGGGAATCGAACCTCTGAGGTTTTCTTTTGTTCTTAATTAAAATTTAAAAGCAATACTTCACCGCTGCTAAGCCCCTCTAGCGCTGACGTCCGAGGTTCGATTACCGTAAGCAAGTGCAGTGAGTGTGTACGCTTGATGAGCCAAGAATAAGGGGGGAAAGACGTGTCGCGTACTCTTTGCATTATTTGACAGTAAACTATTTTCAACCATTCTATGATCTGCTTCTCACAACTGAAGGCACCGTGGCTGATGTTACCTCACTTGCTGGCCAACCATAAGCATTACCTGGTAGGTAACCAGCCACTCACTTCACTCCCTTATGGGAATCGAACCTCGGACGTCAGCGCTACAGGCAAAGCCCCTAAAATTGCGCCACGGCGTGTGGTTCGTTTATTTGACAACATGTAGATCGGGGTAATTACATTCCGCGCCACGGCGTGTGGTTCGTTTATTTGACAACATGTATATCGGGGGTAATTACATTCACGGCATTTGTAGTCTGATTCACAATCTGATTGTATGGGTGGTTACCTACCAGGTAACGCTTATAGTTGGCCACCAAGTCAGGTCGAAGTGATCACTCGAGTGAAGGCAGCTTCACAAAAAAACAGATCCTTAAACTGTTATTAGTATATTTTCCCTCAATTTAAAAAGGTTTTCTTTTCTTCTTAATAAAAATTTAAAAGCGGTACTTCGCCGGTGCGAAGCGCGTGGACTTGACCGACTGACACATACAGACATATTCATGAGTGCAGGTACTTCGGAAAGAAAGCACCGTGTAAACGTAAAGTTTAAATTAAGGTCATAGACCTACAAAAGGTTGCCATTCATTTGAGGCAAGATTGCTTTTGTTCTGTACAACTATACGTTGCATTCTCAAGACTTGGCTGGCTGGCTGGCTGGCTGGATGGCTGGATGGATGGATGGATGGATGGATGGATATAAATATGTAAGCTTATAAGTACTGCCTTACTTCTCTTTAAGAAAGGAAGATGTAATGATACTTGATTTAAACGATTCCATGTCTTCCTGGGTTTGCTTAGCTTATTGTCAATATCTTTACACCTTTTTTTAAGACTCATTGACTGAAACGTGCTTTCACGAAAAAACTTAGGGCTTTGCTACAGGATACACCCTCCACAAGTTAAGCAAGTAAAAATAAAATATATATTTCTGTTTTATTTAAACCTTTTAAGTTCGTATGCATAGCCCCATTTGGCTGTTTAATTTTTTTTTCTTTCTTCAGTAACATTTAATCTCCATTTTACACATATCCATTTTACTTTTTTTGTATCTCTTTAGTAATATTTTAGTGTAAAAGGATAACCAGTATTTAAACCTTTTATGTTACTTTATAAATTTATTTTACACAATGTTGAAAAATTAATAAGAAAGCTACATATCTAAAAATGAGAAACCCTCATTTATAAAAGTTTGCTGCAGATGACTTAACTGAAAATAAATGAATAGTTCCTTTGTGTATAATACATATTTATCTATTTTACTTATGCCTTTATTCCAGCAACTTGCAACATCTGAGGTACAATTTGTTACATTACTTTTGTTTTTTGCAGCACAGGCAGGTGAAGTGACTTCCTCAGGGTCACACAGTGGTGTCAGTACCAGGATTTGAACTGACAAGGTCCGGGTTTACTGAAATATTACTGAAGAAAGAAGAAAAACGAAAACGGGTAAATAGGGCTATGCATACAGATGTCTATCCATCCATTATCCAACCCGCTATATCCTAAATACAGGAGCCAATAAGTAGATATGTATATATACAGTATCTATCTATATTTATATATGTGAATGTATGTATATATCTATATATATATCTATATATATATCTATATATATATATCTATATATATATATATATATATATATATAATATATATATATATATATATATATATATATATATATATATATCTATATCTATATCTATATCTATATCTATATCTATATCTATATATATATGTAGATATGTAAATTTGTATATGTATATATATATATATATGTATATGTGGATGTGTATATGTATATATATATGTATATGTAGATATGTGTATATGTAGATGTGTGTATATATATATATATATATATATATATATATATATATATATATATATATATATATATATATATATATATATAGTTTCATAACCTCTTTAACACACTACTTCTCCGCTGCGAAGCGCGGGTATTTTGCTAGTATATATATATATATATATATATATACATATATACATACATATATACACACACATATATACACATACACATATATATATATACACATACACATATATATATACACATACATATATACACATATACACATATATACATATATACATACATATACATATATACGGTGGCCAGACAATTCCCCACATCAGTCAATTCCCCACATTCCCAACTCCCCACAATTACAATTCCCCACATCACAATTCCCCACATTGCAATTCCCCACATTGCAATTCCCCACTTCCACAACTCCCCACATTGGGATAATATGGAGTGCACTGAATTAATAATATAATGAAGGAATTCTAAAATGCAAATAGTAGTAATTAATCTCCAAAAGTTTTATTTCATGACAATTTATTGAAATGCATTACTGATTACAAAATAAACTGATAGCGGTCTTACCTCGTCAACAGTCAACTCAGACTGTGGCAAAATAGCAGAAACACAGGGGGGTATACCAATGCGTGGTACCTATCGTAGCCCCGAATGTAGATGGCGACACCACTTTCGGACTCCCGACTAGGGTAAGTTCGCTACAGACTATCAAACGTGCAAACTTGGTGCGCGCGACGCGGAGCACGTAGATACGTTGTAAGGCGCGAGAAGAATTTTATTTGATTTATTTCGTGTTTTTATTTTTACACCATAAGTAGAGTCTATTATTTTTGAGAACTTTAATTTTGGTAATTTAAAAAAGATAAAAATCAAAAATGTTACGTTTTAGCATGTTTTAAGAAAGATTCAAAAAATAATAGAATTCGACAACTCCCCACCTTAGTCAATTCCCCACATTCCCAACTCCCCACAATTACAATTCCCCACATCACAATTCCCCACATTGCAATTCCCCAAATTCACAATTCCCCACGTCCACAACTCCCCACATTGGGATAATATTTATTATAACCATAGACTAATGTACTATATAAGACAGTCCATATAATGATACAAAAGCGTGCCCTCCGTTTCCCCACATCGAGCATTATTTTATTTAAAAACGCTACTTGTTAATAAATATGTAAAAATACATTATCCAAGCATGCATTTTTATATACAATTTGCCTTTTAAAAATTTGAAACAGGTAAGTTGAATTCTATTATTTTTTGAATCTTTCTTAAAACATGCTAAAACGTAACATTTTTGATTTTTATCTTTTTTAAATTACCAAAATTAAAGTTCTCAAAAATAATAGACTCTACTTATGGTGTAAAAATAAAAACACGAAATAAATCAAATAAAATTCTTCTCGCGCCTTACAACGTATCTACGTGCTCCGCGTCGCGCGCACCAAGTTTGCACGTTTGATAGTCTGTAGCGAACTTACCCTAGTCGGGAGTCCGAAAGTGGTGTCGCCATCTACATTCGGGGCTACGATAGGTACCACGCATTGGTATACCCCCTGTGTTTCTGCTATTTTGCCACAGTCTGAGTTGACTGTTGACGAGGTAAGACCGCTATCAGTTTATTTTGTAATCAGTAATGCATTTCAATAAATTGTCATGAAATAAAACTTTTGGAGATTAATTACTACTATTTGCATTTTAGAATTCCTTCATTATATTATTAATTCAGTGCACTCCATATTATCCCAATGTGGGGAGTTGTGGAAGTGGGGAATTGCAATGTGGGGAATTGCAATGTGGGGAATTGTGATGTGGGGAATTGTAATTGTGGGGAGTTGGGAATGTGGGGAATTGACTGATGTGGGGAATTGTCTGGCCACCGTGTGTATATATATATATATATGTGTATTACATATACATACACATATACATATACATACACATACATACATATACATACATATATACACATATATATATATATATACACACATACATATATACACACACACACACACACACACATATACATACAATCGCTCGCCAACCCCCGTGTTTGGTTTTCCGGATACTCACTTTTAAGATTTTTTTTTTTTTTCCTCTTGGAATTGTTTGTTTCATTAGTTTCACTTTTATTTCAGAACTTCTGTAAAAACAATATTTGTAATCTTGCGAGTCCCAAAATGCTGAATCTTTTTAATGAGGTCAGGATAGGTTTAACTGTTTGGAATCTCAGCACAGACAAAACGATCTACATCATCAGCAGTTAATAATTTTTTTATTACAAAGTAACCAATAAATGCATGTGCGGTAAACTCCGTTTTTGAAATTCTCAAGATTCTTTATTTGTCACATGCATAATTATACTGGACAACACGCAATGAAATGCATCCTGATCCGCTTATCAAAAACTGTGCAAAGTTAGAAGAATATCAGTTAGATTAACAAAAAGTTATAGATTGAAAAATAACAGTATAGTAGAACATAATAAATAAGTAAAATTATGTGAATAAAGTAGAATTAAGTGTTAAGGTGCAATAGTGTAGTGATTATTGTGCAAAACCAAAGTTAGACTGGTACATAGTTAAATGAGGCAGTTTGTTTGCGCTACTGCGATCTTTACTTTTTTATATTTTTCTAATTTTCCTACTTTCATATCCTTTAACTTTCTCCACATGTGTATAGCACCAAAGTTTTTTTTTTTTTGGGAGCCTTTCTAATTTCACTGGTTTCATAGTCTCTAACCAGCTCTGCATGTGTTTAGCGCCAACGTTTGTAAACGTCTTTATGAAGTTCTACTTTGTCTTTTAATTCTGAGCTGGATTAGACGTGCGTTTTTTTCAATTCCACTTGTTCTGGGCTGATAATTACTTTCCTTATTTTCTGAATTTGCACCTTGATTATTCTTTTTGCTCTTTTTTCTCTCCAACACATTTGAGTCTCTTTTCTCCGTGCTGCTTTCTTCTTTGCTTAGATGTTGACATTTCATTTATAACGTACTGTCCTTATACGCTTTATATGTGCTGAGAGCCCTGGATCCATGTATGTTCAAATCCTTCACAAGACTGAATGTTTTGCTGCCTATTGTCCTATTTGATAGATTGTAAGTAGGGCGTGTCTTGCAAGAATCTCATGTTCTACGTCATTGCGAGACAGTCCTGGGTCTCTTTTCTCCGCGCTTTTCTTTCTTCTTCGTTTAGTCGACGACGTTTAATTTCTACCCTATTCATTTCTACCGTATTGATCTTATACACTTTATATGCACTGAGAGCCCTGGAGCTGTGTGTGCTGCATGACTGCCTTTACACTACTGATTTGGTTTTTTTTATATTGCCTGTAAGTAGGGCGTGTCTTACAAGACTCTCGTTCTATGTTCCCGTGAGGCGCACCGTGGCAAGTCTCTTTCGTCTCGCGGGTCTTTTAAATGTCTTCCGAGAAGATCATGTATCGTAGACTTGCTTTTTGCTTTCCAGGACAGGATTTCTTTTTATATTAGAGAGATATACAGACACTCTATAATAAAACCAATTGAGAATAATTAATAAATACATTTTTACAAATAGCATTAGGTATCCAAAAACAAATTTAATATAATTGCCATATGCCATTTCCAAATTTTCCTTAATCATGTATTACACATCTACAATATTCTGTTCATTGGAAAACTGGAATTCTATATCAATGTATATGGGGTTTTAAAATAAATTGTTAAGAATACTCGATTTTAAACTTTGTAATCCCTTTAGCTAATTTCAAGATTTAAACAGCAAAGAAATACACATAAAGCACAAATTTAAATCAAGCCGCACCACTTACAGTAGAGCCTTTGTCTGTAAGATAGCTAATTCCTTCTTCAGGTCCTATTGCCAGCTCCACTGAGATAATCCAACTCGACTAAAAAGGGGAAAAAAAGTTTTTATTTTTTTTAAACAGAAAACATGTTCCTAAAAGAATGAAAATAGAACAGTATAAATTAAGCCAACAGAATTACAGAACAAATTTATTAAAACATTTTTAAAACACTAATAAAGTACCATCTGTTTCATTCTAAAGACATGAAAGGTTATTCTTAGAGTATATGATATTTTCAGTTTAATACATAAGATTACTGATATTTTGCAGAAATATTCCCATCATGTTTTTAATAGGATTACTATTGATTGTAGACATGATCTAGAAACATAGTAGAGATATAGCACTTAACATATTAGCATAAAAATGCTTTAAACATTTAATTTTTACACTGATGGCATTACAATGCAAAGATACACTTTTTTTTTTTAAATAAATGTAAAATGTTCAAATGGTCTTGTGTAAATAACTTACACTGGGAAATAAAAAACTGTAAATAAATGTTTGGCACAAACAAGCTGACGTAAAAATTGAATATTCACTGAGTGGGATCTACATCCTAATCTTTTATAACAGGTCCACTTGGTTCAAAACTCTGCTACAAGAGACCTCTACACAGACTGGAAACATTGAGTGCATAACACACTACCCAGCTCTGAATATAAAATTCTGTTACTAACCTATAAAACTTTAAATGGCCTTGCACCAGACTACATCAGTAGCCACATCCATCACTATGTTCCTGTTCACTCCCTAAAATTAATCTATTCTGATAATCTCATTGTGCCCAAAACAAACATGTGCTGTATGGGTGACAAAGCCTTCTGCTCTGTAGCAACCAAACTTTGGAACGACCATCTGACTTAATTCACCCTTTGAAAAAACAACTTTAAATCCATTTGTAAGCACTGCCTTTAACTTACCCTTGATATATGTTGATGTTTTCTCGCAGTTCAGGTGCTCAGGATGATTTGCATTTGTAAACACAAATTATTTTATCTGTTCTGGCTTATTTGGTAGTATTTCTATTTTTGTATAAATTTTATTCTGGTTTATTATCTCTTATTCTGACTCGAAGCTTTGCACTTCCTGTATTTATCTTTTTGTAGTATTTTAAGCTGATATTTTTTGCATCCAATGTTGTGTGTTTGATATTTTTTTTTTTGCTTTCTCACTGTTCATTTTAAATATCTGTGAAGCAGTTTGAGCATGGGAAAGGCACTATATGACTAAAATGTATTTTTATTATTATAGTACATTTGTTAGCATATACTTTTAAACTGCATAATGTAAAGAAAGATTCTCAGTGACCACCACATTTTTTCATTTTCAATATAAATATATTTTCTTTAACATTTTGAAGATACTGCAGCATGCTGGTCCAACAGTTAAGAAACTTTATATTGTACATGCTGGTGCCAATAATATTTGCAGATTAGTATTTATCTCCTATTGGGCAAATGAAGAATTTTGGTTCATTATCTTAAAGCCTCCCCAAAACAAACCACTTGCACAGTCAGATTCATGAACTGCCACATGGTTTCATTTAACTTAACTATATACAGTATATGAAAACAAATATAAAAACACATTTAAAATAAAAAGTTAACAACTCTATGCCTAATGAATATCCCCAAAATATAATTTTAAAAGAGGCCTTATTGAATGACCCATTTCTTTATATAATGACAGATCATGCTAGATTACAAAATACCGATGGGAAAAAACAACAGATTCAAACAAAACACCCACTGTAAATACCTACCCCAAGAGCACATTTAAAACATTCCTTGTCAAATCTATATACCGGTGAAAGAATCTCAAAAAATTTCAGAATGCTTTCTTCATCATTTAGATTAGCAAACTGTCTGAAAGTCTGCTGGATCAACTTCCTTAGTGTCTTAGCCTAAAACACATAAAACAGGATAAAAGCAATTTCAAACTATTATGTTAATACACAAGTTTTTCTATATACTGTATTAATGTAATTCCTCACTCAACAGGTTGCAATTCCAAAGCTTTTTACCACTTCTTTGTAGTTACTTCAAATGACTTTCTAATAACTGTCAATTTCTAATAACTAAGTCCTTTTACCTTGTTTTTATGAAATGAAACATTCATTTTGCACATTGTTTTCCTGGATGGAAGACTCAATACTGGAATTTTCTAGTAGTCCAGACTGTATTCTGGTACCTAACATATTTAAGCAATGTGTCAGTAAGTTTTTTGTCACAACCAATAATGGACATTTCTGTATTCTAAACTTCACAGGAAATTCCAAATGTGTTTTTGTTTTACAAAAGGTCCAATATTAAGTGTTTTGTTATCTGAAAATTCTACTGCTTCCATAATAAACTTTTGTTGATATTGTGATGCTTGCAAAATGCAGTATTTTTCAGTCTTCCAACCACTCGATATTCATGAATACACAATATACATGTTTGCCAATTATGCGCAAAAGAATTTCCAATGCAATTACCACGCAATATACATTATTTATTTGCAATAGATGGAGTTTTAAACAGGACTACTAATGCAGGAAATTTGTTCAATATGTGTGACTGCGAGTGTCTGTGGTTATGCAAGGAATAGATTGTCCCCAGCCTCAAATGCAAAGAGGACCCATACCGAATGGCAGTATGTGGGATGTCACTTTTATACTCGAACCTGAGATGCAGGGGCTCTTTGTATGTGATAGTGTGCTTAATCAGTTGAATCTCACTTATGAAGGGCATTGAAAAAAAATAAGTTTCCAGTGTATGTGTCTTCAAAGATAAGTTTGGCATTTTTCAAGTAGAAGTTATAAATTAAATGTTGACATATAAGCATTGGTGCTAAACAGGTTAGAGACTATGAAACCAGGGAAATTAGAAAGGCTCCAAAAAAAAAAAAAAAAAAAAAAAAAAAAAAACCTTGGCGCTATACATATGTGGAGAAAGTTAAAGGATATGAAAGTAGGAAAATTAGAAAATATAAAAAAGTAAAGATCGCAGTAGCGCAAACAAACAAACTGCCTCATTTAACTATGTACCAGTCTAACTTTGGTTTTACACAATAATTACTACACTATTGCACCTTAACATTTAATTCTACTTTATTCACATAATTTTACTTATTTATTATGTTCTACTATACTGTCATCTTTCAATCTATGACATTTTGTTAATCTAACTGATATTCTTCTAACTTTGCACAGTTTTTGATAAGCAGATCAGGATGCATTTCACTGCTTGTTGTCCTGTATAACTATGCATGTGACAAATAAAGAATCTTGAGAATTTCAAAAATGGAGTTTACCGCACATGCATTTATTGGTTACTTTGTTAATGTGTGTATATATATATATATATATATATATATATATATATATATATATATATATATATATATATATATATATATCTGTCTGCTTATTTAAAAAGCTAAATTTACCCCAGGAATCAAAAACGTTCTGTCTAGCCCTTGTACAAAAACTTAGACAAAAGCTGGGGTATCACCTTGGTAACCCCATGTACTTCTGGAACTGTGAGAGGAAAATAGCACGACTTTACAGACAGGAGTCCAATGCAGAACTCTACTTACTTTTTTACTTTGTAAAAAAAAAAAAAAAAAAAAAAAAAAAAATTATTAACTGCTGATGATGTAGATCGTTTTGTCTATGCTGAAATTCCAAACAGAGAAACCTATCCTGACCTCATTAAAAAGATTCAGCATATTGGGACTCGCAAGATTACAAATATTGTTTTTACAGAAGTTCTGAAATAAAAGTGAAACTAATGAAACAGCAACAATTCAAAGAAAAAAAAATCTTAAAAGTGTGTATCTGGAAAACCAAACACGGGGGTTGGCAAGCGAAGCGAGCAGGGGGCAAAGCCCCCTAGTATTTTAAAACATAATTATGCCACCAGATTATTTTCACATCATCAGGTATTTTCAACTGTGATTGTAAAACAAAAAAAAGATAAATTAATAACTACAGAAAAAATACAAAAAAACACGTTAGGTTTAGTTTTTCAACAGTTGGCAGACTCTCTTCACCTACCTACCCGAAGTTCAGTAGAGACATTGCCAACTCAGGAATTTTACAAGGTTTGTTATTAAACAATCTTTTTAAAGAAAAAGTAATTGGTCAGCAACAATATCCTGACCTTGGTCAGTCTCTTGATCAGTGCAGTTTTATTTTCAAAAAGGATTTCTCCTTTGCAAAGTGGCAGGTGAATTATTGTCAACAAAATGCAGACACATGAGAAATAAACTGAAACATTACTCATTCTTGATTTTTCTTTCTGTTCATACGGTAAAGATTTTGTTGACCAGCACATTCCGACTTCAGGCATTTGAATTACATCTTGATATACAAGAAGTGCCAAGAAATGCAGCAGCTCATCATAACGGACATCAGACTCAAGCAGCCTGGAACTTGGCGTAGTGTGTGCTGCTGTAATAGTTGCTATGAACATACTGTATCTTGGGCTCAGTCAGAGTTATAGCTAACAATGCTGTCATTTATGAACAGGCTGAAATTCTGTAAGGGATTATCTGTATCTAATATCTCTCTCTAGAGCCCCAGAGATTCAGTGAATGTCAGCTTTGAAAGTTCCCGAGCTCATTCAAAGCAAAACCTTTACCTTGGTATGCTTCACTAACACTTGAAGCAGAATCTATTATGCTGTCACTATCAGCTCCTGAAGAACTGTCATTGTTATCACACAGTAAATTGCTTTCTTTGTTGCACGCTTTACGTGGCCATTCACTGGTTGAATATATGCAGGCGGCTCATTGTGGATGACTTTGTTTTAAGAGTTAGAAGTTATAAAGGTTAAAAATTAGCAGCAGAAATATTTATTCAAAAACCAAATATGAAATTCTTATTAATATATTTTGATTAATTCCAGGATCCCAGTGGCTCAGGTTAGACCTTGTGTAAGTCCAGTTGTTACGAAAAATCAAAAATATTTTTAGTAAATTATTATTTTATTTCAGTTTAAGAAATTGTTTTTTATTAACAGTTTCAGTTTTGATTTTTGTTTTTATTAACTATAATAACCATGAACAGCTTAATCACTAAAATGGTCATACTTAAGATCGCTCATAGTCTTTCACTGTATGGAATCTTATTTTGCAAAGATATTGCCTGCTGCTGCCTACTATCATGAAAAACGCTGGTACTTCAGTGGTCTAGTGAGAGAAAGATTGAACACAATTGAAGCACGTAATCAAATGAGAAGAACTCAGCACGATATAGGCATAAATTTAATCACATAGAGGTTTACTATTCCTGCCTCAAACCACTAGGGTTTGCATGAAGTTTAAACATTCTCCTCAAATATTTATGGACTGATTAGTATAACTGAATGTCAGAGTTTGCACACTCAAAAATGTTGTCTTCAATTATTAACATATCATGCCCTACAAGATTCAAAAATTGGTTTGTGGAGTTCTCATCTATTTCATTGTAGTTTGGCTCGATTGTACTTTCTGCCTTTATCAATTTCTCAGTATCTTTTTGTCATCTGTGCACACGACACACCATGGAGAGTACTTAATGGTGATTGTTGACTATCCCTGTGAACTTAGTATTGACATGCAAGCGGCTTGGATCTTTCAAAAAGCTAAGGCTATTGCAAAACATGCAGTTTAAAATTTATTATGTGTACAAAATACCATAAAATTTTTAAGGGTGCTCTTCACCACCATGAACCTTCCTCCACCTGCTATGTAAAATAACACAAAATATAATGGACAAAAAAGTTGGTCCTGTTTAGGAAAAAAATAATCATATGATTTGAGCACACATCTTCCATTGTTACATGCCAAGGCAGAACAAAAAAGTTGACAAAACAAAACTACAGAAACAAAGCTTTGGAAATTTGGCACATTCATGTGCGTGTGTGAAAACTCACCCATGACTCCCATGGCAAGCAGACAAGTGAACAGGAAATGAATTCTTGCCTCAAAAAATAGTACCAAGTAAATTTTTTAAAAATGCTTCAGTTTAGAACACAATTTTAGATGGAAAATCAACATACACCATGGTTGTGAAGAAATAACTTTTGACTTAAAAAATACCAAACTTATTCTTTAATATGCAGTATCAACAGATTAAATAAGACCTGCAGTTAATTTTTATTTAAACTGGTTGGCTAAGAGGTTACCTTTTATTTAAGCACCTGAAAAGAGAAAATGCAACTATTTTTTTCAATTGTCTGATGTCTAGGATTACAATGCAAAAGTCTCAAAAACGTTCCATAATGTCCTTTGCTAAAAGTGATCAAATCCAACTAGCTAAAAAAAACAGAAATGTCAGACTTTAGTAGAATTATTGTTCAGGCACTACACCTACTCTATTCACAACATTTAGTATTGTTTTTATTGGGAGTTTGGATTATACTGTAAATAGCTTCCATTAAGTGTGCTTTATTTATTGCAAGGGTACAAATTATTGTTTGCATTGTAACACACCAGTCATCTGCCCTAATATACTGCACACCGAAATAGAGCAAAAAATATTGATTATATACCTTAGACATCTCGTGCTTTCATTTTCCTAAACTTCTTTGTAGTCCGAGTCATACAATCAATTATAAAAAAGACAATAATTACTTGATGACCTGTTCTCACCATGAAGTCAGGTGGTGAAGGGTGCATGTTCAGAATTATAAGCAGTTTTGATTTTTTAATCTATGCTAATTGTAAATTTTAAATAGACTCATCCATCTTTGGACACAGGGCAAAGGTACACCAGACTATTTCCAAGTTGCCAATCATTCTAACAAGCAAGTGTTTTGGAAGTTTTTAATGGAGGGGCACACAGCTGTCCTCTCTATAAAGGGCAAACTCTACACAAATATCTTGGAGTGCAGCTGGATGATAAATTAGACTGGACTGCCAATACTGATGCGCTGTGCAAGAAAGGACAGAGCCGACTATACTTCCTTAGAAGGCTGGCATCCTTCAACATCTGCAATAAGATGTTCTATCAGACAGTTGTGGCAAGCGCCCTCTTCTACGCAGTGGTGTGCTGGGGAGGCAGGCATTAAGAGGAAAGACGCCTCACGCCTGGACAAACTGGTGAGGAAGGCAGGCTCTATTGTTGGCATGGAGCTGGACAGTTTAACATCTGTGGCAGAGCGAAGGGCGCTCAGCAGGCTCCTATCAATTATGGAGAATCCACTGCATCCACTAAATAGTATCATCTCCAGACAGAAGAGCAGCTTCAGTGACAGACTGCTATCACTGTCCTGCTCCACAGACAGATTGAGGAGATCGTTCCTCCCCCAAACAATGCGACTCTTCAATTCCACCCGGGGGGGTAAACGTTAACATTTAACATTATACAAAGTTATTGTCTGTTTTTCACCTGCATTATTATCTTTGTTTAATTTAATATTATTTATTGTATCAGTATGCTGCTGCTGGAGAATGTGAATTTCCCATTGGGATTAATAAAGTATGTATGTATGTATGTATGTATGTATCTATGTATCTATGTATCTATGTATCTATCTATCTATCTATCTATCTATGATAGGATTTAATCCTACATCCTGATGTGAAGTTCTGCACTAACCAGTGCAGCACTGTGTCAACCACTTTAATAGATGTGTGTAAATTATATTGAGATTTTTTTTGAAAAGCTAAAAAATCAATACTACAAATGCAAATTTTGAGGCACGATAACAAGAACTGGATTTTATTTCACCAAGCTATGCTATTGTCACTTCTGATCATGATCACTGTAAGCAAATTGTTAGAATCTACAGCATATACAATGAGCTGTAAAACAGAATAAATATTCAGTTTTCATGTGCTACTCATCAGCTGTGTGCAAGTGACAAAAACAGTAGTAATTTTAATTCAGATGTTCCTTTGAAAAATGTAAACAAGCATAACTTAAGTGAAAACTGTTCATTTTAATATAGTAATATACAGTAGATTCAACAACTTAACAAAATGGTTTCATCTTGAAATTTTAATCTGTAAAAATACTATTGATGTTTATGCAGAAATAAAGATCAATTTTATAAAGAGCAAAAATAAAAATGAATGAACAATTTTTGAAGGAGATTTATTGTAGTTAGCAGAGGATATTACATTCTACTGCTAATTTCTAGTGAAGACATGTTACTAGTACTACCTTAAATACCAGTTTTGCTTTGGGTGGGGGTTGAATTAAGATTTTTTTAAGCTTGACATGACTGTATGCAATGTCACTTGCTTTTAATGAAATCAATCATCTTCTTCTTTCGGCTGCTCCAGTTAGGGGTTGCCACAGCAGATCATCTTTGTCCGCATATTGATTTGGCAAAATTTATGCCGGATGCCCTTCCTGACATAACCCTCCCCATTTATCCGCCGGTACAAAGAAACACACTGGTTTGTGCATCCCCAAATCAATACAAAAAATAAATACATTTATTGTGATTTATTCATAATACCCAAACATAAAGGTTTAGAGTAGAAAACAATTTAGAGCCATCTAAATTATAAAAGCACAAATGATCTTACTATTCTTTGTGAATTGCAAGCACAACTTTCCAACCATTGCCAAACTGATTATATTCTCTGATTAAAAGATAAAATACCTCAGTTGAAAAAACTTTACTGCAGCTATAAAAATATGAATTTCCTTTACACTTATATTTTAAAATATGTTAAATTACTAATACAGTACATATTAGAATGCACAAGGTTTTACATGAAATTAATTAACCTGATAAAAAACACCTAAAGAGCTGTAACCTAAGTAATAAAAATTTCAAGCAAGAACATGTAACCATTTTTACAATTCTATTTAATGTAATATTCATTAATGTCACAACTTATCCAGTATGTCTTAATGCATTTAGGTATTTTACCAATGAACAATAAAAAAAAATCTGAAGAGAATATTAAAAGGAAAAATGTAATTCAAAAAGTCCTCTAAATTAAGGGAAAAAAGCTAGAAAGACATCATAAATGCAGATTATAAGAACAATGTATGTAGAATTAGATTTTAATACTTATACTTCCAATCTGATAATAGTGTCTCTATAAACTATAAAATTTATGCCATACTGGACAGTTTGATTGATTGTAATGATATCAATGACATATCAACCTGCCCTGGAAAATTTGTTATATTTGTAGATTTGTGGAAGCAAATTCTACTACACTACTGGAATTAAATGCAACAATTCACAAGTGCATACATATCATATCCAAAAGTACTGAATTTTTAGTTGACTTTCAGGATTAAAAGTAAAATATGTAATGGCTGACGAACTTCAGCATCATACAACTGACACAGCTTTGAGTAAGTTTATAAAATGAAAGAACAAACTTTTTCCTTCTGTCAATTTCTTCTAGCAAACAGGAGCAACATCTCATGCATGAACAGTATTATACTGTATCATGAAAAGAGCACTTTCATGGTCATTAAAATCGAATAAGAGAATGCAGTTGAATTTAAAATATACAGTTTTCATTCTTGAATAAATGGTAAATCATTCTAGTGCATAATTTGTTATTCTTGATTACGCTTATTTCATAACTACCTTAATTTAACATATGATTAACTTATTGTAATTTTTCTAAAGTTTAAACAGTAAGTCAATAATACTTGTACAAAAACTATTACTGTCAGAGATGTTGTCTACACTAATTGTGCTGCTACATAATTCATATGATGATCATATGAATCATAATGAAAAAAAAAATCCAAAATGTACAAGTCCTAAATGGTGCCACCCTTAGCCGGAGTGATGAAAATTATAGTAGATTAAATATAAAAGTATAGGATGAAGGAGGAAATATTAGATGGACGTTATGCATTATACTGATACATGGTTTGGGGAAACAATGCACATATTCATTATGTGTTAAATATGAAATAATATTTTTAAAGGATGATTTTAGTCATTGCTGCTCAATGGGATGTATGTATCAGAAGTTAGTTGGTTTGGGAAATAAGTGGTATGCACATTTTTGGAATTTCCAACAGTTGTGCATACTGCTCATCCGCGTACAATTAGGCCTCGTCCACACTACTATGTTTTTCTTCAAAAAAGGAACACTTGTCTGTGTTTTTGTCCACCCTAGCTCGTCACTTTTAACCCTTGAAAACAAAGATTTCTGATAATGCTCTCTAGATTGGTCTCTCACTGATTGGTGACCCTTCACGGACAGGCAGAGAAGAGTTGCCTTCTATGCCACCGGTTTTATATATATATATATATATATATATATATATATATATATATATATATATATATATAGATATATAGATATATATTTTTTTTTATTTTATTTTTTTTTAACTCTGCATGCATGCATAAAAGGTTAATTATTTACTGGTCACAACAGTTTTGCTTTCCAGGGCAAAAATAATAGTAAAAGGGTGTATAGAATGCAGCCAAGTTCACAATATTACAGGTTAGAAACACAAAGACATAATGAAGAAAGTGAATATATATAGAAACACAAACACATTTATTTTCTCTATAGAGTTAGTTTTATAAACATAGTTTGATAAAAGATGCACTCAAATTGCTGTGCATTGTTTATAATCAATCCTCTTGCAAATGATTTTTTTTTTTTTTTTTTTTTTTTTTTTTTTAAGTGTCAATCGTTATAACATTTGTGGTGTTTTTATTTTATGACAAGATGATTGTCACCAGTTCTGAATAACTTTACTTTCAACTCTGGCGAATGCCAATTAAGAAGCAAGGCAATGGGCTCCAAGTACAAGTCCCATTACATGTTGTCGGCCCCTCAGTTTGGTCAGAAAAATGCAAACCAGTAGCCAGCTGGAGGTCTTTTTGTAAAGCTATGGCAGTGCTCCTCCTCATACAAAGGAGCAGAAATTGGTCCTGCTGCTGGGCTGATGCTCTTCTATGGCCCTGCCTAGCTCTCCTTGTATAATGGCCAATCTCCTGATATCTTCTTTAAGCTTTTGGAATTGTGCTGGGAGACACAGCAAACCTTTTTTTGATAGCATGTATGGATGTGCAATCCTGGAGGAACAGAAAAGCTAGACTACCTGTGCACCCTGAATCAGCTACAGGTATTGTCTCATGCTACCAGTAGTGTCATGGACACTAGTAAAACAAACTAGAGAACAATCAATCAGTCAGGAAGGATAAGCAATTGTCTGTGGTCACCACCTGTAAAACCATTCCTTTTTTAGGGTCTGGTTGTCTTGATGTTGCCTCTCCGGTGTACCTATTGTCACTATACTTCCAAACTGGACAGAATGATATCCTTGAAGGTTAACTGACATGATGCTTGGTTGTGATGATTAAGTGTTCCATTATTTTTTGAGCAGTATATAAATAACCATAATATATTAAATAAACTTTAAATTAAACATTTACAAATGACATCTTCTGACCTTTGCGGAGTCTAATAAGCTTTTAGGAAAAAATCTTCGTAAGCCAACATCTTTCCTGTAAAAGAGAATAAAGATGAAAAGCATTACATTTTATTTATTTATTTTTTTTAACAACTGCAAAAATAATTTCATCATATATGCAAGATGTTGAAAAATACAGACTCAAAACATCAGTGGAATCAACAACAAATCAGACATTGAATCAAAACAAAATTAAAAACCACAAAATTGCCTCCGTCTACCTAACAAATTCTTAAAAAGAAACAAGAGACAAGAAAAAAAGATTATACACGTACAGTACAAGAATGTGTAGTTCACATCACATACAGTGTCAACATTTTCTGCGGCATTTTATTTCAACATTACTAAATAATAAAGCATTCTCCTTTGTGGTTTTAAATTTTTATAAATTTCATCTCTGTGTTCATGGCATTAGTTACTTTAACATGTATATATCCTTATTGGTTTTTATGAAACAGCAAGCCATGAGATAAAAAAAAAAAAAAAGCTGAAGAGATAAACAGGATGAAAATATTTCAAAAATACTTACTCTAAGAGTTCATAATTAGACTTTTTGTCAAGTGCATTCCCTCTCAGATCCATGAAAAACCTCCTGAAATTAGTAAAAAGAAGCAGTACAAATAAAATATACCCTTGGCAGAAAAAGTACGCAATGTTAAGTTTCCATTAAAGAGAAAGAGAAGAGATACTGTTGGGATCAAACCTCTAACAACTGCATGTAGACAAGACCCACATAACAATGAACTGCTAACTTGCTGATCATTTCTATGTTATGACTGTACCACAACATCAGTTGTCTGAAAATTCTGTTTTGCTATCTCTAGCTACAATTCCATAAAAAATGGAAAGTTACAAAAATTATAATGACAACAGCAAAAGTATGTCAGAGGTCTGAGTTATAATTTTCACAGCCATTTTGAGAAATGTTTTGGGGTATAAAGTAATATATGGATGTATGCAAAAATAAAGACACCAAAGTCACAGTTATCTTTACTTGGTTAGTGTAAAAGCTAATCATAATTACAGTTCTTGGCTGGGAAAGATTTATTGTACACTACAGAAAACTCATCTTAATTACGAGATTAGCTAGTTTTAGCTCTCTGAACAATTTAGTTAACAATCAATCAATGTCTGTCTAATATAAATAGTTACAACAGTTATCAGAGTGAAGCTGTCAGAATAAAGGTTCTAGAGGAAGCCATGCATTGTTCAGCCTCCAGAAAGAGACTGTTTAGTCCTATAGTTTCACCAAATCAAAAAATCAAACTGTTCAGGTTTCCAAACCTATAAAAAGACAATGAATTTTATATGAAGTTACAAAGTACTGTATCAGCATTTGGCATTCACATATACACCACAGAAATAAACTCGGGAGTAACAGGATCAGCAGTATACATGAAAGTAAATAAATAAATCCACTAGTAAGGACCTGAACTCTTGCCTCATTTTCCTAATAGACTGCTAGAAAATAGATCATAAACACTTCTGTGATAATATTTTATGAATAGATAAGTGAAAAGTGAAATCTAATGGTTGCCTAGGCCTCAACAATATTTGGAAAACATTAATGCATTACACAGTAGCTAATTGATATGAGCAAGAGAGTGCTTTTGTTAAGGTTTTGAGAAGTATCCTGTGGAAGGCTTAAGTGACTTGGAGCCATGAACTCTACTCTGTGTTAGAAGATTCTTCAGTGAATGAGGCGCAGATAGATCACACAGCAAGTTAACGATCAAAAATTCAAAAGTGTAGAGCAGAATGTCTGAATATGAAAAATGTGGAGTGTAGAGCAGAATGTCTGAATATGAAAAATGTGGAAGTTCTACTCTGTTGTTCAGGCTAAACTTTTAAAAAATGTTGTGCATTTACAAAATAAAAAAAAAATTTATTTATTTTTTTTTTTTTTACTTTTTTTAAATAACTGCAACGGACCCTGTTAGCATTTTTTTGTGTAATTTCTTTGACAGAATACTCTGTTTAGGGAGCTATGAAGATAGATAAGGATGATAGAGTATAAATTTGGTGTTTTCTACCACAGTACTATGTGGCATCCCTGAAGCCTTCATTAGAAAATATAAATACCTAACAGTGACTACAGTGTGGAAAGAGCTAACAAAAACATGTTCAACTCAAATTTAAATGCAGCATGGTGTGACTAGAACTGTGAGTGCCCAGTGGTATAAGTTTATTAAAACCAATATGCAGCACTAACCAGATACACTTAATAAACTTGTTTTGCATACTTGAAATGCAGTTTTTTTTTGGGTATTCCAAAATTTATGTCTATCTACTTTCTATGTACTGTCACGGACTTCTTTCAAAGGAAGTGCCCTCCATAATCAACTGCTTTGTTAAATGCATATTCACTGTGTGGAAACAATAACAAGCATCTTATCACAAACCGGAGAATTTTTGAAAAATTTGAAAAATGAGTAATGCAAAGGTAACACTAAATTCTCAAAAAGAAAAATGCATACTTATTAGTCATATCGTTAACACTAAATATAACAATCTATATATATAATTCACTAAGCCGGGAGACAAGTAGCCACCCATGGAAAGCACGCCGGAAGGGGCGTGGATTCACTAAACTGCCGACAAGTAAGACGCCAATGGCGCACGCAGGAAGGAGCCACGCCCACCAACTCTTAGACCATTGGATACGACGAAAAAATCACAGCCACGCCCACCAACTCAGACGCGACGCCTCGGAAAACATGCCGTCATTTCTGTTTGTCTGTGCCACAGTCCACTTGCAGCTCTGAGCCACGTTGACTTTTCATTAGTCAACCTCAGTGGAACCTTGGTTCACACAGAGGCAGCGCCAGAGAGAGACAGAAGCACACACAGGCAGCGCGCGAGAGAGAGCCGCGCACACACAGGCAGCGCCAGAGAGACAGAGGCACACACATACATACACACATACACACACACACACAAACACACGCACGCACACGCACGCACGCAACGCCAGAGAGAGACAAGCGCGCACACACAGGCAGCGTGCGGGAGAGAGCCACGCACACACACACAGAGGCAGCGCCAGAGAGAGACAGAGGCACACACAGGCAGCGCGAGAGAGAGCCGCGCAATCCTTTAAAACTGAAGTTAAAACACAATGAAGGAAGCAGTCTTTAAAAACCAATAAGCCCTGTGCCTCTTTTTCATTAGTGTCTCACCTGCTTCAGGCCCTGCAACAGTCGAGACGCTCTCTCTGCAGCTGACCTTCTCTGTGCCTGACTCCACTACTGTCAGTCGCCTGATTAAAAATGGCCTTTTGAAGGGGAGCTATGGACCCGCTATACCACAGGAACACATTGCCTTCGAGCCTGCTCTCGCTCACTCTAACGTAACGGCTTTCTCTCTCTCTCCTCACTCGCTTACACACTGCACAGGGGAGAAATGCCCGAAGCACGAGTCTACCCGGAAACCGTTTCAGCCACACTTCCACGCCCCTCGCTACACTGTGAGTGCGATGACTGAAACTCATCAGGGATAAGTCGGTTTTTCAAACGCAGTCGTGTAGCAGATTAGCAGGATGTAATAATCCGAGATGAATGCGCGCCTCCGCACTGAGTGAAAACACAATGTATATTGCTGCAACAAAATGATGAAAGAACGGGCGCATTTTTTTCACACAAGCTGAGTGGGTGGGTGTTAGTTAGTTAATTAGCAACTCGAAGGATTTCAAGATATAATATACACAAGAGGTAACACTGCAAAAGCGGCCCAAACCAGAAAAGACCGCTGGTAAAAAGTGGCTGACAAATTAAACGCGTGTGCATTGTACTTACTGAAATCAGCGTTACAGATTTTGCAAATGTTCATTTTTTTTCCCTCTGCTTAAAAAACATTGAAAAAGCGGCGCGGATTGGTTTGCAGCATGTAAAACAGTTTGTTTGTCGCGGATAATTTGCTATCCACACAGGGAGAAACCGGGAAGCGAACCCACAATCTTCCACTGTCTCCTTACTGCAAAGCAGCCGTACTACTACAGCGCCACAAGGCAGTTAAAGAATGCACCGGGCCACATGTTCATTTTTTCCCCTGTGCTTAAAAGACATTAAAAAACTGTTTCTCAACTGTGACTCCAGAACAACTCAGTACGCGAAAAGCGGCCATAATCGCAAACAACAATGAAAACTCTACGTGACTCACAGGTAGTGATGGGACGCTCGATACTAAGGTTTCGACACTGTGTCGAGCTTTCGAAGCACTGCAGATTTTAATACTTGATCGAATAATGACATCTGTGATTTAAGGATTTCACATTTTCTTTCTCAAATGTGCTTGCCTATATCATGGCAAAGTACAGGGATAAACCTTTATTTTCTGTCTACTCCGTTTTAATTAAGACAGACCAAAGAAAACATTTAAGGCTATTAAATGTGATCTCAAGAAAAGATCAGGGTTAATTATAATACTAATAACAGGAGCGATTATAATGATACAGTGCAAAAGTAAATACTAATTGAAAGAGCCGAGAATTCATTAGGTGAGGCGTCTTATTTTGTTTAACTCTTGCTATCGTATAGTGCATTCTGCCTGTCGGCGTTAGTTCTATTTATATTTTTTAGACATCACACACTACAAGCTGCTGACGAACCCTTCTCTTCGTTGTCAGTCTGTAGCTACCAAAAAATAAAATCAATACGACTTTTAACAGACGTCATTGAAGTGTATCATAAGTTACTGTAACGTTAATGAAAATACCCAGGAGGTGTCACTAGAGAGGTGAGTGTCAAATGCTTCGAAGCTTCGATACGATTTCCGACACAATTGCTTCAAACGTGTTGATGCTTCGTGAGGCTTCACTCCGCCCATCACTACTCACAGGTTACTGAACGAGAAATCAGCAGACTAGCATGACGGATGGGGCGTAATGGGTGCCCTTCCCCTCTCCTCCGGATTTTTCAAATGTTAATTTTTTCCCTGTGCTTAAAAATCATTAAAAAAGCGGCCTGATTATGCGGCGTACTGTACGCCGCGGGTTGGCTAGTATCAAAATAAAACAGGTTGGGGATGGGGATTAGAAGGTGAGCTTTCTGTACTGTATATGGTTTACATTTAATGTCTACAATTAAGTTTTTTTTTTTCTCTCTCAAACTTTCAGCTAGCTATGTTTAACACCTCTGGGAAAATGGCATTTGCAACTTCACACTAAAAAAACTGTTTAATCTTATTCAGGTTTCCTACAGACCATTGCCTCACATTAAAATACTGAAATTTCGTTAACTTTTACTTTTGATGAAAGTAAATAGTGATATGTTGGAAACCTGCACTCAAGACACAGCTGAGATGTTGTTACCACAAGTTCCAACTATTAATTTTTCCTAAATTTTTATTTGTAAATGAGTTTGTGAAAGTAATCACTAAACATTACAAATCAATTCATTTAGAATATACCAAATACATTTATGAGGGGTCACTTAAGAACTATTTTGTAATAAAATGTGGGGGAGGTTTTGACTGTCTGATATTTGATTTAAATACAGTATGAGCTAAACAGTACAACACAATACAACTTCAGAGGACAAGCAACTTGCATTATTTCAATGATCAATGTCAAGAGAGAAGTAGCTGTGTAACACACAGTCAATTTCAGAAGAGATGGAGAGACAAAAACATTAAATTGTGTCATTTTCTCTATGTGACAAGTGCCCAATAAAGCATACTCACCGTATTTCAAGACAGCCCAATTTTAAGGCTACTTCTTGGTCTACTTGATCTGCTATTTCTAACATGTAGTCATGTTTTACCTAAAAGATAAGAATTTTTTTCTCATTTTCAGGTACCAGGATACTAAAATTACCTCTAAAGAAACAATGGAAATACATGGATCCTTTCAAATAATAATTTTAATTAAAGATATAATATGCAAAAAACAACAGCTGGCCAGCACTATATCTGGAAGAGCTGATCTGTCAAGATGATAAACTGAAAAACTCACTGATGTATTGTATGTTAATATAAAGAAAACACAGATCACATGACATTACAAAATTACAGATAAATCAGAATTATTTTAACAAATAATTGAAACAGTAGTATGGTCCAAATGAACAATTATTATTATATATGGAATATGTAAATGGAATTGTTTAACTTTCTCCGGAGCTTTACAATGTTAACAGCTTTTTAAAGTTGAAGCAGGACAAATGCTTTGAATGACAGAATAAAAGTTAAACTGGAAAATAGTATAAAAAGAGGTAGCAGGCAGAATTACTATAATTAAACCATGAAATGTAGTCAAACACAAAATTCCCATAGAGTAAATGTATGTCCAATGATCTTCTTAAATGTTTAGTTTATTAAACACTCAAGCACTAAAAATACTGTTCACACATTCACCCAAATCATATGCAAGCAAACCATGTGTCCCATTTAAAAATGTAAGCAAGTCTTAAAAAGCAAGGGAGTCTGACATGTGCTTTTCCTTCCTGAACAACAGCTTTCAACGTAGCAATTAACACATCAATAATGTAAAATCTGAGTGCACATGTGAAGAAATGAAAACCAAACAAAAATCAATGGCTTAATATTAATGGAAAACAAATTTAATTATTTTTATTAGACAGTAGTTTCTCCACTACTCTTAATTGTGAGAAAAGGTGGCTTGCTCCTCTTTCAACTCTGACTTGGTGACATGTTTAAATTTTAAGGATAAAGTCAAAAAAGTATTCCCCTCATCAGCCTACAATTTCAGACATTAAAAGCACTAGTTTAAACATGAAACAAAAGATTTAAAACTTACAAAATTTGTCCACTGCAAAGCAGCAAAGTTTTCAGTTCTGCAAATATATCAACTATATTCCACATGAATGCTTATAAAAATTATGATGAATATAATTATTTTTAAGGTTGTTTATACAACATATCTTTCCAGGGGATGTGCAAACCAGTGTGTTTCTTCGTGCCAGTCCCAAGACTGGCTAAATGGGGAGGGTTACATCAGGAAGGGCATCCGGTGTAAAATTTTGCCAAATCAATATGCGGACAACAATACAAATACAACATATCTTTCCCAACAAAAGGCTTGCTTTCTAATAAATTCACAGTGACAAGTATGACTAGTGTTTTCAAATAAATCAAATCATATGAGAAAAACGCTAGCCAGCCAAAAAGATGCCCCTTAAGAACACTTCAGACATGCAAGTGTTGCTTGTATCTCTATAATACAAAATGCCCTTCTGTGCAAAGGAAAGAATTTTAGTTGTGTACCGTAATTTTCCACTGGAGCTAGGGTGAGAAATGCAGCTGTACAGATAGTTAGCTGGGAATGTCATTTGTTAGTAAACAGAGACAAATAGGAGCTCAAACTGCAGGATTGTATGTAATAGGAGATGCTGTAGTGCATAAGAGTAGGCATTGTATTAGATCCTGTTTATTATAGTAGAGAAACTGTGCCTTATTCGTAAAAGTTGTTTCTGATGCTTTAATTCTATGATAATGATGAATGAAAATAATTAATGCTTATTTTGTTAGTTTAATCAGAAAATGATTAAAGCATAGTGAAAGTATGCATTCAATGCACTTCAGTTGGCAGGAGTACCAGAGACAAGGTAATAAAAGCTCAAACTGGAATATGCACCCAGACAGAAATGTTGCTTTCATAGTGGTTTCAGTTGTGTTAGTGAAAGCTTTTTTCCCCACAGCAGCTAATTCCTGTTACTCAAAAAAAAAAAGATCACTTTACAAATATGATTGTATTAGTTATGCATTGTGTTCACACAAAACATTACCGCTTATATGCATGAAGACATTAGCAGAGTATACAGTAATCTTTGAAAAATTTAAGTTTTTATTTTAAAACATTTAACACTAAAGTTTTGAATCCAAGGAGCAAGGCTTCACAGTGCTTAGCATTCCTCCCTCACAGTTACAGGGTCTCAGGTTTGATTTCACATCCATCAAGGTCTGTTAGGTATATGTGTATGACTGTGCCCTTTGATGAGCTAGGAACCCATCCACAATATTATTTTATGATTGAAAACATTTAAAAATTTGATGCATCTCTCAGAAATGTGATTTTAAATAAAATTATTTAAAAAAAACTGCCACTGTGGTGAAAAAACATTCATTCAAACGAGTTAAAAAGGAACACCCAACACTTATTCTTTAATTTCTACAGGCTATTTTTCATTGCTAGGAAGAAATGCTAATGGTAGCAAAAACATTAAGCTCCAGTGAAAATCACTTAAAACAGCCTCCAACATTTTCCTATTCCAACCTTGTTGGCAGACATGACAAACCTTAAAGCTGTAGAGAAAAAAATATTAAAGTAAACTTTATAAATAGTTAACATGGAAGCACTGTATAGGCATGTGTGTCTATATATTAACAAAATCTACAGCCGTAAGCTGCAAGCCACAAATGCAAAGGAAGTAGTAATCAACTTCCTGGATTTGTACAGGGAATCATTTTTACATCTAACTCTATGACATTCATAATAGGATTTATCAGTCTTTACAACTATAAAGCAAAATGTAAATAAGTGACAGCCATATAAATAAATAGGCAAGATGCATTAAAATCATTCCAAGGCCAGCAATGCACTTACATTTCTGTATTGAGTATTTGTGTGTGTTATAATCATGTCAACTGTATACAAATCTTCATTAAACACTCACATATTATCATATAAGAGTGCCAACATATTAACACCTGCATTATCTGGCTAAAATTAAATGCATGCCCTTATTAAAACCTTAAATATCAAGATACTGTAGTAAAACAATTTATGATGATCTTATATATGCAATCATCACATTACATACAGTCAATTAAATTCTCCAAGGTAATCCTTTACCTGCTGGTAGAAATAATTTAGTGTGGGCTTGTCTTCTGTGAACTGGTTTAAAAATCCTTTGGGTAAATAACGTATTCGCAGCTCATACCTGTAAAGAGGGAGCAGTAGAGTTAAAAGTAATTTACAAATGGAGGAAATCATTTATCAATGAAAATAAATGTAAGTAATTAGTTAAAAAGTTTGCACAATTTCAAAAAAAAAAATGAAAAACAGCAAATATGGATTATACAGAGAAAATATGCTTATTATCTGCCTATTCAATTAGCAAAAGTTTATATTAACAAAACATCTACTAAATAACCAATAATCATATAACAATGACTTATTTATTTAGATAAAATTTTTCAATCAAAGCCTCTCTCAAAATTAAATCAATATTTTACATACAATACTGTCTTTCACTCTGGACTCTCAAAAATACTTAATTATGCTTGCAACAAATTAAATTTAGGTTAAGTGATTTGCAGACAGAAACGTGTCATTTACAGGATACCTGCTCATAGTAGTGTACACGCACATACACGCAACAGACCTTCAAAGTTCAAAATTTACTTGTTAAAATTCTTTTGAATTATTTAAGACAACCATATACAAAATCCACACATATGCTAAAAGAATATAGATAATACACAGAGAAAGCACTGTAACCAGGTTGAAGGGTTGGGAAATAAATTTAGGACCACAATGAAGTGTTGCACTCTGTACCAAAGTGCTACCCAATATTAACATTAGGATAATGAGGATACAGATAATGTAAAGTGACCCATCCACTTGTATATACAACAAAAATGGTAAACATTGTATTTTGTAAAAAGATTCTTATAGGAAATGCAGCTTGTCACTGGCAGCAAGTTGGTTTGACTTTCTAATTCCAAATCTGTAATAGTAATTGTAAATTTAGAATACACAGAAATACAGTGAAAATATAATTGCCATAATGCATCAAAATATTCATATGCATCAAACAAAAACTGTATTGCTGATATTTTAATCATGCAAATACCTTCCCTTTAGGGAATCCATTCCCGGGAACTCAGGAATCCCACATGTCATTCCTGGGAATGACACAGTGCACGGGCATCTCACATGTGAACGGTTTTAGAACGAGCGACACTTATTTTTAATAAAACGACTGCAATATGTTGACACCGATAAAAGACTAACCTTAACTACAAGCAGTTAATGCTGTCATATAAGTACATGTATCTAGTTAGTTGCGGTAATAAGAGCGCAGAAAGCACAACGTGTCGAGCGTGCGGTCGTCCAGGCGAGAGCGCACCTTTGTGCATGCAGAGTACGGCAGCCACTGAGAAAGCACGCTCTGCCTCCACTGAAGTAGGCGGCACAGTCATCAGATACTGATACACTTGTTCTAAACAACGCCCGCGCTTGCCATTGCTCTGAAACACCGCCATTTCAGCTTTTACTGATGCATCCAGTTTCTTGTCATCATTTTGTGATGGCAAGTTTCTTGGCAAAGATAATGCGGATGTAGCAGACTGACGCATTGCAATTTCAAGTTGCTGTTCAAAGCTGTCAAAAACACAGACGTCAATGAACTCTGCCCTGCCCCGGCATTCGTGAGCTGCAGAGTGCAGACACCTCCCAGTCCACTGTGCTCAGAGACTGACTGCTGGTGGTCTGTTGTTGACTGAATTAATGAGCAACAAACTACACCGTGGGCCAAAAAACAGTGCCACTTAATTATTTTCAACTATAATGCTGTTATTTCTTGATCGATTTTTACATGTTTACACGCTATATATGAGAGCTTGGCCATTCCCGTTCAGCCGGGAATTCCAGCAGTTTCATTCCCGGGAATGGGAAACGTCCAGGAATCCCGGGTTCCTGATTCCCTTCCTTTGAAAGTACAGAATGGCCTTACACTATAAAAAGCCAATAACATACCAAAGGAATAAAGAAAGTGTGGTCTCCATATTCTGTTGACCCTTAATTCAATCAGAACAAAAATAAAACTATAATTAAAAATACAGCTTAAAACATGAAGATAAAACATTATCCATCCATCCATCTTCAAACCCGCTGAATCCAAACACAGGGTCACAGGGGTCTGCTGGAGCCAATCCCAGCCAACACAGGGCACAAGGCAGGAACCAGGGTGCCAATCCACCGCAGGACACACACAAACACACCGGGGCAAATTTAGAATCGCCACTCCACTTAACCTGCATGTCTTTGGACTGTGGGAGGAAACCGGAGCGCCCGGAGGAAACCCACGCAGACACGGGGAGAACATGCAAACTCCACGCAGGGAGGACCCGGGAAGCGAACCCGGGTCTCCTAACTGCGAGGCAGCAGCGCTACCACTGCGCCACCGTGCCGCCCCGATAAAACATTATTTCAGCTGAAATTGCTAAGTTACTTGCTCTATATAGCATGTATTTAACATTACTAATTTCTTCAGATATTAAGACAAGAAAAAGGCCTAACTCATTGACCAAAATGCATGCCATTGAATACTGTATATTTTATTAACAAAGAACAATACATCATAGAGTCACTTTAATATACTACACAATAAAACCAGTTAGAAAATGTATGCAGGTGTATTATAGGGACTTAGATAACTGATTTGCAAGTTGGAGCATTCCACATTTTTTATTACTTCAAAGCGTCATTTATCACATTTTTGTAACAGTGAGTTACAGTATATTCAAGTATAACAGTGATAATAGAATGCAATTACATGTGTTGGTTGAGTACCAATAAATACATGGTTTTAAATAGGACTTTACAATGTAACCCAAAAATGCTTGTGGTGGCTCAATAGCTTTCACTGGTATCACAATTTAATTCAAGCAATGTAAAAATGGCATTGATTGATGTGCTACTGTTTGATGCTAGAAGTAGAGGGTCAATGACTAACAGTAGTTCAAGTTTATTAAACATAACATTTTTGAAACATGGAGAATCAAAATCTGTTTAAGTCTCAAGGTAAACTTGTTAGATGCTTTAGACTATGATGGAAAGAAGGTATGGAGTTTGGCTGATAAATTACAGTATCAGAGAAATACTGAATCATCATAATTTGCAGATAATGCAGACATGATATTTTTTAGTATAAAATATTATAAATACCGAGTACATATTTATTCAATCTATGCTTACAGGACAATGCTTACACAATTCATTTTCGCAGCCACATTATAAGCAAAACATCTACAAACAACCAAAAACAGAACCATAGAAAAGTAGTAATAAGGAAGTACAAACTGGGCTCAATTACCATTATACTCTGCTCACAAAGTGATAAATTATAATTTATTTCTCAAATTCCAGTTCAGGGTAGTCCAGAAACATCAAGTACAAGGCATCAGTTTGCAATTTGCCAATTTATCTAACATGATTGTGGGAAGAAAAGTGCCGTATTTACAGAAGAACATCTGCCGACACAAGTACTATTTCTCTGACACAAGTACAATGTGCAAACTCCAAAGCAGATAGCATCCAGGTGTAGAATGTGATATCTCAGAAGTAATAAAAATATCACATTAAAGAAAAATCAACAGAAAGTCTTTTGGAGTTAATAAAGTATAACAATCAGTACAGTAAATATAAAAGGTAATTTTATAAATAATAAACAAGGAAGAAAGCAAATTATATAGATATATATATATAGACAGATAGATCGCAACGCTGTCAGAAGAAAGGACTCACTATCATTGATCTATACGCATACTAAATCAACAGGACATACATTGAACTGGGACAATGTACAAGTAAAATTTAAGGCCAGTACTAAAAGTGCCAGAGAGCTGGCTGAATCTTGGCTATCAAATGAGAACGCCATCAACAGACACTTGGACATAAATCCAGCATATGTAAACTTAAGAAGAACATGTTCATAATAAACAAACTGTAAACCCAATACAACACGTAATTTTTTGCTATATATTGCCTTTGATAATTGTAAGTTTAAGCATTTTCCTCTGATGAAGACCCCTGGCAGGAGAAAGAGTCTTATTTTGACAGGACTTTTTTTTTTGTAGGCATAAGCACTCACACATGCACACGCTGATATAAGAAGAGAATATGTAAACTGGCCTATCTGAATGGATTTATAGTGCTTACACGTAAAAAAAAGATTGTCCTGTCAAAATAAGAGACTCTTTTGCCTTCTTGATGTGAATCATCTTTAAATGAAATGCTGCCAATAAGCAATAATAGTTCATCAAAGATAGAAAGCAACGCGGTGATTTCTAACGTTTTATGGGGTGAAAAAATGATCGCCCCTGACAGATACACTTAATTAGTAGTGTGTGCAACTCACGATTTGTGAGTTTGAGTGTGTGTGTGCATGCGTGCGCGTGTGTATGTGCGTGTGTGTCTGTGTGCATTCATGTGTGTGGTCTTGTCAGTTTTACTTTGAGATTCTTGCAAGACATGCCCTACTTACAACCAATATCAAATAAGACCATGGGCAGCAAAACACTCAGTCGTGTAAAGGCATGTAGCAGACACAGATCCTGTGCTCTCAGCTCATATAAAGCATATAAGGACAATACGTTCTAGATGAAATGTCAATGACTAAGCGAAGAAGAAAGAGCAGCGCAGATAAGAGATTATGAAAGCGGTGGAATTCGAAAGGCTAAAAAAAAACGATGGTGTGATACACATACAGAAAAAGGTAAAGAATATGAAAGCAGTAAACTTCGAAAGTATTGTAGCGTCCCAGCCAGGTTGAAGCCTTTTTTTTTTTTTTTTTTTTGAGTGACTGTTAGGTCTGATTGAGGGAGGGCGGAGTACAGCCAGGAAGACTGACAGCGGGGTATTGATTGATGCGGTAAGGAGGGGGGGGGGAACCCGGGACAGGAGGAGGGTTTGGAGAGGGTGCCAGAAGGTTGTGTTTGGGGTTACGAAGTCGGCGTTCTTTTTCTTGATTGTTCAAGTAAAACTTTTGTGAGACTTTACTACGTCTGTCTGTTTTGTTTTTTTTTACTTCTTCTCTTTTCGACCCAGATGCAGAGGTCGCTACAGTATCAAAAAAAGATAGTAAAGATCTCATTAGCACAAACAAAAGGAAAGTATTACTCGAAAAAAGGGAAAATAATCATCACGGACCAGGTGTAATTAAAAAAAATAGCAGGACAAAGCAAGGTCAGAAATAAAAGAAAGTAGAAAACAAAGTAAAACGTCATAAAGAGGTTCAAAAATGAGGGGGCAAAAACACATGCAGAGCAGGTTAGAGATAATGAAAACAGTGGAATTCAAAAGACAAAAAAAACGTAGGCGCCAAATACACACAGAGCAAGTTACAGAATATAAAAGAAAAATTCGAAAGTATCAAAAAAAGATAAAGATTGCATTAGTGCTAATAAAGAGAAATTATTACTTGGTGAAATAACGGAAAGGCGAATAGAGATCGAATATATGGACATAGATGATATGTCAGAAGTATGGAAATATTGCAAGACTTTGAAATTTAAGTCAGAGACTTGTAGATCGTCTAATTCGTGATGCCAACAGGGAAAAGTAATGTTTCTACACAATGAGGAGGCATATCCAAGAGAATTGAAAGATTTGATGTTTGGGAATAGTGCAATCCACAAACAGTCGGTCAGTTATTTCCCAACCCGCTATATCCGAAAACAGGGTCACGGCGGTCTACTGGAGCCAATCCCAGCCAGCACAGGGCGCAAGTCAGGAACAAACCCCGGGCAGGGCACCAGTCCACCGCAGAATCCACAAACTCTACAGGCAAAATATAGGAGTCTACAATAATCTTTTCACCTTCGCATCATTCAATGCTCAAAATGTAGATTTAGCGTATGGTCCATTATTGTCTATGAGAATCTTTGGTCCTGCAACAGTTAAAGCAACGACAAGTTTAATTTTGAAGAAAACACAATTCTGTCAGGTGTATATTTATAATCACAGAGAAGCGATGCAAATTTTAACAGGCGACAAGAAAGGTAATGTAGAATATATTCTGTGAATATCAGACACAAAAGGAGATCTTGATATGCCATTCGTATTAAAATGTTTACAGTTTCCAGTGAGAATTGCTATGACAATTAACAAATCACAGGCACAAACATTAGAAAAAGATGGATTATTTGGAGAAAAAGAAACAATATTCACTCACGGGCAGTTATACGTTGCGTTGTCACAATGTACCTCCAAAAACGTATTCAAAATTCAATGCGATCTTGAAGAAAAGGTAATTCCAAATTTTGTTTTTACTGAAGCTTTAAAGTAATAGTGCAAATAATGAAATTGAAAATATTCCAAAGAATCCCAAGGTATGTGAGTGTGTGTATATATATATATATATATATATATATACACACACACACACACATACACACTAGGGGGCTCTGCCCCCTGCTCGCCAACCCCTGTGTTTGGTTAATCCATCCATCCATCCATTATCCATCCAGCTGCTGGAGCCAATCCCAGCCAACACAGGGCACAAGGCAGGAAACAAACCCCAGGCAGGGCGCCAGCCCACCGTAGGGTGTGCACACACACACACACACACACACACACACACACACACACACACACACACACACACCCAAGTACACACTAGGGACAATTTAGAATCGCCAATCCACCCAACCTGCAAGTCTTTGGACTGTAGAAAGAAGCAACCAGAGGAAAGCCACGCAGACATGTGGAAAGCATGCAAACTACAGGCAGGGAGGACCCGGGAAGCGAACTGCGAGGCAGCAGCGCTACCTGCACCACCGTGCCGCTGCTTGGTTAATCATAAATACAATTTTAAAAGCTTTTTTTTTCTTTGGAATTGTTTCAATTTCATTAGTTGAACTTTTACTTTAAACGTGTATTAAAAACAATATTTGGAATTACCTTTTCTTCAAGATCGCATAGAATTTTTAATCCATTTTTGGAGATACATTGTGACAACGCAACGTATAATCGCCTGTGAGTGAATATGGTTTCTGTTTCTCTAATAAATAATCCGACTTTTTCTAATGGTTGTCCCTGTGATTTGTTAATTGTCATAGCAAAAGCTATTCTCACTGTAAACTGTAAACATTTTAATACGAATGGCATATCACAGTCTCCTTTGGTGTCTAATGTTATTCGCGGAATACATACATCACCTTTCTTGTTGCCTGTCCTTATATGCTTTATATGTGCTGAGAGCATCTCTTTCTCGCAAGACGTATAATGCTATTTGCGTTGGCATGGGGGGGGGGATGGGGGGGTTTCGGCTGAGCACACGCTAAGCGTCGGATCATCAGCTGTCTTTCTGCTGCTGGCGAGCTGCCTGTTCTGCTTGTCGCATGTCGCGGTTTTAAGAGCTGGGAGCACATGATGCGTGTCTGCCAAAAGCAATCCAACAACTGCTTGGTTAGGTGTCTGTGGACTTGTTTTAAATGATGGCTCACTGCCTCACATGACATTGTAAAAACAATAATTATCCTTTATTTCTGGCCCTGGGCGTGGTTAAATCTCTTTCTTGCAGGACGTATAACGCTACTCCAGTTGTGAAAATGGGGGGGGAGGTGTGTTTGAGGCAGCTGTTGCCGCGTCGTGTCTTGCAAGAATCTCATTTTCTATATCTCTGCGAGACGCTCCGTGGCCATTCTCTTTTGTCTCGCAGGTCTTTTACTTGTCTTCTGTGATGATCACGTATCGTCTCCTAGTCATTCCATCCCACAGGATTTTCTTTTATAATAGAGATATACCAGGATGCAAAACAACAAGATTGGTATGAATGTCACAAAGAGATTAAATATTATGATATTATTTGTGTTGGGGATTCATATTTACAAATTTTACATGATCTCTTTGGTGAGTATCATGTTTTGCACAGTGAAATATGTTTTGACAAAATTCATGTTTTGTTCTGCTCCTGTACTTGTTCCAGCTAACAAAACCTTCATCCAATTTCTTGAAGACACATTACTAGAATCTCGCCAAACTCCCAAACCCATCCAAACTCTACCAGAGAAAGGAAACAAAAAAATCACTCTGTTTCACTCAAATAACATCTGAGACAGTGCACACAAAATCAATTTCTGGGCAGATTCCACAGAATCAAATGTAAGGCTTGTACAAACAGTTAGATATAACCATTTATCTTCAACATCTTGAAAAAGGGACATTTAATGTTTGAAAGCTAGCCATGATTGTAGCAGTTTCATTTATCTATGAGTATGACAGTATCATGGTTTTAATTAAAAAATTACACCTAAGACTGAATCACTTCTGACAATGGTATCATAATCCAGATACACACAAACTTTTTCTCTTTGAGAAATACCAAAGTAGAGATCAATGTGTAATAATTTCATCGTTTTGTACATTTCTTATTTCAGAACCAATACAACATGAATGGAAAAAGTGCAAAATCAAGTATAGTGCTATCACAGAATTTCTAAAAGTAAACAACAATATATGTTCAGATATGCATTATCACTTAGTAAATGTTTATCAAAGCCAGCCCCATAATGACAACAGAAAAAACTGTGAAGTGAATGGTAATGAAGAGTTTAAAAAAGTGACAGTGCATTAAAGAGACGCTATAAGCATCAGTTATGGGCCAGGTAAACCCATTCTTCACGAACAATTTAACGTAAGCGAGATTTGCAACCAGAAAGCTACATGCAGCAGGGTTTCATTTTAGGACTTTTTATTCACAGAAGAATCTCAAGCTAATGAATCTAAGTGGGTAAAAAACTTAATAAATGTTTCATAACATGGGTTGAAACTTGAAAGCATCAGTACGATGTAAAATTCAAACACTGAGAGATTGCTGATTGTCCATGACTAAAGGAGTTCCAGGGCCAAGCCAGTACAGACAAGATCATGTGCACACTTTAATGACATGCTTCATTAAATTATTATGCTTACCACATAACTGGTCGATAATACACTAATTTGCTTTGGAATTTGTGTTAGTCAACCAGGACAAAGCAGTGATGCATCATTTAAATTCTACTTTACTATAATGCTCACAAAACAAGAGTTGAAAAGGCTGTTCTACTAAACTATGGAATTAAAGAGATGACGTAACTAAGCTTAACTTACATGCCCTAACTCCATGTGTTACTCTGTCTGGGGCAAGCCAATTACAAAAATGTCAAGTCAACTACAGAAGAGTGATTGTACAAGCAAAACAAAATGTTTTATTTGAGTGGCATAGCATAGCTTTGTGAATATCTTTATATATAATATGCTACCGTGGCTATCCGTTTGTCTGTCCAGGATTTTAAATCACCTGTAGCTCGCAAACCGTTTGAGCTATTAACCTGAAATTTGGTACACGTATACTACGTGATGTCTACTGTCCGCTTTTGTGGTGATGATTGACCTCCAAGGTTATTCCTCTTTTGATTTTTATTTTATTTTATTGTAGAATCAACTCTTGGCAGCGGCAAGCAGGGCGGCCGTATGACGCATGCACATGGGCACCGTTCACATCCCGACCACCTTCGTTGTCACTTCCCCTACCTCTTTATATCTTAAATCATTCTTGAGGCAGATTGAAGACTTAAGTGCCAGCTTAAGTGAAAAATTAAAAAAAAAAAAAAAAACGTACTAAGTAATTGCAACACAAAAACTGAATCAGTTTTAACATGAAAAGATGTCTATGAAAGAAGAGAAACAGCAGGTGAAAAAAGAGCTGCTCAGGAAGCAGCAAGTTCATCAACCTCTAAGCTAACGAATGCTAAACATACAGAGAAAGTATGAAAACTATGAATGCTCAAGTCAAGTGTATTCACTGCACGTTATCGTGCAGTACGCCGTTACTGGTTGTATAATAAAGTGTATCAGTGTTCAAGAAGATCATGCTGAAATGTAAACTTGCCCAGTCTCATTGATGTTTCTATTAAAATGCCATGTTCTGGCTGATAAAGCATCTAAGATTACTTTGATAGACACTTCATTCAAAAGATGAACTGTATACCAAATTTTAAAAATAGATAGTAACAAAAAAAAAAAACCAAACCAAACTGTCATGCTTGCTGGGCTGAATGGCCTATTGTCTTGTCAAAATTGCTCTGATGCTCTAAATATACTATACTCTTATATTAAAAAAATAAATAAATAAAAAGCTCATTATCTAAAATAATCAAGCTAAGTTCCTTGCATTTAAGGAGAGGACATAAAAGAACGACATTGCCCTCTACAGCTCGAAGTGAGTAGCACTATTCAAAGCAATAAAGTTGCAGAACATTGATAACTTCTTCCTACAGAATACAGGCTTCCAGTTTTGTATGTTAGAATCTTTTTATATTTTCAGTTCAAAGTATTTGCATCTCTGCACATAATTCACTTCTCACCAAAGTGACATGTGGTATAATTGAAATCAATAGGCTCTTCACTTTCATTCACATAAAAAGAAAAGGTTTGTGCTTTTTCTTTGTTATTAGGACATCCATGTCTCTCAGTTATGCTAACCTTAAATCTTACCTTTTCACTGAAACCGCACATAGAAGTTAACGGCACCAGTTTATTTATTTTTTTTATAAAATCATTAAACATTACTTGTCATCTAATTACTTTTTTTTTCTTTTTCTTTACTACATTACTCAGATGATAAAAGAAAATGCAATAGAATGAAGTGTGGCTACTTTAGTTTTGAAATACTGTATTCATCAGAGACTGTTCTGCAAATTTTGTTGAAAATTAATCAAAATTAAAGGTATCACAACACATCAGACCTACAGATAGAGAAGCAGAAAATCAAAGCTGGTTCTACTCCTGCAAGCGAAGAACAGCACAATAAAGAAATGTATACGGAACACATTATCTCCATGACTGAATGAGGATTACAAAATCTCACCTTGCCCATAGTCTATTCTTCTTGAAACTGACATTTCCAAAAAAGACAAATCTCCATTCACAGAGCACACATCGTCTCAAGCTGGATCCATATACATACAGAAACTTCACTTTAATCAAAAGGTCTGCACAGTTCAAAGATTGAAACCAACAACACCTTTGAGATAAGGCGGAACAGCTGGTATTCAATAGCCCTGTAGCTGCTAATTAGATGGAGTTATCAATGAAACCTTTAATATCTTCGTTGGATCCCACCTGCTTCAAAAAACCAACAATTATTCCTTTGGCTAAGAAATCAAAAGTGGATGGTCTCAATGACTATTACAGACCACGGGTATTGTTTTGTGTTGTGATGGAATGCTTTGAGAGACTTGTTCCAGGACACATTAAAGAAATTAAAGTAATGGCCAAGAATGTTCCAAACACATGTATTTGGGCTAAAATATTGTTAAATAAATTAGCTCTGAAATATTCTCTTGAGAACAACCAGGAAGTGTACTTATAAAAGAACCTTTTGAAATGAAGGAGAATTTGTGCTGCAGGTTTGACAGTGTGAGTGGCATTAAGAAAGCCATTCCTTAAAATACAAAATAGGGCCTTGAAATGTCAGCTCTGGAATACTGCACCCTGGAAAAAATCTCCTCCTTAGAAGAAACTGAAATTTGCTTTTTTCGGCCACTGTTAAGGTGTGCTATGCCTAATACACAAGCTGGTGACCCTCAGAAACTTGTCTTGTAATTGGGTTGTGACTTTGGGTCTGGCCGATTTCTTCCAGTTTCCAATTGCCTTTGGATTCTGTAGGACACCATACTTATTGGCACTTTGATTTTTTTTTTTTTTTGCAGTTTTTCTAAATGAAAGGCCTATACTTCTAAGGTAATAATGCTCTGTTACATTTCATTTGTTAATTGTGGTTTTCTTGCCATTATTAGCGGAATCATAGTTTTTTTAAGCAATCAACAGTACCACGTAAAAGTGACTGAGAAGAAAACTGAATAATTTTTTTTTTTTTTTTTTTTTTACAAGTAGCAAAAATTAACAATGGGTGTCACAGACTCAAATCAAATGTATGTTTTTATTATATAATAGAATTAATAATAGCAGCTCACTATTCATAACGGAAAATGCGGGGAAGACCCAGGATCCAACCCACAACCTATTGGTTTAGAGGTAGTTATTCTTACCTCTAACCTGCCCATACAATTGATAAATAGACTTCGATTTTTACATACTGAGAGCAACATGTGAAATGAATACTTTCCTTTTTTTCTTTGGTTATATTCATGAATAAAAGTACACTTGTTTTGTTATACCTTTTGTGAAAGAGTTTATTTGATATTTGGACTTCAGTCTTCACAAATTAATTTTTACTATAACATGAAAAAAAATTCTGTTTTAGTTATGTGTTCAATATTTCTTGCCTCCCATTTCCTATCATCCTACATTTACCCAGATCATTGTAGACACAGAACACACATGAAAAGTATGTATTCCAAATAACAATATATATTCTTTACCCTATACAATTCAAGGCACCTCACATCCAGATAAGCAGACTTGAGGTGGGAGAACCTCAGCTGCGTCTTTGTGGGTTAGAGGGATTTTGGTGGATGGGATAGCAGGCTGCTTGTGCTGATTGACACATTTGCAAAACAAGACACTGATGGGAGAGGAGTGAATGAATTTAAGGTGGCCCAGGATTTTGACTATTTTTGTAGGCTTCAGGGATTCTAATGTTAAAGACTTGGTATTGTAAAAGCGTTTATCTGTAACAAGATAGAGTATAACTCAAATAAGCAAGTAAACAGCCAGTCTCTTCAGTGTTACATTGATCGTCTGTTTTGCATTCCACCTTCTATGTCAATTTATATGTAGTTATCATATGTTTATAATCCATGAGTCTATTAACAAATTGTATCATTCTGTTTCTTTAAAAGAGTGTTACCTTTATGTTAGTCTAACTGCCAGAGACTGCTTCCTTTGGAGAAAGGTAAGGGAAATAAACGTACGAGTCTCCCAGAATTACTTATTTAATTACCTGCATTACCAATGGCAAAAGTGATCATTAATTAACAAAATTAAAAATCCCTTTAAATCACTGGTCAGAGTATCTGCCTGGTAACAGCTCATTTGATGGCTACCATGGAGCCTTTGTAACATTAATACTACAGAATATGGTCTGAAAGAGGCTAACAATTTGGAAGGAAAAAGATATTATCAGGTTCACAGTATGCCTAGTATTTGTGCATATCTGGGATGCTTCAACAAGCAGATGGTCATTTCAACAGTGCAGTTTCAGAAACTGCCATTAACAACCAAAGAATGAGGGAAGAGGCTCGTCTTCAATTCAATGACTTAAATCCATATTAACACATGTCCTGTCCATTCATTAAACTGGATTTTTCTGTAGGGGTTTAATTAAAAATACTTCAATGAAAATGCAAATATTTTGGATGTTGTCAGGATACATCTGGATGTCTGACATATGGTTTATGCAACATGAGTAAATTTACACTTTTGTATAGACATTTTGATATCTGATTGGTGTTGAGCCCAATAGAAGCCTGTTGTATCAGGATCTTCATTATTTCTGTTGTCCATAAAACAGTCAGATTACAAATTTTACTCAGCCATTACTATAAACGACAAGGGATAATTATCAGGTTAAAAACACTTTGGGGTGGAATTTAAATGGAATGGAATGGACCACCTCCAAATGCATATGATAACAACGAGTCCAGACGGAATGCCATATCTGTTGAACTTCATACCATCACAGTACACCAGGATAATAAAAACTGCTTTGCCCAAGTACTGTTCATAGACTCTAGCTCAGAATTTTTACTAACAAACCTGATCTTGAGACTCCCAAACCTAGACTTCGCACCCCCTCTAAAAATGAAAAACCCCTGTAGGTTAACAATATAACAGACACCCAACAGTTTGGTGCTGGGCCATCAACCATACTTCTTGTTCACCCGTGACTGTGTGGGCAGAAATATCTCAAATTCCATCATTACATTTTTCTGATGATACCACAATTACAGGCTTGATCATCAACAATGAGGCAGCTTTAAGAGAAGATATCTACTTTCAGAATCAGTGGTGTCAGAAAACCAGGAGATGGTCATGGGATTCTTGAAGCAGGAACCAGAGCACACTTCCACCTTTAAAATTCTTGGAGTTACTATCACTGATGACCTGACACTGCCACAGTATATCTAGGATATAATCATGGAGGCTCACCATAAGCCCTGACATCCTCAGAAGTCTGAGGAAAGCCTGTGTGTCTCCATCTTTGGTCCATTTTACTGACTGTAAATCATCTTGCTCTTGCAAATATTAAGTGCTACAGAGGGAGGAGAACAGAGTATAGAATATTACTGCTATACAACTTCCTGTTGCCTTTAGATGTAAACATCCTAATTTAACACCTTAGTCATTGTTCACAGTCGCTCCTCCTTTCAATTCTGAAAATCAGTACAGCAATTGCACCAACAGACGGAGAGACTGCTTATTCCACTATGCATGCACACACACACTCAGGCACTGTATGTTCTCAAAAACTGATGCATACACACATACTGTATGTTGCACTCAATGCACTTTATTTGGTCTGCTGTTGGTACTATATCACTCTCACTAGTCTGTGGGAAACAGTATAAAAAATGTTTCCAATAAAGTACTATATAGGTATACTTAATAACATGGCCACTGAAAGTATATAGTGAATGATAAAGGTAAAACAGCTTTTCAGTAAATTACATTATGCCTACAAAGTAGCAGAAAATTAGGCAGCTCATGCTGGAGTGGGTACAATCTGGGTTTGTCTTAAATATTGATATATGATTCTCAGAAAAAATGAAAAGGATGAGAAAAAGCAGTCACACCCTTGCAAAATCGTGGTAAAAATGGGGTCACTTACCTCCACACGTCCTGTGGATTATTCAGTTCATATTTTTCCCTCACATGAGAAACTCCCATATCAGGATGAAGCCAATGAATTTCTTCTGACTGGAGATGACTAAGACGTAACCCATAGCAGCCAACATTTTTTACTTTCTTTGCATCCACTATCTTCTGTATTATGCCCTGTTAAAGCAAAGTTACAAAAGGGAAAATTGAAAATAATGCAACTTAGTTCTAAACAAGCATACTTATACTTATGCTTTAATACTTATGCTTTAATTAAATCATAACAAAAGCAACAGAGCAAGCTCCCATAACAAAAGACATCCCCGCCCCCCAAAAACTGGTCAGGGATGTAGCAGGAAAAAAAAAAAAAAAAAAAAAAAAAAAAAAAAGTAGGGCTACTGTTAAGATATCCCACGTATGAATCCAATTTCTCAAACCCCTGTAGGCCTAATAGAAATCCCACAGGGTAAGAGAGTTCATAGAGGAATTTAAATGTTATCTGACAATTCTAGGTCAGCAATATTGTATTCATCAGACCTCTTAAGAATAGAATTGTGTTAATGAACTTGGAAAGAACAATGCTGTATTGTTTTCATTGTTCTCTCTTTTAATATTAATAATTAAGGTATTTTCCATTACAAATAAACTTTGGGGGAAAAAAAAACATGCAGCTTGTTTGTGTATCCCAATATTCATAAATGTATTCAAGTAAACAAAGTTCACATTATACAGATCATTGCAAACTTCTGGGAATTTACCAATCATGGCTTACTAAGCATATTTTTCTAAGATTTAAGTATCAGCATTACAAATAATTAAGTTCTAAAATGCTAAGCAGTCAGTATAATATCTCACATAAGCCAAGACTTCATGATAACTGAAAACACTAAAATTAAACTATTTCTTTGTAGGGAAGTCTGATTAACTTTTCCTAAGCCTACTAAAAATAACATTTTGTTGGTAACATACCATAAGTCTTTTTTTTTGACAACTAAGGGCAGAAAAATTTGTAATTTACCTAATCATAGATCTAGGCATACGGTTGACAAGTGGGGCATAGCTTTAAGAAAGCATTGCAGTGACAGGCTGCTTCAACGGAAAATACAATCTGGAAAACTGCAAGTATCAATTAGAAATATTACCCTAAAGCTTTTTGCATTCTAAAATCAAATAACTAGTAACTACACAAGAAAAGTAAATGTATGAATATATTCAGTATCATTATCTCTCACAATATTTATTGCTAATCCTGCTGGTATAGAAACATCAAAAATATAGTGCCAAATATAGTACATGGTACAATAATACAATGCAGAAGACACAGATTAGTAGTAAAAGCAATGCCAATACACAGTTATGAAGAAATTAGAAAATGTATGCATGCCTTAATATTCAGGTGTGTTTGAGGGCTGAGCAAGCACTGCAGATGTCAATGGACTGAATTCAGTGGATAGGTTCTACAAACTTCTCAATCCATTTCAGGGTTGTGGGGGCCAGAGGCTATCCCGTCAGCACTGGACAAAAGGCTAAAAACAGGCCTGGGCAGGACTCTAGTCTATTACAGTGACCATTCTTACTCACAGAAACACAAACACACACACCATATTCATATACAGTGAAAATTTGCAAGTGCCAATTAACATAACCTAAACAATAAATAAACGTTTATGATTAATTCCTTCTGTGCTTGAGCATTTCTGGCCATAATAATTTTAATAAAATGGGACTTGCAAAGCTATTTCACAATAACAAATGTTAGGGAATAACAGAAGTGAAAGGCAAACTTTATTGCATCAAGAGACCATTATGGATATCAGGTGAATGTGGCACTGTAAAGGTAAATTATAGGGTGATCTGATTTTCAAGGTCCCAAACCTGGACACTTGTGTAGCATATCTGCCCATGTATAAAGCTCATCTATATTTGTTTATTTTCTGCTTTATGTCATCATCACCAGAGAGGGATCAGGGCATGGAAAAAGAGAACACTTTCACAAATTAATACATGGGAATACACGCAGTGCTTGAAGTATAAACAAATAATTGCATGTGTTCTGTTTTTGCTTGCTTCTTGTTTTTGTTGTGTTATATTAAAACAGCATCTCAAGTTGTTAATCAAGCTGTGGTACCATCTTGGGAGTTTCGTCCACACTGTTGTAAATATATTGTGACAATGTTTGTGGCACTGAAAAACTTTATTACATAGGCAGCCTGTTTAAACCAGGACATTTTTATATTCTTCATGTATTTATTGGGACACATAGCCTGAAATTAGGACTGTCCCTGTCACCAAGATGTGCAGTCACCCTAGGAAACTGTAGTGTAAGTGAAATAGTCACACCACAGGGTACTTCATTCACATCTAGATAACGTATTATAATGTACTGATGGGCAGACAAACAGATGGACAGCCAGACAAACAGACGTGCTATCACAATAGGTTGATCATGCATTATTTGTGAAAGAAGCTGAAAATACAAATACTAATCAGAAATATACAAGATGTACCAAGCACAACACATATCAGACAACAAAAGTACCTGAGCAGCTGAATGCTTAGTAACACAGAGTATAAATCGATTGCTGGTTCATGTGCTCAAATAATCAGACCCTTGATGACAAAGGTGAAGGGCCAGGAATAAAAACTGGCCAAAACTGTGCTGGTATGGCATCAACTGCTACTAAAAACTGTTTCTTGCCATAAATGACCTGTACAGATAGATGCATGGTCTAGTGATAAAGTGCAATTTTTTTTACCCATCCACCACACTGCCTTTCAGTCAGCCCGACAATACTGTTGTCACACCAGAAAATAGTGCAGCTAGTCAGTACACTTTCCACTTTAAAATGTAAAAAAAAGCTCAAAAATTCACAAGACAGATGGAGTTGAAGGCCATGAGAAATCCTCAGGAATGCTGACCCTAATAACTTAGAGCTACCACAGCAGTTCCTTTAATATCAATATTAGGTACAAGGCACTAGGGCTGTCAAATTAATAAAAAAAAAAAAAGGAGTTTGCAAATTCTTATTAAAAATAAGTAAATATTCTAACATATTCAAATGTAAGTTAAAAATTCTAAATGGTATAACATGTAAGTGTGTATTTAACGTATGTTCGTATAAGTCATTGTTTTTAAAGTATTTCCTTCATATTATATTTTTTTTATCTGGCAAACAGTCATTAATAGCAACTTAAAAATTATGATAAGAAAATAAAATAAAACTTGGCAAAATTTACAAACACATTGCAAGAACTACAGGTTATAGTTTATTTTAAAAAAAAGTAAGCAGCTTGTGGAAGGTAAATAAAGTGTGCAGAATAGCCCAGTTTGATGAGTATGAAAAGCAGAGGGCTGGTTGAGTGTTGTGGCAGGGGATCAGTGGCCAAAGAACAACATATAAAATTAAACAGTATTCTTTCCTCCTCTACAGATTCAGCAAAAAAACAATACATACAACATTAATACTTATTTTTCATTGCACCTTTGTTTTAGGAATTATACTGTATGTCAACCTGTATAGGCAACCTCTTTTTTTTTTCTTTTTTTTTTTTTTTTTTTTTATAATATAAACACAGGTTGGTTGAAGGAGACAAGTATACTTTCCTGAAACTGAAACTACTCTTTAAAATTACAACTTTAATGTCATTATAATAGTAAAAGAAAAATCAGAAATAAGACAGTTACATCTTATTATGTTTAACAAGAAAAAAAAAAAACAGCTTTTGTTTGCTATGATGAATGAAACATTAAATCAGGGATCTCAAGTTCAACAGTGAAACAGAACAGGATCAAGATCAAAATTATACTTTCGGGCACCTGGAGAAGAGTTTAAAACCTGTTCTTCGTAAACAAATTAACTAAAAAGTGGAACACTGCAGTAAAAATTGTGATCGTGGAAATGTGCAAACCACATCCAAAATATTGAAGTATTGCAGCACAGCCTGTTTAGAGTAAAATGAAGGCAAAATTTGCAAGAGATAAAATAAAGGACCGTTTTTTTAAATGTCAGCATTTGCCTTTGAATAAGACTTTTTTTCCCCCCATACAGATTAGAATTATATTTGAAAACCAATATTTGATCGGAAAGTCATAAAAGATGCCCTTTAAGTCCACAATTAACTTGGACTTAATGACACTAAAGTACAGACTATTTTCTGTATCATTCAGCTACAAGTTGAACTCTTGCTAGAAGCCTGTCTTTTTTTCACCTTATACTGTCTATCATTGTGCTGTTAGTAGAAGTGAAGATGAGAATTGTGTTATGCATGGCGAGATGGAGCAGAAGGCTGAGCACACAACCTTTGGGGTGCTCCAGCTTTCAAAATGAGACTATCTGATGTGTTTCACAAGCCTAACATTCAGGTATTTGTTTCAAGGAAATTTTAGGATATTATTTAGCCCAACTGTCCTCAATTTGACTAATATATAATAAATATATCAATAAACAATGTCATTACAAGTCTTCCTTTATTCAAGGCAGATTGATACTTCATGGAAAGATACAGAATTTAAATCCACCATACTATTTGTATAATCACATCTAGTATACAGGACTTAATACATGCCATGACCAGTGATTTTAAATTCTTTATGATAGGACTGAAGGCCACAAGCCATTACCGATTCAGACAAAACCATTTTAAATTAAAGGTGATTTTCTTAAATTTAGTAAGAACTCGAGCCTGAGCCAGGGATTAACATTGTACATGTCACAGAAAATGCCTCCAAGCTGATCAGAACGTGCTACGAGTAGATGACTGGGAATGATGTTTCAACATGCACATTTATGCATGTATATTCTCATCAGAAATCTCTGTTCCTTAACTAATCATCTATAATAATCTGCTCCAAAATGTGTTATAGATGCAAGTTGTTATATGTATGAAATCATTTTCTACCTCTATTGTATAGCTGTTCTTTTCCAATTTTGATGACAGCTTTGAGGTTGCTTCTGGCTGCGTTCTGCACCACCTTCTTGTCACATTTAAAAAGTGCATTAGAAGTGATGAATAGAGATTTTACTGTTCCTCTGTTGTTTCCAATTAGACAGTTTCCTTATATCTCTAGTGGCTACAGCATCATCACATTTCCTAATATAAGAAGCTGCATGCCAAAATGCTACCAACATATCTACTTTTTATAATGCCCAGTGATCTTGATCCCATGTCTCACAAGAACTTGCCAGAAAATGGGAGAACACAGCTCATTTATAAAGTCATATTATTTCTTTATTGAATATTGTAAAAAGGGACTTTCAATGGTACTATATCTCCCATACACCCCTTTCAAAAACAGCATGCAACATGGTGGAACTACAATAAGAAGCAGCAAAGAATACCTCAATTTTGATAATATATTCAGTTTTCCCAAATGAAAAAGATGGTATGCACCTGTACAAATAAATACTTTATTACTTTAAGGCAGTCACTGTAAGCTACTATACTATGTAATATGTAGAAGTTTTACAAATTACCCAGTACACAATATTACCTTGCATTTAAATTACTGAAAATAAACAATTGTCAGATTCTGTATCAGATCCACTGAGTTCACAATAAACCACTGCATTCATGATGCCTCCAAACAGAATAAGCAGGCAGCAAACAAAAAATGAGAGCATTACCTCTCAGAGGAGTGCATATACATCACTGAGAAAAATGAAAACCATGCCATGTAAAGAATAATCAACAAATCATTACAAATTACATACATTGAACTGTTCATGCTTACCCTATTCTGTTTGCCATGAGAAAAACATTAAATCAGATGTTTTGTTGTCAACGTTGTCACTGATTTTAATCAATTGAGTAATCAAGATGGAGCAGCATGATACTAACAAGTTAACAATGGCAGACTAACCCCAGCCTTCTACACAACCATCTATCAGAATTTATACAGTTTGTTATGTGCAGCCTCTGCAATACCACGTTTGTTAATCATCTTAATCAGTACCGTCTAAACATCAATGGCATTTCCCTCAAGGGCATAGCCAAGTCTCAGAAACTAAACATTGCTCCTATTTACACCAACCTATCACCAGTGCCTGATATAAATAAATGTTTAAACAGAACAATTTAGAAGCCAGTCTACTAAATTGATTGGAAGATCAGGACATAAACATGTCATCAATGGAAAAAAATGAGTTAGTAGCAGCTATACATTTTTATTAAGATGTAGTCTTGAACATAAAGACCAAATATTACTTAAGAAATAAGCTTCTGAAGCTGAAAATATTCCCAAATAAAGAAAACTTTCAATTTTCTTGGTTAGGGGGTTGGTTAGGCTAGGGTCAGAAATATATTTGGTGATGGCGTAATTGGAGGGAATAGAAAAAAAGTTCAAAATTTCTAAGATAAATATAAAACAAACTATGTTTTAATAATAATATAAAGAAAGCCCTCATGTTCATAAGCTCAAGGTTCTGTACAACTTTCAATTATTTTTTTTATTTTTTTTAGATAAATGATTGGATTGGTAAAATCTGATACCAAAAGAAGTGCTTTCCACAAAACAAGCCATATATAACCTGTAACAGTTATTCTAATCAATGGCAGATGTAATTAAATCCCAATTTACTGTAAATGGTATTAGTTGAAAACCACTTACTGCCACTATTCAGAAAGAGTTTCAATGATCAATAGATAGTATGTAGTTCGTGACCTTTGGAAAAGGTTAGTAATTACACAATTAACCCACCTCCCCAAGGTTACACATCACTTTTAGACCCTAACCACTATACCTACTGAACAGCAAGCGTTATTGACGATGTCAAACTGGTAATGCTGGACAACATGTTTTAACAGCAAGTTGAACAGCAAGAGCAAACTCAAAACCTAGTGAAGATTTTAGAAGTACTACTTAGCTGCATTTACTCATTGATTAGCCAATATAATTTAAAGTTAAATCAAAACCTTCTTCAACAATTCCTAAACATGTTTTTTTGTAATTACCAAATTTACACAAATTTTGAATCACAAAAAATTACAGTATCAACAATAGTGATGAGCAAACTCCACAGTCTTCACTTTGCCTCGAATTTGGAGAAATCACGGGAGTGTTCACGAATATCGCCAAACTCTGTGAAATGCATTGAAGTCAGTGGATAATGACTAACTGAACTAAATATGACTGAATTATATATAATGGTGCAATAATCATTAAATTGTCCCTGAAGGCTAGGGTAACTTCTCCCAATTATACTGGACCAATTATTGTGGCGAAAAAGGTGACCTGAGATGTGCAGCAGCAGTGCCATTCACTGCACCAACGTGCCTCCATGAGATCAACGAAGAATGCAATCAGACGCGCGCAATCATACATTTTGTCAAAACAAAGCAAAAATGCCGAAATCATGGTCAAAAATCTGAAAAAATACATAGGTCTTTTAAAGGCAGAAAATTCAAAGTGGCGTGGCTCCTTCTATTTTTTTTGAAGTTGAGCTGAAGGCTCTCCAAACTATCTGTGCTGATGTTCTGCACTTTTTCTTTTATCAAAAAGACAGAAACATCTTGTAAATAGTAATACATTTTTCTTTATTATTATTTCATAGAGTCTCCTGTGTTTGGAGTTGTCAGGCCCCAAAAAGGTTTGTTTTTAATTTCTATGTGGCTAATTATGCATGCATAGGGCACGGCCTTCTATTATAACTCGAAGATCAGACCTGCACAGTTGGTGCCAAGCAGAGATAACTCGATATTTATGCTGAATGTTTCATAAAAATAAAATTCTGAGAACCTGCATTATTTCTTTATCCTTTATCTGTTCTACCACAGAGCAGAGTCTCACAAGTTAAGTCCCACAGAGTCTGTAATGCAGATCATAAGCATTATATACCCACGGGGCGGTCCCATCCAATGTTAGCTATTACCACTCCAGGGGAATTCATCCTGGCCTTGCAAAGCATTATGGGGGACTGGGGAAAAAAGTTCTCCTAAACCGGCCAAACTATCAGTAAATAATTCAACGAACAAGTGATGAACGCAGCAAATTTGCTGCAAATAACACTTTGGAGAAATTTGCTGATCAACACTAATCAACAAATAAACAGTTCAAAAGCTTACTTATTTGAAAAAAACAATTAACAAAAGATGTTTTGAGAAAGCATTTTAATAAACAGTGCTTTTATAAATGTCGATGTTTTAAACAAGATAAACATAACTTTTACATCTTTAGGTTGAAGGAAGAAAACACATGACATGAAGGGGAGAACAAGTATGCTTCACACAGGCATTGCTCAGTCTGGGATTCAAACAGATGACTCTGGAACTTTGAGCCAGCAGTAATAACAATTTTACCTCCAATCCATTCACTTATTTAAAAAATAAAATAAATTAAAAAAGCATGGAATATTTTGTTATTTAAAAAGTGATTAACAGTATGGCCATGTAGAAGGAGTACATTAATAAATATTTCATTTCATAATGCACAGAATTTGTAAAGAGAATTATTAAAACACATCAGAAGCTAAAAGGCTAAAAAGTTTTTTGTTGCTCTGCTTGTGTTTATACATCTGACATTTGTCAATTAATTTAACTGCTGCCTTTTCATTCAGCGAAATGATGCTACTGCTGAATAGTTCTTCTTCTTCTTCTTCATCTTTTCCAACTTCTATGTCGGATCGATGTGTTTGATTAACCTTCTCCAAACAGCTCAGTCCTGCATCTCTTTCCCAGTCACATCCTTTTTCTTCAGATCTCATTTTACTTTATCCATCCACCTCCACTTTGGCCTACCTTGCTTTCTCTTCTTCTGTACTTCCATTCCCATCACTCTTGTGCCCGCATATTGATTGTCTTTAGTCATTACATGTTCATACCACTTGAACCTACTTTCTTGCTACTTTCTTAGATACTTCTCTCACTTTTGTTGTACCTCTGATTGTCCCATTTCTTATTCTGTCCCTTTTTGTATCTCCACACATCCATCTCAATGTTTTCATTTCTGCCACATCTGACTACTCCTGCGCTCCCTTCATTGCCCATGTCTCAGTGCCATGCATCATTGTTGGTTGGTTTTAACAACCTTAACTTTAACCTTCGCCTTAATTACTTTATTAATCAGATTATGGTTTCCTGAAAGACCTACACTTTATGCCATTTTTTAGACATATAAAGTAATACACTTCTAAAACTACTGTACATATGGGAAAGCCAGGAGTAGATTAGCTTGAGTCTACTTCAGATCAGTTGAACTGTACATCAGTAAGTAAACGGTTATAACAGGCACTAGACATTGTACACTAAGCTTCTCATTAAAAAGAGTCACTTAAAAATGTAATGTTAGACCAAATATTTTTTTCTCAACTTTTCGTAAATCACAACTGAATATAGACTCTCACAATCTCTGCCATAAATGATGTGAAATAAGTCTAGACAGGATGATAGCTATGTGATCTACTAAATCAGATGTTATAGCCAAGAGAAAAGCAGAGTTAGTAAGTTAATCCAAGAATAAAGAAAATCCCTAACAGTATTGTGCGTGCTTGAACAATAAATGGAAAAGAATTAAAATTAAATTCAAATCATTTTCAGCAATTCTGTATACTATTTTGACTGGCTGCTGAAACTCAGTTTCTAAATGATTTCACTGAAATAGAAATCAGACTATAAAGTTACATTTTTATTGTTTAACTAGCTGTTCCCGGCCACGCGTTGCTGTGGCTCAGTCTGGTTAAATTGAAAAGAAAGAAAAGAGAAAGTGCACGTTTCTAATATGTTTAATTTCACAATGCTCATGGGTATACAGTATTTTTTGTTGTTCCATCGTCTGAATGGTCTGATGTTTACACGCAAATCTTGCAATGATCGATCAAGAGCCTTGAGCAATTTTTTGTGCGCCATTGTGCATTCATCACAAACAATAAGTTTGCATTTCTGCAATATTTTTACCATGCTGGATGCTTTGGAAATGTTGCACGTGGGACATTCAATGAATTGCATGTTCAATGGCAATTTCAAAGCAGAATGAGCAGTTCTTCCACCTGGTAGCAATGTCGCAGCTATTCCGGATGAAGCAAGAGCTAAGGCTATGTCATTTTGGGATTGAATTGCTGCCAGAATCAATCTAATTAGGAACGTTTTACCAGTTCCTCCTGGCGCAGCTAAGAAGAAGATTTCTCCAACCCTGTTATTGACAGTTTGCATTATTTGATCGCAAATGCCTTTTTGCTCAAGCGTTAGCTTAGGAATATTTGATTGCACATTCGACAAAAGATCACCCGTGTTGTAATTTTGTTCATGACACAATTCTACATCGAACGAAGCAGCAGCAGATCGATTCGGTGATGGCATTCCCAATTGATTGATAACTTTGTTCGCGATTTCTAAGCACAAATCTTCAATCATTATCAACTCTTCGTTGTAGATTTCTGCTGTGAAATCCATGTTTATATTTGAATTTTCCTTGCGTATTCGACGGAAAATATCTTCAGCCTTGTGCGATTTATATTTCTCCCATAACTGTGTTGGAAATGAAGGAATGCAGGTGGTCAATATGATTGCAAACAATGCACGAATTTGATTTGGATGTGACGTGTTGCACGCGTCATTAATGCATACATCCCAGTGTCTGGCGTTCTCCAATAAATTCAGAGCTTGACATGCACTGCGGAAAGTGGCATGTGTAACGCCGTTGACAATTCTCAATTGCTGGAAAGACGTTGGACCAGGCACATTTACCAACAGTATGCGAAGAAAGAAGCATTCATCTTGATTGGGATGCACGGTATACAGTCTGCCTATCGTAGTTTCTTTGAATATGCCAGGTTGTCCGTCGACTCGCTCTCCTCGTTTTGCGTCGTTGAAATGATTTTCTACTCGCATTCCATGTGTAATACGTAGGCACTTCCGAATATAGCAGTGTTTTTGCAAACATGTCATTTTGACATAACGTGAAGAAAGCAGTTAACGTTGTAGCCAGTGGATCCAGGGGTATTTGTTGCACATTTGCAGCTGTGAAATAAAAGCGTTGTCCATTTTCTAGATGTACTGCTAAGTGAACAACAGCTGGACTTTGTTCATGTATGGGAAATGAAAGAATTCGCCATACAGCTTCATTGCTGCTTATGTATCGTCCAGCCTGATACTGTGCGATTTCATCGATATGTATGACCGCATTCCTATCACTTCTTTCTGGTTGCACACCAAAAACTGCCATGTCGCTGCCTTTATTCACGTACTTACAAATGTATTTGATCGATTTAACGGAGATTTAAATGGATCGTAAATCGGAAACATTGAAATGGAATCGTAAAATATTTAGTATAGCGTGTGTTGCTTTTACGTCCAACTGATGGCGGTTTTTCAAAAAAAGCATGTTTTTACCTGTGTTGCTTTTACGTCCAACAGATGGCGCTGTTTTTCAAAAAAAAGCATGTTTTTACCTGTCACAGTTGTGACATCTATATAATATAGGTATATAAAAACACATGCGTATTCAAATGCAACGTTGTGTCAAAATTTCAAAGCAATCGGTGAAGAACTTTCGGAGATTTAAGGTTTTGAACAAACGAACATTTACATTTTTATTTATATAGATGATGCTAAACTGAAAAAAAATTAATTTTTGGCCAGTCTTTAATAAACTGTTATTTTATTATTATTACACACACACACCTTTACTTAAGGAGATTTAAATGACCTGGATAACAAAAAAAAGTCTGTTACATATTGTATATTTTTAACAATTTCCAACACAAGTAGATGAAGTGTAGGTCGCAGTTAGTTAGATTCTGGGTATGAACACTCAGTACTCTATTTAGTGTAAAACTTAGCCACTGTACTACACATTGTCTACAAGCATGTAGATATCCTAAACAATATCTGTATTTTTGTTTGAAATATATTTTTTTTTTTTTTACAATATGATTTCTGAATTTGTTAAGCATTCACGCTAGGGTAAAATAATATACAGTAAGACCTGGTTATAGACTAAGCAAATGCAAACTCACTCTGACATCTGTTCCTTCTCCATAGCGGATGTTGCTTGCCCAGGTGCTCGTCTCCTTGCTATTCTCAAAATAGTGAAACACCTTGAGAACTCGATCCAGGGTTCCAGGAGAACGTTCCATACCCATGCTTAGACGTGATTTGGCTCCTGAGCCAAGGGTATGGTTCAGGTTAGGATCGAGGTAAGCAGCTGCCATTCCTTTCCTGGGTGCTAAGTGTCTGTCATATTCTGCAAAATAGATAAATAAATAGTGTAGTTAAGTATTTATTGAAATTACAAGTTTCCCAATGAATGGTTCATACTTTTTCCCAAAACCCATTTTCCACAGGTTATTTCTAAATCCATAAAGATTATTTATATATATTATATATGCTGCATAGTTTACTGTCAAATAATGCAAAGAGTACATGACACGTGTTTTGCCCAGAATTAGCAGCATTGCTATGCAGCATTCTATGATCTGCTTCTCGCAACTGAAGAGGGCACTATTTGCTAACTTGCAGACCAACCACAAGCGTTACCTGGTAGGTAACCACCCATACAATCAGATTGTGATTCAGACTACGAATGTCATGAATGTATAATATGTATGTGTGTGTGTGTGTGTGTGTGTGTGTGTGTGTGTGTGTGTGTGTGTGTGTGTGTGTGTGTGTATGTATGTATGTATGTATGTATGTATGTATGTATGTATGTATGTATGTATGTATGGGAGGGAAAGACTAGGGAAATGAGACGTGATCTTCAAGATCATGGAAGTCACTTTAAAGACCCACGAGACGAAAGAGATTGGCCACGGAACGTCTCGCGGGGACCTTAAACATGAGACTTTGTGCCAAGAAATTGACCCAGGACCGTCTCACGGGGACGTAGAACGTGAGATTCTTGCAAGACACACCCTACTTAGAACCAATATCAAATAAGACCACAGGCAGCAAAACACTTCAGTCATGTAAAGGCATTGAGCACACACAGATCCAGGGCTCTCAGCGCATATAAAGCGTATAAGAACAATACGTTATAGATGAAACGTCGACAACTAAGCAAAGAAGAAACAGCAGCGCAGAGAAAAATAGACTCAAAAGCGTTGGGAGAGTAAAAAATGCAAAAAAGAAAAAGAATAATCTAGGTGCAAATTCAGAAAATAAGTAATAGTCAGCCCGGAACAAGTGGAATTTAAAAAATTCATGTCCAATCGGGCTCAGAATTAAAAGACAAAGAGTAAAAGACATAGTAGAACTTCATAAAGACGTTCAAAAACGTTGTCGCTATACAAATGTAAAGCAGTTTAGAGATTATGAAAGCAGTGGAATTCAAAAGGCTCAAAAAAAAAAAAAAGCAAAAAAAAAAACGGCGCAATACAAATGCCTAACTTGCTCCCAGCTCTTCAAACAACAACAAACGACAAGCAAAACATGCAGCTCGCCAGTATCAGAAACCAAGCTGATGATCTGACCGCTTCTCCTTGCGAGCGTTCAGTCACCCTAACCCACCCCCCACCCCCTTCACGACGCGAAGTGGCAAAAGGACAGCTGCTGTACAGGCTTTTAAATGATCAATGGGCAGCGCAACAGCAGCAGAAAGACAGCAGATAATCCAACGGCTTTTCCTTAGCATGCGTTCAACCGCACCCCACCCCACCCCCCTTGATAACGTGAGCAGCGTTATACGTCCTGCGAGAAAGAGATTTCACCACGCCATGGGCCGGAAATAAAGGACAAGTATTGTTCTTACAACGTCACGCGAGACACGAGACAAGGCAGTGAGACATCATTTAAAACAAGTCCACGGACATCTAACCTGGCAGTTGTTGGATTACTGTTGGCAGACACGCTTCATGTGCTCCCAGCTCTTAAAACAACGACAAGCAAAACACACAGATCACCAGCAGCAGAAAGCCAGCAGACGATCCGACCGCTTCACCTTAGCATGCGTTCAGCCGCACCCCCTTCACAACGCGAGCAGCGTTACACGTCTTGCGAGAAAGATGTAACCACGCCCGGGGCCGGAAATAAAGGATAAAGTATTGTTTTTACAAAAGCTTTAAAGTAAAAGTGAAAATAATGCATATGTAACAATTCCCATGAAACTAACAATCTCTTTAAATTGTATATCCGGTAAACCAAACCCGGGGGTGGGGGAGCGAAGCAAGCAGGGGGCAGAGCCCCCTAGTATGAATATATAAACCAACACACCCATTACAATATATGAATTTCTAATTAAGTTAACGCTATTTCATCTATTGTTTTTAATGCACCTTCCCTATTTTGTTTATTTATTCAACGTTAAATCTATTACAAGAAAATTCCCATAGCTCAGAAACATGGAAGATAAGTGTTTTTATGCTCTTCACAACCCAAAATGAAAAGACTCTCACTTTCCCAAGAAGGCAATAGGGGTGTTAGTGTCTAATTATTGCCAAATTAACTCGCTAGTTACAACAATCAAAAATGTTTTTAAACATATCAAATAATTTGAAAAACATTTGAAAGAGACAAGTGCACTTGATTTTATGCTTAGATCAGTATTTCAAATTTACCATTTTCACTTACAGCCCCAGATCTTTGTACAAATAAAAAGATCACTAAAGCAAACATTGGTTAAATCTCAATGCCAGGGATGGTTGCTTGTCGCAACCTCCCCAAAGAGCATCAACGTATTTATAAATGTCATCTTATTTCAGTTAAAGACCTCTCATTTAAATTCTTCTAGGCATAGCTCTTTTTCTGTGGTACAGAGCACATAAGGCCTATTAAGTGTCAAAATTGACATAACCAGTTCTGTCTGGTTGAATACAATACACATGGTAGTAGACCCCAAGGGAGTAGACGCTGTCCTTAATGAATGAGACGATGTAACAGAAAGAGAGGCCCAAGCAATATGTCTCATACTCTAGCTCACACAAGCTCTTCTTCACTGCTACACTTCAAGAACAACAATTATTTCCTTACAATCACACACCATTGACTATAAAATTACACAATGCTCTACCAAAAAAAAAAAAAGGCAAAATGTAAAGACTTCGTCAATGGGTACCTTCAGCAATTTAAGAGGGAGATTAAGTGAAATCTCCAGGATCTGAGCTATTGTAAGTAACATAAAATGAAAACAGTCAATCACTAAATAGAATGTTAAAAACCTGTAATAAAGAACTTGGGGAAAAATGGAAAAAGGAGATGAATGACAGTCACTGTATAAGAAACCAGGCAGGGAGAGAAAAACTTAAGTTTTGAAAATAAAGCTTAGCAGAAATTAAAAAAAAAACAAAAAAAAAACAAAACTAACAGGGTATAAACTAGAAAATAAGAAAATTTCATTAACATCAAATTGATTTCTTCACCAAAATCTGGCATTATTATATCTAATAATTTGATTTGTATTACTAACAGCACCCCTATTGCATTGCATGCTTCCAACAAATTATAGTTTATTTTTTGTTTAGCCAATGCTCAGGTATTACTGTATACATGAATTGTTTTGAGTACTGTATTTATAGTATTGGCTGTGCTACCTGTCAAAGATGGGCGGAAATCTAAGTAATTAAAAAAAAAAACCATAAAGTCTATGTTATTTGATACATGGGATGTCAATGCACATCATTATATAACTTAAGTAACTTGATTAGATGTCGCTGTCAAAATATATGTTAAATTCCATACACTAAACAAACAAGTTTATTTTTTATTTTACAGAAAACATTACATCACTAATATAATGGCTTTATTTCAAAACTGAGATACTAAATGTGTATGTATACCAACCTAAAACTGTTCAGTCTTGAATAATATTAACTAAGTCAAGACTGCAAAAAACAATTACATCAAAACATTTAAAATGTTATTAAAATAATTAAAATGAATTACATCAAAAAAAAAATTTTAATGTAAAAAATATGAAAAAATTAGAAATAAAAATGTTTGCATCTACCATTTATTTCACTATTGCTAAATACCTTTTATCCATATCATTTTATAATGCAAATATGCTCTTATATTTGTCCACTCTCTCTACAACTCAGTGTTATACAGGTACACATGACACCTTTGCAATCTGCTACCACTAACACATTAAACTTCACATACAACCTACGTTATTTAGCACCCAATTAGCCATTAAACTAACATTTTCCTTTACACAACATCTTAGTTTTCTTTCACTAGCACCTAATTATTTCAAACTATTACTGGTTGCAAGGTTCAGAACAAGAACATTTTCAACAGGTAAAAGCAGGATGTGCAAAATAGATTTTCTGAGGGGGAATTCAAAACCTACAACTAAAAAGGATAACAATATATTTGTGTTTCTAACAAACATTAAGTACAAACTCTAAAACCTTTTTTATGTTGAATATTAGGACTCTCAATCATGGTTTAAAAAGAAAAACATAAATCTTAGCTAATTCATGTCAGGTATAGCCTTCTTTCAGGAAGCATTACAATATTAAAGAAAAACCAGTATTGTAGAAATGATCAGTTGGACAAGTTTTTTATTGCAATTAAGGGTTATGCCAGATGTGCCAAAGTGTTATGCCAGTTGCTTTATCCAAGATAATCTGAATAACTGCAGCTCAGACAATGCCCATCTTCTTTTTATTTACAGCAGACCTTCCTGAATTACTTACAACTGCTAAGGTAGGAGATGAGCATAAGTTCAAGTGTGTAGTGAAGGTCAATGCCAAAAATCAGAAATCAGAAATGATGTTGAAACTAGAATTGACAGAAGTTGATAACTAAGAGGCAAATCATCATAAACCTAGACATTAAACCATTAATAAGGTGAACAGGAGAATAGCTATGAGTCAATTACAAGATAGCACTCACTACTATAAGCTTATACATGCAAGTTGTACAAAACAAGAATCCCTAATCTTGGATGTTGTACTGAATGCACTGTGGGATCATAAAGCATAGTATCAGTGATATAGCACATCATGACTTCTAGGAATAACTGCCCCAGTAATAACTGATAAAAAATGTAAACAAAAAAAAAATGCTATAGCATGTAGGCTATTCTTAGGGATCACACCATTTTTTCATCTCAGCAGTAGAAAGTGATTGCGTGGAAAAATAATGCTTGCACTTCATACAAATGAACTCCATCTGCAGAACAGCTCTTCTAACCAAGATGAGGCTGTAATTGTGGATAGAGATGGGGCTGCCACTCTATGGAGGCCTCCACCAAAAAAAAAAATGTGGAAGCACAAAAGTTCAGCAAAATAAAAGTGACATGGTTAGCAAATTGCATCCTTAGTGCAGTAATTCACATTTTGTCGAATTCTTATTTCTTGCGATGCAACATACAATGCATACAAATTTGAGCAGTGAAAGGGGTTTCTCTCTCTTGGATTGTCAAGCATACGGATATACTTATACTTCGAAGAACAGTGTGGGAAGGGCTTCTCTTGGTGGTGAAAAACTTGTAAAATTGCAGAGAGCTGAGGTGTCCCCTTCAAGATTAGACCATGAGCTAGGTCAGGGGTGGGCAGATTCAGTCCTGGAGGGCCGCAGTGGTTGCAGGTTTTTGTTCCAACCCAGTTGCTTAATTATAAACCAATCCTTGTCAATTATTTAATTGCATGGCTTGCTAGTGCTTTAACTCTGCCATGTCAGGTCATTCTCATATCCTAGATTTATTTTCCTTTCTAAGGATATCATCAAAATGATTTGAAGTCTAAAACAGATGAGTAATTCTCAGTGCTTCACTTTTTTCTCTTCACTTTCCTTCCAAGTATTTAATTAAACCAAATAGTGCATGATAAATACACACAGGTGTAAATGAAAACAAGCTAAATGGAGAAATGCTGGTCTCTTTTGTCATTTGCATGGTATTGCTAATTAGGAGCAATTAAAAACCAAGAATACAGCTGTTTAAGACTAAAATAAGCAGTAAGGGTTCAAAATCTTAACGAGCGAGACAACTAAAGTGAAGCTGAAGTGTTACTTGAGCAATAAGGGCTTCTTATTAAGCAACTGGGTTGGAGCAAAAACCTGTAGCCACTGCGGCCCTCCAGGACTGAATCTGCCCACCCCTGAGCTAGGTAAAGGGATTCTGCAGTTGATACAAACCAGTTACCTTATAGCAAATGCAACTTATGCTGTAATTTAAGAGTATGAAGCACTAATTAATCCACTTGCAATTGGTGATGGAACCCATTATTTATTAGCAGGTTATTACTTTATTAAATTTACCCTCATATCAATTTTTGCTAAAATAGTTTTATAAATCTACAAGAACCCATGGATAAATTATTGTATTAAAGTAATTAATTAATAACTGAAGGAGTACATACAGGTGACCCCCCCCCCCCCCCCAAGGTTAAGACAAGTTCAGTTTCCGCCAACGTTTGTAACCCACTTTGTATGTCAGAATGTTGGAACTTGCACATAAAATGTTTGTTAACATAAATGTTGGCAAATATGAATAACTTTATTATTTATTTAGCAGAAAAACATTTTAAACATTAATAGAATTAATATTACTGTATTTTTAATTACAAAACCCATATCACTGAATCTTAAATGAATCGTGCATCATATAGTATATTGACCGTATACTTAAAACATTCTACAGTTTTTGATGACACTACCTTACAGAGTTGGAAAAGATATAATTGTGGCACAAAAAGCCCCTGGTAACTAATGATTGACCCCTTAGTAGAGACATGTCACTTATCCCATCCAGCATCAGTACTTCCAGAGATGGCTAGACTAGGACAAGTACTTAGGAGGCTGGAAATTACAAATAAAAGGTTCTATTACTCCAGCTAAACAGCCATTTTAAATAAACTTAAGATGCTTGATTAAAATTAATTGAAATTCAATTAAAAAAATGTTTGTAGCTTCATGAGCTCATTAGTATTTGCAGAACTGTCTCAACATGAGAATGCTGTATCCCGGAACCCACCTATAACATATTTAATGTAAAAATAATCAAATAAAAAAAGACAATATCCTCCACTTCTAAGCAGTATAAAGAAAGACTGGCTCTGTAAACTGAACATAATTGATTTAGCACAAGAGACATATATTTGTGTCTGTTCAACAACTGTGCCTCAAAAACAAGTTTGCACTGAATTTTATTTATTTATTTTAACACTACTGTAGCTTCGAGACTTTGTTAAAAGAAATATGCCCAAATTCTAAACATTTCTCACCATTTCAAAAATATACTTTCCACCTACAATAAAGATTGAGGTAATATCCATAAACTATAAAGGTGCTTTTAAAAGTGTACACCTCCTGATATTCTAAGACAACACTGGAACAGGGCAACATAATTAGGCACCTGTTTCACTGAGCCACATATTTTGGATATGTACCGGGTTCAGACCTTATCTGAACAAAAAAGGTTGTGATTGGGTTCACAATTATCTGTAATCCACTAACCACTCTGATGGAGAAACACCCAAAGGTGTATTATATTACTAAATTACTTACACTATACTGTTAGAACATTGTTTTATCTTTCTCAGCTGGAAGACTCATCTAACCACAACACAATGGGAAAATAATAGATTTTTTTCCAACTTATAGAAAAATGGGATAAGTTAACTTTATAAAGAATACAATTTTTTATCAGTGTCAATTCACTGGCCATACTGAACCATTCATTTCTAATCTTTTGGATAAGTCATTGCTATTACTTGTTACTAAATTTGTGTCCTTCAGTTCTACTTAGAGAGGCAGAAGTGGGGGATGTCTAAACAGATATTGATAATATGATGCGCTTTGTCTTACTGATTTGGAACTATAATCCTTAAAAATCATCAATAAATAAAACATAATGCTAAAACATATATTTAATATATATTTAAAAAAAAAAAAGATACATCACACAAAAACTTTAAAATGTTAACATTGTGGTAACATTTAAATATATTAAGCTTTGTGCTATAATCAGTCTACAGTATATTTCATGTTAAAATCTACAAACTAAACTGTCTCTTCTCCAAAGAGTGTTTGAAGGCCAATTTTTACTTAATATCCAATTCTCCTTGTGCACAAACTGAAAACCAAACAATGAGGTATACAAAAGTATACATTTGTTCATCCCGTCCTAACTGGCCATATTTGCCTGAAAATATCCATAAGCAACACAAAGATGATAAAGGGAGAAAAAGAAGGTGTATGCAGAACACATTTCTGTGTGTTCTAAATCCATCTCACTCACCATGGCATGTAGTGACATGAAAATCAGAGAGGCACGTGCCTTCCCTGCTATGAATATCTCATTGGTACAAAGTGATATTCTGTGTGGCCTATTCCTCACTGTCTTACTCACTCTATATGAAGATCTCATACGAATGTGTTTTTTGTGATACAGCACTCGGATACAGAGGTAGAACCATACTTGTAATAAGGTGATGTGTCTGCTTCTGCTGTAGCCTCAGTACTGTACACAGATATAATATAAAGATTTTATTGTACATTAGTATTTGAAATAACTAATGTATGCAAATACTATTAAGTATAAGCAAAAAGCTAAATCAGAGTAACTTAGGGCTCTCCAAGAATATATACAATATAGAATAAAAAAGGTTTTGCTTGGGTTAACAATTATTACATTATTAGAATATTTAACATGTGATGCCTAGAAACTTATCTCAAGTGTTGTGATAATGTCATATTTTGCCATCCTTGGCAGTATGTGTGTAAATTCAAAAAATAAACCTGTAAATATATTTTATTTTTCCATTAGCATAATTTGGACAGTCAAAAGTATATACAAAGTTATGATCTCAGCAAATACTAACTTTACAACCTTTATTTAAAAAATAAATAAATAAAAAAAACAATACAAAAGGAATAGAGGAATGAGTATTGATGCACTGGAGTACCCAAACGTGCACCTGAATACTCAACAGTGAAAGCAGAATTATTAGGATATTTGTACACTGAAATTTGAATCCCTTTTAATACACACTGAACAAGCACACAATTGAAAATAGCGTTTTGTGTACAACATCATGTCTTATCACAAAACTAGGGGGCTCCGCCCCCTGCTCGCTTCGCTCGCCAACCCCTGGCGTTGGGGCATGACAAAGAGTGAGATGTATGAATGAGATATAGAATAGTGTGCAGTTGTGGATGATGCATATAGAAAGCAAACAATACAGTGTTTGGCACAGAGTAATGGTTTATTGGAATATTTCTTTGTACACATTAGTAGTAAAGATGGTGTCCTGTCCTTGAATGAGTCTTCCTTGGCATGGAGCATTTATAACTTTAACTTTAACGTCAGATGAACGTCGAACACATGAGAAGGCAACATAAAGTTGTCCATGTCCAAAAACGGGTTCAGAGAGGTAGATGCCAACCTTGTCCATGGTTTGTCCTTGTGATTTGTTGATGGTCATGGCAAATGCAGGTTTAATGGGGAACTGTCGGCGTTTCAGTGTAAAAGGTAATTCTAGGTCAGAACTCGTAAGGTCAATTCTAGGAATGAGAACAGTATTGTTAGCATGTGATCCTGTAAGAACTGTTGCTTGAATAACATTGTTTGTCATGGTGTTGACGACTAAACGTGTGCCATTGCATAAACCCTGTTTAGTGTTAAGGTTTCTTAATAGCATGATTATTGTTCCGTTTTTAAGGCTAAGATTGTGTTGTGGTAATCCGGCTGGGTTAATAGTGTTCAAATATTCTAAGGGGAAATTCAGATGTTCATTGTCGTCATCAAAGTCAACTTTGTCAGAGCTTAGAAAGAGCCGTGCCTCTCCAGAAAGTAATGAAATGAACTGGTTATTAATGTGATCAACATTAATATTTTTTGGACATAATATAGTGCGTTGTGTTAAAAGGGGTATTTGGTCTAATGAGATTGCTGTTCCAAATATCTCTGTAACTAAGTCGTCGCAGATAAAGGATTGGGGAATTGTAATAATATCTTTGTGCATATTTGCGTTGTTGATTTGTTTCAGGGTGCACTGTTCCAATGCGATGCAATATTTGTCCACATACGCGAAAGCAGTATGGGCCATTGCCTTCCGGTGGCCTGATATTTACTCCGGTAGATGCAAAAGCAAATGAACTATTGTAGGATGTAATGCAGTTCATAAAGTTTTTACTTTCAGGTACATCGTTAGTTAGAAGCTTCTGTAGATATTCAGGATATGAATGTAAAGGAGGCAGTCTAATCTGACCCTTTTGTCAACAACGTGTAAATTCATTACTTGTATTGCCAGTTGTTTCTTCAGGGAAGTTAAGTGAATGACAATGATTGCAAATGACATTCATTAATCCCAATGAATTTTCCTCAATAGTGGACTCATTATTGAACGCGTTGTCAGCTAAGTGGCGCAAGCGTTTAGCAGGTGTCTGGCTTTGATGTCCGCGACGGGCATGTTTTGCTTGTGGCGTTTGAGAGGCGCGTTGTTGCATGTCCAGTATTTGGGACGCGCTATTTTGGAGGTGTAATCGATTCGCCTGTGCTGTGCGAAAAGTCCGTTTCAGTCTACGTCGTGCATTGTTTGTATCGAGCCTTGTCCGTTTTTGTATGTCGGTCAGTTGAGCTTTCTGTTTTTGGAGCCTTGCTTGCTTGTTTTCCGGCAGTTCACATGCGCGTTGTAGACGTCTGCGTTCATTTATGCTGTCTCTTCGCTCCCGTTTTTGTATGTCTGAGACGCGAGGTCTTTAGGTTTGAATTCGTGCCTGTTTTGATGCAGCACTTTGAGACGCGCGCTGTATGCGTCTACGTTGATTGTGTTGGTCCATTTGGGCTCGACTCTGTAACGGGGTTAGTTGAGCTTTGCGTTTTTGGAGCCGAGACATTTTTTCTCCCGGAGTTTCAGAAGCGCGTTGTATGCGCCGCCGTGTATTTTGTTTTTTCATCCGGGTTCGTGTGTTTGGTTCCGTTATCTGAGCCGTCTCGTTTTGTACCCGTGAGCGTGTATTCATGACTTGTTTGTTCTTCAGCGTGAGAAATATGGATAAGTAATAAGGAGGATCGCACTCACTGTTAATATGGAGCCTTTTCTGCAGTTGAACGGTTAATAGTGCTTTATTGTAAGGAGATCCACCTATGCTGCATAGTGTGAAGGTATTGAGATGACGTATGTTTAATACGGACAGTTCCTTTAGAAATGGGGCTTTGGGTGTCACTTCTTATTGATGTTAGTGTGTTTGTGGGTCTGAATTGTCGTTGTTGTGAACGTTTCGTGTGCCATGTCCGTAGTCTGTCCCCTTTCGTCTGTAATGAGGTTGGTGTGGCGGTCAAGGCTTCTTTTTTTTGGTGTGGTAGGAGCTTGTTGAATCCTCCCCTTTGTGTGCGTCCCGTTTCGTGTGCAATGGGATTCGTGCGGCGCTGTGTGCTTTGTCGGCGTCGGGGGGGGGGGGGGGGGTTTGTTGCTTGGAGGGGGTGGTGGGAGTGATGGGGAGCGAGCGTCTTCTTTCTTTTTGTGTGGTAGGAGCTTGTTGAATCCTCCTCTTTGTGTGCGTCCCGTTTCGTGTGCAATGGGATTCGTGCGGCGCTGTGTGCTTTGCCGGCGTCTGAGGGGGGGGGGGGTGTTGCTTGGAGGGGGTGGTGGGAGGCGAGCGTCTTCTTTCTTTTTGTGTGCCAGGGGCTTGTTGAATCCTCCTCTTTGTGTGTGTCCCGTCCGTTGCTTGTAGGGGGGGGGGTTGCGGGTTCGTTTTTTTGTGTGCCAGGGGCTTGTTGAATCCTCCTCTTTGTGTGTGTCCCGTCCGTTGCTTGTGGGGTGCTTGGAGGTGGGTGTGGGATCTGTGGGGCGCGAGCGGCTTCTTTTGTTTTGTGTGCTAGTTTCGTGTGCAATGGGTTTGGTGCGGCGCTGTGTACGTCGCTGGCGTTTCACTCCTTTTTTCTGTACTGACTCCTTTTTTCTGTGGTCACGGCGCCTCATTTCTTTGACTCCTTTTTTCTGTGCTCACTCCTTTTTTCTGTGGTCGCGGCCGCCTCTCGCGGCGCCTCATTTCTTGGGGCGCCTGTGCAGTACGTCTTTTTGCGGCTACGGCCCATGGCCGGATGTCCCTGCGTCCATCCAGTTTACCATTCTCGGTTAGTAATGTGGATAATTTTTAAATGGGCAATCACAATGCACTTAAATTAGTTAAGGGTTGTATGTACCTCATTTTTCTGATTAGGTAAAATATTTGGAGGTGGATAGTAAGTTCCAACTTCCCAGACCAGCTGCAACATAGTCACATGCAAATTAGTTTTGTAAGTGGTGACAATAACCTTAAAGAAACATAGTGAGGCATGGAAACATTTGGAAGACATTTTCTCAGCTTCTGGATTAATTGTCAATCACACTTGCCTATCACCAGAATATGTGGACAGATTTTGAATAATAGCATGTAGTATAAATGCAATTTCCATGGTTTACCGAATTTTGAGTTAGCCTCCCAACTGAATGTTAAGTAACCCTACAGTTCAAAAGTAGTTTTACTTTTATCTCAAATTATAATGTGCACACCGAGTTTCACTGTTTCTATAACAAAAGAAATAAATGAACACAAGAAATATAAAAAAGTACTTAAAACACACTTTATATATGTAACCTTTTTAACTGTGTTATACAGTAAAATCCCTCTGCTCTCTTTGCAACTTTGTCCAAACTCCCCCATGAGAACTCTAGCACTTATTTTTTTGTCCTTTTGGGTACTCATGTGCTAAAAATAACTTTAGTGCATATCTATAAAAAGGAACCACACACTGAAATGATTAAAACATACTTCACCACAAGAAATAGTAGATTTTGGTTTTTAACTTCTACAATATGAATACAGTTTTTTTACCTGCCTGTTTCATCCATATTTTCGTGAGGGAGTGCTGTTGGTACCCTAGTCTATAAGGTTCCTGATACTAAGTTTTCTTTTATCAGATTCATAGCCTCTTAAAGCACAACTAGTCCCCACACCAACCACTTGTTTAACTAGTCAATTACTTTTTTTAGGCTAGCTTTCACAACCAGAAGGGTCACCCAGAGAATGTTTTACTTGTAAAACAAACAATACTTGAGTGTGCCACTGGTGGCATTAATGTTTCATGTGGTCTGTATACACTTGCATCTGGCAGATTGTACACCACTGCTGTCACTGAAATACATGCAAAAAGGGATGACTGTTTCTCACATTTGAAAATATTGGACAGAACGTTCATATGACAAAGTCGTTATTGAGGTATTATAAAGAAAAAACTACACACTCATAACTAGTGAAATCTACTTAGAATGCAAGCTGATATGTGGTGGGATTATTCTTATTACACTGTTATCATGCTCATTGTCTTGTAAATTCTGTATTGAAGAAGCCAAAACCACAGTTTTCATTTGCCAAAATCAAGACCTAAAGTTAGCCTATTAAACTGTTAAATTTAACTTAATGGTCATGTTTGCCAGAATTTGAAAGAAACCAGCAGTAATCTTGCTTAAAATTAGTAAAAAAGAAAATACCTGTGGCCATGGGAAAAGGTGGGAATATGTACCCCAAAGATACTTAGTGCTATGTTGTCTGGTGAAGCATGAGATGGTTATCCAGGAAAAATTGGTTTAAGGGGAGCGGTCAGAAAAACAAAAAATCCATTAAATGATATTCTCTACATTCACAGTTAAGGAAAATTTAACTCCTGGACAGGAATACCAGAACAAGCTCTTAAAGGTGGGGCTGGAAGTAGTTATTTACAGGCAAGCAACTAGTTGGCCAAAGAAAACCTGTATAGCATGGTTGGACTCAATTTGAAAGAGTTGCAAGGGGACCCCATGTGGTCCCACCACCTGAAAGATGAGGGTCAGCTGAAATGCCAGTAGGGCAACAGGTTAGAATGGCACAGATCCTGACCCTGATGATAAAAACCAACTCCTGGGATGTGGAATACAACTTTTCTGACAGATGAGCCAGAACTCATGCAGAAGCTTATTGTGAACTACCCCAGGCAGCTGTTGGGGTACTAATTAACCACTAGCTGGATGCTATGCAGTTGAAGTCTGTTCCAGCAGAAAAGGGGGTTACCTCAATGGAAACTGAAGTTAAACAGTGGTAAATGACTATTGTTTGTGTGTGTGCACAGTATTTAGCCATTTTTAGAGACACTGGATTTGGTGCTTGAAACTGTGCAACATACAGCCTTCAAGGGGATTTCGGCAGTAATGTAGGAAATAACGGCAATATTTAGATGGGAATGGCTGGGAGGACATACCTATTCTAAATAAAGGCAGTGTATTGTCATTGAACTTCTGTGCTAGTCAAGGTTTCTTCATAACAAACACCATTTATGAATACAGGAATGCTCATAAAGGTACCTTGGGGCAAAGCTAATGATCCACTTCTAGATGTAAAACTCCAGTTAATACTCATATTGAGCCATTAGCTGAAAACTACCTGCTGGTAAGCTGGCTGAAACAGATGGAGCATTCATTTAACTGATCAGGAATGCCCTAACAGGTATTAAGGGTATATATACATAATGCATACAGACACAACACTTCAACTTTCATCTCACAAAGAGCACTTTAAGCAACAATGGAGAGATGAGAGAGAGATGGAGTAGTGGCAGAAAGGATCAAGAAGTTGTTGGTGTGTGTCATATCAGCAATCATATCACCCACTAAATGGCACCAATGGTAAGGTAAACTCTCAAGATGAAGAAAGGAGCCTTAAATACAGTGTTAGCAGGAGTACCACTAGATCCAACTCAGAGGTACTGGTAGGCAAAAAAGGCAGTAGATTCAGAAGTGGCTAAAGCCAAAGGTAGTGCGTGGGTGGGGTATGGCAAGGCAATAAAAAATGATTTTTTGGATGGCAATGAAAAGATTCTGGTAATCCACTAGACAACTCACAAAAGGCAGGTAGGTTGAAACCCAGCCTGTTCTCACAAGCATGGGGATAAATTGACCTTAACTATCAATACTGTTGATAAGTGGAAGGGGCAATTTTAAAAACTTTTAGAGAAACTCTGTTCAGAGGAGGAAGTGGGTCCACCTCTTTGACTGAGGTCATTGTGGTGTTTTAAAAGTCTGCAAAGACTGAATAAGATCTGACAACAAATGCTGAAAGCCAAAGCATCTCTAAACTATCTAGAGTTAACACTTCTTTTTAATGTTCTACAGAACCCAGGTATAGTGCTTTGGGACTAATGACACAGTGGTGTTTCATACTTTTAGAAAAGATGAGAAGAGACTCACAGGACCACACGCCATAGCCTTCTGTGAAAGTGTAAACCAAAACACTGGAATGAAGTGGACTAAGTAATCCCCTTGGAATAGGCTTTGAAAAATTTTGAAGTGTCATGAGAATTTCTCATTCCTGTTTGAGTGTTGTGTGGAAAAGGGAACAAATGCTACAATATCTTGAGATAGGTGCTTAGAAAATATGTGGTTTCAAGCCATTCAGCCCCTTTATTTGCAGAGGTATAGTTGAACTACCATAAATTGAGCTAAGCTAAGTTTATTTAATATGGATGCTCTACTGTCCAAGGCTGTGACTTGTTACTTCTCCAGTTAATATCAAGGTGTAGCCAAGGTTAGCCTGGAAACATAAGGGTGTCTAAGTGGTCTAAGTTTATAACTAGTTTTAATTTCACAAAGCCGTTTATCGTGTGGTGATTGGTTATGTGGAGAAAGAAAAAGGAAGGATAGTAACTGGGGTTTTGGTATGTCAGATAGAGACAGCACGCATGCAATAAAGAAAGCCCGCTCAGAAGAACATCCATTGAATTCTGTGTCCGTGTCTCTGAACACCAGATCACAAACCCAACATTAACACAATATTTCAGTTAAACCTGTGTGACACCCATTCATACAGTACATCCAGTTTTTTGGAGCCTCATCACACCTGCCATAAAGTTCTCTACACTGACCCGGGGACCCCTTACTGCGAGGAAGCAGCACTACCGCCACACTACCATGCATGTTTAATACCTGCTTTAATGCATTTCATCCTGAAAATGATTTCAAGTATTTATCTTGGCATTCTAAATGTTCAAAGAGCAGGAATATCATGAAGTGAATGTATTCTGTGCGGCGATCGCTGCTTGCGCCTCCTCTTAGTGTAGAGGAAGTCAGTTTAAGAAGCGTGTACAGCGATTAACAACTGGGTTGGGGAACACAACACAAAGCATTTAATATGCTAAATTAACTTATGACGGGGTTTGAGAAAATGTAGTAAATTAAACATTGATTTTAGGATGAAGTTTAGTTTACGACATTCTACTTTAATTACAAAATAAACTATGAGAATAAAGTGGAAATGTCGAGAATAAAGTCAACATGTCGACTTTATTCTCGACATATAGTTTTTTTTTTCTTCCGTGTCCGTATTTTTTTTTTCTTCACTGTGGCCCTAATACGCTTCAGTTGGGCTATACCACAAATACCATTATAAATGCAAGTTTCAGTTTTACTATTTATGTACAGTATATAGCTTAGCTTGAAGCAAGGTCCATATTAAGGTCCACAGTTTGCCTTAATGATGGTTCAGTTGGTAAAGATGTCATCACCAAGTTGCACTTGTTTTATTTTATTTTTATTTGGTGAATACTGTACTGTGTAATGCACCTGGGCTTGAAGTCTTGAAGTAATAGTATTATTACTGGAAGTTGCACTATTATTTAATTTATTGTTATTATTTATTAGTTTAAATATTGTGCAGTTTAATGATGGTAAAGTTGTTTAAAAAGCCACTTTAACGTGTCAGTGGACAGAGATTGTTAACATTAACAAAGTGTAGTTGGTATACAAAAAATATTTACTCTTTATTCCTTTTCTAAGACATGTTCACTGCAGTACAACTTTTGACAAGCACCTCTGGATATTTTACTAAGTCTAAATGCCTCTTTGGATAGTTGAAAATATGTTGTCAAAATTTTAGTTTAAGTTGTTTGCAAAATTTGTTCAATAAAAAGGTTCTATATTTTGACTGCAACTGTCAATGCAATGTGATTCCTTCTCTTCATTAGTGCCACCCCCTTGAAAACTATCACTTTATGGGACCATGCAAACCTGTATTGATACTTGTGTGCACATTAAAATGTTTTTTTGTACAATGTACAATTCTCATGACAGTGGAATAGGTTATTCTTAGCAGTAATTGCAATGGAAAATGTGGTTAACATCCACCCATGCATGGGAAAAAAAAATACTGTCCAATACCGTGAAACCGGTATAATTTTGAAAAATACCATGATATAGAATTTTGGTCATACTGCCCAGCACTACTGTGAGATTGAAAAACCAATCTGAGTACATTGTGTGGTCTACAGTAATGAAGAGGGAATGTAGCCCTTTAAGTGTGACTAACACTATTGGTCAGTCTAAATCCCCATCCTCACATATGGTTGTAACAGCTCTGGATAGTGACTGAAAGAACGTCAATGAGACTGACAGTTAAAGACACTTCTGTAAAGCATTGCTGGGCTCATTATCCATGACAGGGTGAGGAACTCTGCAATATGAGAGAATGCTGGAGTAAAACCACTACTTCTCTGTATTCACAGAAGTGGTCTGGCCATTTAGCCGAGATGCTCCAGGCCAGCTTTCTTTGGGGATGTATGTATAAGGCATGGTCTAACAAGAAAAGACCTATATCAAAACGGAGCGATTATTTCTCTTAGCTGTCCTGATGTCTACGGAATCTCTGGCAAGGAGATGAAAGAAGTTGATGAGGATGGGAGTCCAGTTCAGCAAGTTGGCAAAACAACGCTCATCAGGATATGCAGTGGGAAACTTAAGTGGCAACAAGCTCATATATAGGTGCAATAAGCAACATTCTGTGTATGTGTAAAATTAATTTCTCAGCAAAGAAAGATTTAAACAGATAAAAGTAAGGACTAATTTGAAGTTATCTGAGGTAAAAGTAATGTTCCAAAATTAGACTGAAGGTATGCAATTTGGTGCATCCTATTTTCAAAGGTCAAGAATTAAGAGGCAAGTATTCTAAACAATCTATTCAAGATATTTTGCTTCTTCGTTAATCGAAATACCCATCAATTTTTCTGAAAAAAATTATTCAAATTTAGGGCAAACGGGAGCTAAACCATATACCAACCCTTTTGCTGTTTTTAAGAGTAACAGTGGTTGCTGCTGTATCTTTAATAATTTCAAAAAAGATGCCCTTCTCTCCACAATGGACAGCCAATGAACATTTAACATTTTTTTTGTGCAAATACCCATTAACTTAGCCTTTCTGAAACTTCCATAATTAGATACACTCAAATTACCTAACGACATTAAAAAAAATACAAATACAATAAACTTTTCAAATTTGCAGTCTCATATCTCGGATAATTTATCTCTATATGTAGGATGGTAACATACGTGGTATAATGCATGACATGTTAAAGAATATACAAAACTCAATTTTCTATAGAAGACAAATACATCTGAGAATAAGAAATGATGGGGGGAGGAAAGATTAAAGAATGAATTAATATTTTATTATTACACACTATGTACAGTATGGAAAAGTCAAAGTTTCCATAAACAAACCAACTGGGACCAAAAAAAAAAAAAAAAAAAAAGTGTCACACACTTCATTTTAAGTTAGCCTTGGCAATGTTCAAGCAATGGCAGGAAAAAGATCAGTTTAGCAGGGTGTGACCGGACTCCTGATTATGTATTACACATTAATCTAAATAAGAAAGACATTTGTGGAATGATCCATTCCCCTCCTTGTGTTATAGATTTCATGCCTTAAAGTCACTTTAACTGATGTTTTTTTAAGGCAGAGAAAATGGGGCAGTATAATATAAAATTAATACAAATCCATAAAATAGCATATTACAGCCATTCAACATTGACCATGTCTATTAAAATACAAAACAATATGTATTACTTTTTAGCTTGTTATATCTAAAAGCCTTTAGCAGTAGAACAACAATGTAATCGGGTCAGCAGAATTTTCTCATTAGCTAGGAATTGCTCCGTAGGATTGACCCACTTTGTTTCTTTCATCTTTATACCTTAACTGTTACTCTTACCTTTAAGAAGAAATGGCCAACACGTACATGGTACAGTGGAATCTCTTGAGGACAGAGTACAGTTCTCCGAGAAAAGCATGAGTTAAATAGTTCTTACAACACACAAACTAAAGTGTACAAAAGCAACCACATTCCTTCGTGACTTTGCCATTTGTGAATTAAATATCTTCTAGCTCTCTTCTCTCGCTTTCATTCACGTCATATCCTGAATATCACAACATTCCCTGCTGCCACAAACAGTCTGGTGAATCACTTCAAACTGCCTGTATCAGTCGTCTTTCATTCTTGGTTCACCCAGCTTTCTCACTTCTCTGCATTTACCTTCCTGGTGAGGGAATGAGCCACAGAGGATTGCAAAACTCTTAATAACAGGGAAGGCAACTAAGAGCACACACACAAGAAATTCCCCTCCCCACACGCATACAAATACAGACCTGCAGGCAAGGAGGCACTATGCTCTTTAGATAAAGTAAACAAAACACGTAAAACTATGGGATTGACTCTTACTTTGCAACCCTCCTTGGCAGCACAGGACAGATTAAGTTTCCTACTGTATGTTTATTCATTATAATAATTAGCAGAGGTAACTCACAATGGACACTCTAGCAGCCTATCTACCAAACATATACATTTTTTAAAATGTTTTACAGTTAATAAAAAACTGTTTTAGCCAAAACATGCAAAGTAATGCCTAATGTGCTAAAACAAAGATAAAAAAAGAAAACATTACAGAATTTCAGAAACTAAAGCAGACAGATGGGCAAGTTTAAAAGTTTAAAAAGAAAAAACTATGCAAAAATGACCTATTCTTAGTAAAATGCACATTTCATTTCAGGGGATATTTTTTATTATTAGCTTCAAAAATCTATAAAATTTGAAACTGTTAAGTACTGTAGTATAATGACAGCAGTGAAGATGTGAATAGTAACTGCAACTATGGAATGACCTTTACTGTATCTTCTTTGATACATTCAAGGGTAGACAAACAAAAAATAAAAATATTTTAAAGTAAAAATAATTTATACTGTAGGATTTTTAGGATCAAAAAAAGTACACCATGAAGAATAATCACTGTTCTTTCTTTGTATTAATCTGTCAAAACAGTTTAATCTACTTCAGTCTCCTAGGAAACAGTGCTTATCCCAGCAAAGAAGAAATCAGTCCTGGACAGGACACCAGTCCAATTGGCAATATACCCACACTTGGCATCTATTTCATGGCAAAAGTAACATGACGTATTCTACCAAATAATTTATTGTATCCATATTAGTTTTGAATTATTAAACTGCGTTCAGAAAAAAAAGGTAACAAATCCTATCTAAGACACCAAACCAATTTCAGTACCAGGTTAATGCTTAGCCCTGATCAGGGCTCTTGAGAGAATGAGCGAGGAGTATGCAGTTACCCAAGACAAAGACTGGACTCCTTTGGTACTGTGTCTCTTCAGAGTATCTTTGGGTACCACTGGTGTGACTCTGTGTCGAAGGAGTGGTTGCTCACAGAGTCCCAAATGAGGCACATTAGCTGCATTGTGAGGGAGCATCAGTTACGGCACTACAGCCATGTGGCGTGATTCCCTGAGGGTGATCCAGCTCTCAGGATCCTCATTGTTGAGGACCCAAGCAGCTGGATCAGGCCAAGGGGATGCATAATACCTGGCTGCACCAATAATCATCTTACCCCACTCTTATTACACTTTACTTATTGTGAAAATAAATTGCCCAGGATATAGTCACAAGAAAATGACACATTCCATAAAATTATAGCTACTGTAACTTTAATATGCCAAGTTTAAACAGTACGGCAAAAGTTAATTTGAACATAGCTATTAGGGTTCATTACTATTGTAACCCATTGTAGAAAGAGACATAAAACCATAATTTTTAAATACAGTGATCCCCCACCTATCACGGAAGTTACGTTCCAGACCCATCAGCGATAAAGAAAGGCCATATAAACAAACATTTTTTTTTTTATAGTATTAGCCTTAAAATACCCATCCCACATGCTTTAAACACATGTAAACTTATTAAAACACACTTCGTAAACACATATATGTGGATGTCGGGCTAAGGATATAAGTAACATCGCAGAGCGACAAGCAGAACACCCACCTTGGCAGAAGCAGCACAAAGCCAGTAGCTGATCCGTCTGCTTCTCCTTTGCGAGCGTTCAGCTCCCCCATTTAACAATGCGAGCGGGAGAGACATGAAGTGGCAGGAGCATAGCACGTCTCCCTTGAGCAAAGCGATCGAGACCAGATCATCTCGGAGAGACTCTTTGACAACACGCGAGACTAGACATTACAACCTTAGGAAGCAAAACCTGTGAGACGGTGTCTTTTGCACGTCACATCCTACTTACATACAATTTAAAACAAATTCACGGACATCTAACCTAGCAGTTGTTGGAATGCTTTTGGCAGACACACTGCAAATGCTCCCAGCTCTTAAAACAACGACAAGCAGAATACGCAGCTCACCAGCAGCAGCTGCAGCAAACCAGCAGATGATCCGAGCGCATCTCCTTAGCATGCATTCAGCACTCACCCCGCCCGCCCACCGCCCTTCGGAATGCTAGCAGCAGAGACACAAAGTGGCAAAAGGACAGCTGCTGTACAGGCTTTTAAGTGATTAACACAAAGCGCTATAAGCAGAACATGCAGCTGGCCAGCAGCAGCAAGACAGCAGCTGAACCGATCGCATCTCTTTAGCGTGCATTCAGACCCCCCCTTCACAATGCGAGCAGCATTATAAGTCCTGCGAGAAAGAGATTTAACCACACCCAGGGCAGGAAATAAAGGACAAATATTGTTTTTACAAAAGTTTAAAAGTAAAAATGAAAATAACGCATATGTAACGATTCCCATGAAAATAACTCTCTTTAAAATGTTTATCTGGTAAACCAAACCCGGGGGTGAGCGAGCAAAGTGAGCAGGGGGCGGAGCCCCCTAGTAATAATAACAATAAATTCACGATAGCTGAACTGCAATATAGCTTGGGATCATTAAGTATAAAATTCCATTAAGTCATTCAGGAAAAGCACAAAAGGACTGACACAGTCACATGAAAGTCTTAATCCTCACAGAAAAACACTTCATGAATCACAACTAAGTTGGAGACTTTGAGGCATCTAAAAAAGTTATTTACCTAAAAATACATTATACTGTGTCTGAATGTTTTCATGCAACATAACACAAAATCTCCATGTATTTTCAGGGACACTTATAGGATAATATTTCAGTATAGGCTACTAAATAATTCTTTACTCAATATGAAATCAAATGGTGGCTTTGAAATTACATCAATACACAATCTAAGAAATAAATGAATATACCTATTGAGCTGCTCATATTGTAACAATCAAACTACTGCATACAGTACTGGGTTACACTTAAATGTAAAGTTTATACCAGGAGTGGACAAGAAATAAAGAACAATGGCAAGAAAAGCTGATAAATAATCATATTAGGAGCACAGGTAATTCTTCAATATTACTTAAACCCTAAAACAATGTGCACTGAGGATACAATATTTAAATTTAAAACCACCACAAAAATGTGATTAAGGTGACAATTTTTACAGAATGCAACTGTTTAGTTGCTTTATTGCTGTATGTTACAAAGACAATGAGCTATTTCAACCTGACACCAGTAAAGCAAACAGAAATAACACATTTCATGACTAAAAAACAAACCAACACATAAATTAGTATCTTAATCGTTATAAATCAGTAATGGTTTTAAAGTTACTGTCAAGCAAGATCCATATGCAGGCCACAGATCCACATGACGCCTTGGCTTTCTACAAAAATAATCATTTTATTCATCATTTTATTAATAAGGAGAAATTATGCACATATCAATATAGACAGACAGAGCCAGACATGCACTATTGCTAGAGCAATTTACTTAAAGACTGGCTCACGTCAATGCAGTACAAAGAGTTAACCCTCTCCCCAGGCAACAACAACAGGCAGCAGCAACAAATCTGTGCTCAAAGCAAATGTTATCTGATCTAGTCAGACATTTCCATCAATGCCTTGAATTCCAAAGAAACCTAGGTCTTTACTGATTTTATATCATAGTGCATTTCTCTTTCTTAGTACCCATAAACAGCCCTTTATTTGATGGTGTTAAGGGTTAAGCTGCAATAGGCATACAGATTTACAGGTAGAATTAAGCACATAGAAGCCGACTTTTTTTTTTAACAATAAGAATGACTAGCTGATTATAGCTATTCTCTCAGAAATTACCACGCATGATGTACATTTTGGTTATTAGGTATAACTTACAAAAATAAACCACTAACAAGACATTACCTTCTTAAATAAGTTGCATTTTCAAATTAAACTAGTGGAAGACTTGTAATTCATCACCCAAATTCCACTGATTTTGCCTGACTCACTTATTTCAGTTTTAAAAACACAACTTCCACTTCAGTGTTTGCTTCCTTATGAGTAATAAGGTGCTACGCCAGTCACTAAGAATAGCACGACAACTTAATACTCAAGCTGTTGCATCCAAAGCCAAATTTATGTGGCATGTACAAGGGTGTACAGCAAGGCACTGTTTATTTGTGTCCCTAAAGAAAACTTAAAATGTACTTTACCAGGTAGTACTAAACTGTATACACTTACAAATAAACTACAAATGACTCATAAAATAGCTGTTTATTTTGCAAAAATTGCTTTGAATATTCAAATGATACATGAGTGCCTGAGGGCAAAGGTGAAATACTGATGAGTTTAAACCTAAGACCTCCGAGGGCTACGATTCAGTTTCGTGTGAAAATGTCTGTTTGACACATGCAATAATACTTGTTTAAAAATTATTCAAATTTATTTTTACTCCATACTAGCAAATGCAGCAGGTCAACAGCATAAGAAGAGGAAATCTGAACTCATATATAAGTAACTGATATTTGACAAAAAAGCTACATAATTTAGGTCTAAAAAAATTAACAGTTTTCGACCAAAAAAATAATGAAGTTATGACAATATCAGTCTTTCAGTATTTCTATATGAACCTTTCAATTAAGAAATCGGCATGTGATTTTATGTTCTTTCAGCACCTCAGGCTGCATGGTAAATATTGCTGATCTTAAAAAGACAGCAGCTAGCCTGTGATGCAAATGAGGACTGGAGGGACTTGTCTACACATTCTTAATGGAGACAGTATGATCCCCAATACATGAAGGAGACACACTGATTAAGGCAATGGAAAGTTCAATAACAATTGCCCATTGGCAAGTTAAAAACTATACGGAGACATTAAGTCTATCATAGTAATAGACCAATGACCAAGAAAGCTATGTTTTTATTAACTTTTTTTCCCCCTCAAGTTTTCAAAGAAAACCTTTTCTGTGATTTTAACTAAAAGCATAATTTACTGAAAAACATTTAACTGCCATCTAACTGCACATTTTATCACTCTGCTTGTGACCTATGAGAACAGTCACACAAATCTGGAACCAAATACTTTCTCAAGAAAGAAAAAAAAAGGATAATGTGCAATGGAAGACCTGCTTTTGTGCTTTACTGAAAAACGATAATATTAAAGCTCTGTAAAATTGCTAACAATGAAGAAAGTAAACTAATAACAAATTACTCTGGCAATGATAAAGGAAAATCTAGGACAAACATGATCATATCAAAATGCAAGCTGTTGTGTGCATTTTTGCAAGGATGGCCATATTAAAGCAGTCAGGAAAATAAAAGGACACCAGGAGATTAGACAAAGAAACATCTAAGCCCGATTACCAAAATATTATTTTTCAATCTTCTAATATATAAAAAGCTAAATATGTGTTTATGTGTGTTAGTCCAAACTTTGCACAGATTCTCTGTTTGTATAAGGTAACATATATAATGTCTAAGGTCTATGTTTTCTTTTGAAATTTAGTTGGTGTCCCTGCAAGTTCCATACAAGGTACACTGGAAACATTTTACTTTCTGAAAACCAGCACATCCCTTTAAGTACAGTTTTCTATTGATATTTGTGCTTTTATTTCAAAAACAAGTCTTGGGAGTTGAGTATATTGGGGAAAATTAGGCTTAAAAACATTAAATAAATAGTATTACGAACTGCACTTGATTAGTACTGCTCTTCTATTTCAGACAAAAAAGACGACCTAGTATGAACCCACTTCTGAAAAACAGACAGAAGACACAAAAAACCTTGACTGGAGTTTGCTAAAATGCATGTTGACAAGCCATAGCCCTTCTAAGAAAATGTCCTTTAGACAGATGAAATTAAAATAGAGCTTCTGGGTAAGTCACAGCAGCTCAGTGTTCACAAAAGATAAAACAATGCTTATAAATAAACACACATCACTTCTACTCTGAAACATGGATGATGCTTATTAAGTGCTATGGGGCTGCTGTGGTAACTCTGGCTCAGATTGACTTGAATTTGTGTAGGACACAATTAAACCTGAAGATTATCAAGGTATTTTGGAGTAAAACATATTGCGCCTTGTTAAAAAGCTGTTTCAGTCTAAATTACTTGTTGAAGTGCACTTTAACTCGGTTCTTACAAATTCTACACAAGAAAATATCTTTCCATTGAATTTTTCAAAATAAATTTTACCTAGTTTTGGCTAAATATTAGAACATTTACAAGTATTACTGTAAATTTTGAAGTAAATAAAAATAATAAATGGATAATCTTCCTTTAAAAAAAGTTTTATTCACTATGGATTATTTAAAAAAAAGCTTTTATTAGTATTTGGTATCTTCAGGCAGTGTTAATAAAATACTGTACTGGTATCAGCTGTCAAAATGGTACTTTGAGAAAACAGTTCATTATGATTGACTGTATCTGTAGTTTTCATGCAGTAATACAGATAAATACAAAACAGAAGGGATAGGTATAGATGTAGAAAAATTAAAAATATCAATTGCTCATTTCAAAATGTGTGTAAATTTAGAAATTTAAATTAGAATAAACAATATGAGCAATAGCAACAAAACAAGCATTTTCTTCTTACTTATGAAACATGCTGTTAGTATATCAGAAAATGTCTATGTATGACATCATGCACAAATTATTACATATATCACATCCGAATGTTAATGTAATACGAGATCCATTGTAAATAATTAAAATATTACTTTTAAAATTCTCACATAATCGTATCTATATACTTTATCCTGGTCTAAGACTAAAACAGAAGCATATATAGAGACTACTTGAATTTTAAATAAGTGCATTGAGGAGGGAAATTACATGTATTATCATTGTTATTATTAATTAGCTAGTATTACATCAAAAATACAAGAATGTACAAAGGAATGCTTACCAATATTATTTGATGACCCTTCATTTAAAAGACTTGTATTACTATGTAGATTTCAAACACAAGTATGTAAAAATCACTTAAGAATTTACAAATTAAATCACTACCATTGCATAATATGTATGAACTTCTCAGCATTATTTAATATAAAAAATATACACTTTTTAATGAAGCAGAAAAAACACTGGTAAAAGTAATCATTTATAAAAATAAAATAAAGTTTTAACTTTGCCATATACATTTGCATGAACTTTAGCTTTTAATTGTAGGCTGTTAGACAGCTGCTTGTAGTGTAGTTGTAGAATATTATGCATATGCTTGCTTAATGTTCTCTGTGCAATTGACAACCATGTGCACTTTATGTCCCAGTTATTCCTGCTTTATCTAAAAATAACACAACCATAAATTCTACACAAGTGAAATTAATCAGTTCAAGTCAAATGGGATTTTCTCTCAAGGTATTGCTGACTTGTTCCAGAAAGAATATCTTTCCCTACTACTTGTATTTTTAATCCTGGTGTATGTTAGGTACAAAACATCTAGCTTATGGTAAAAGCAAATACTTAATTTTGTAGAATTCATAATTATTGCAATAAACATTCCTACCACTGAGAAACTAATATTAAATATTAAAACACAAAAAAAACAGTATGACTAACCAACCTTACCAAACAAATATAAATCTATTATGGGGAGAAGAAAAAAAAGTTGAATCCACACTGTATAATACAGTAGCAAGAGTCCATAGCTACCTTTGGCCCAACACACTGCAAAAGGGCTGCAACCACCTTTCTCCATGCAAAAAGCACCTGTTTAGGACTCCTGGGCCCGCTAACCAGCCACGTCCAAACGCAGCCCAAGCCACTTTCAAAAAAATGTAGTCGTCTTCGGTAAGTCATATCAGCATTGTCTCATCAGACTAAATTTTGGGATGCTGCTTCCAAGTTGACATAAAACAAGTAAAACATCCATAACTAAAGAAAGAAAATACAAAACTACACATTTAATGGCAAATTTCTTTCATTAGGAGAAATTGTCCTTAAGTATCCATAATTTGTATCCAAGTGGGTTATTGTTCAGAATGTTAGAGTATTTCCTTTCCTTTACTGTGTTTAGGAGAGAAAGAAAGGCAGTGCATGTGCATGTTCATTCTACTGGCCCTTTGAATAATGAGGAAAGAGGAGGAGAGTAAAACAGACGTCATCACCAAGAGAATCTTATTAATATGCTAATCTTAGCTTCGCTCAGCCTGCCTCTGTTTACAAAATTGACAGTGCTTTGTCACCAGTGGCTAAAGCTGCAAATCAAGTATGACCTAGGTCACGTCTGCATCTATGCTACACTACTAAACATACAGCCACCATTAACTCCCCCCAAACCCCCCTTACAACCCAAAGCAAGAAAAAAAAAAAAGATTTACATCTCTGGCTCCCTGCCAAGTGGTCATTCACCTCTCTCTTTTTGATTTTGCCACTCAATCTTCATCATCTGGTTAGGAAAGACTGCACAGTTAATTTGGAAAACAAATGGATTTTATTCCTTTCTGAATTAACAGTAGCATCAAAAACTGCCTTGACCATAAATCTCAAGCTGAACATTAATTAAAAGGTTTTAACATTCATCCACATTGTTTAAAATAATTCAACCAGTAGGATGAAATGAGAAAGATTAATTTCTTCTTTCCAAATTGTCATAGTAAATTTAAATAATACTAGGCAGATAAAACATGTATTCTACTAAACTTTAAACACAACTCCCAAAATTTGCTTCCAAATTAAGGCAATTTCCAATTATAAAAGGCATATGGCCTGTAATTTAGAATGGTAAAATGGAGAGCTTTGCACACAAATTGCTTCTTACACTTAACATTTGGCAGGGGAAATTAGGCTATATTGCCGAATATAAATAATATTGGAATCTTTCAATAAGGGAAAAAAGTCTGCATTATGATTTGACAAAATAATCAATTTGAAAATTGCAAAACTTCCAACATAATTAAACTCCTTTTCATAATTAGTACACTAAGGCTCTTAGCAAAAACCTGTCCATGCAAGAGCTGAAATATTTCAAAACATTTTTACATTTTGGGTAAAAGCTGAACACTGCCTTGCACATTTAGCAGTTCTCTTGCTCAGCAACCTTTCATTTGCATAACAATGCCCAAATGGCTACAAACTGTTCTCCTATTCTAACTGGTTGACTCTGTTGATCTGATAAGCCACTGCACAGTAACAGAAGGTGTGGGGGTTGAAAATGCACTCCAATAAAAGAACATTACTTCAAGTAAAAAAGATAAAGCACACACAAAATGCTATAAGCAAAAGTGAAACAACTAATGTTAAAAAATGAAGATACAATAAATGGATAAAAATATTTTAAAAAATATTTAAAACATAACTACAGCACTATCACAAGCATAACTCAATTTACACTGTTATAATTTGATATAAATTTGATTGTTAATGCAAGCAGGAAAACAAATACGAAAGAATGGATCTGAGAAAGTAGGGCAGTAAGTCAAGTAAGGCAGTACATTACTGGCTGTCAGAAAAAACAAGCTCTCTAACAATACACTGTATACTTAAAACTCTCACAAAGATGTGCAGTTTGTCACTTCCTGCAATTTCTAATCATATAATTTCACATCCGCAGGAGACAATATCAACAACTGTAGTCATCAAGTCTGATATCCCCTATGACCAGGGGTTCTGTAATATCAACAGAAGAAAATGGTGAAAACTTTTTTTTTTATATATATAAACTTATAATGCAGGGACACTGTTTACAGTTTGCCAGAATGCATCTTTCACTTCAGCAAAATGATTTCAAAGCATATGTCACCAAAACATTATGAGTAACATTCTTTTCTCTTCTTTAAGCTATAAAGACAAAGATACAGTCACCACTGGGGATGCAATAGCTTCTTCTTGCTCTGGGATATAAACATATTCTACATTACGAAAAATGTTTGCAGTTTTCACCAGCTTAATTATATTACACGTAAAAACTAAACAGGCAAAACTATAAACAACAATTTGGTTAACCAAAAAAGATTTTTAAACTAGTAACATAAAATACAACTCTGGAGTAGCTTAATACTTCAAAATAGAGATGAACCAATCATGATTGTTATGGCCAATTATGATCTCCCATTTCTTAATTGGAAAAATCAGACGATTCCTAATCTGTTTGCTGTCTGCAAGACACTACACTGCCTACAAATGCCACCTAAGCAATTAATATCAATAAAATAATTCTAATATTTAGAATTGTATAAAATTATTAACTGAAAAGTTCTGCTGCCCTAAAGTAGTGAATAATACATTTTCTATCCATCTATGTTTGTGTCTACATAATAAAATGAAGACTATAAAGACTAACAACAACATACTTGAAAGCAGGAGGCAACCCAAAAGCAAAATATACTTTTAGAAGTACACTGCAAAGAATGCCAGGGAGATGTCTTTTTTTGGAATTCCTTGATGACAAGAAAAATGTCCAAGATATAGTTTAAATAAATCATAAACAGTGTATAAAAGGTTATAATGAGTAGCAGTCCCAATAAAAATTAAACCATAACACATACAAAGTCAAAGCCTCCTTTATTTTCTAGCTGTTACTTAATTGTCTTTACTTAAAAATATGCATGTACAGGGTATAAGAAAAATCAGTATACAGAGCATACACTTTTTGATATAGTGTAAGCAATTCAGTATAGACTGTATGTATTGATAAAATAAATACACTATTCAGCATATAACATGTTTTTCTAGAGTATAATTTTGACACAGTATGGCAAACTAGATAAAAGATGTTTTGAAAACAGTGGTTCTAAAAATTAAAGTGCCATTTATTGCATCTTTACTTTCAGACTCTCTCTCCATGTATGTATATTAGGCATGTAGTATGGTGTAGTAGCTAAGAGACTTGGTTTTGAACCACAGTGGGGCCAGTTACATTTTACCTCACTGAGTAACCCTGAGAAAGTCACTTAACTTGCCTCTGCCTCAAGTGTAGAAAAATATTTTTGAACAGTTGTAACATATGCCAACCTTGTATGTAACTTTGGATAAAGGCAACAGATCAATGCATGATAAGTATGTGTGTATGTATAACTTACTTCTGATCATTATTATTTAAGTATGCTACACTTTGATTAGCGTGGTACATTGCACCTTAACAAATTGCACCTCTGCTCATAATTTATTTTTTTTGACAAACAGAAAAATCATCATTTTTGATATCTGATTAACAGTAACACTGGATCATGGATTAAGAAATTAAAATGGGACTAAACCAATAAGAGTCAGCAACACCACTAGCTGCATCATTCTAACATAGTACACCAAGCAGCCCTATTAATTATGCACACCTGGTCTCCTCAAGCGTTGGCTGAATGTGTAATGGAATTTTATACACAGACAATGTTAAAGAAGTTTACACGATAGCAAATGACCAAGTTTAAGCACACAATTCCGGAATAAAAGTGGAAAAGGCTAAAGAGGTAACACTGAAGACAGAGTAGTAGTACGGGCTGAATGTGCCAGCATGTATGCATCAGAAATTGAAAACTTGCTGTTTTTACACAACTGTGTCATAGGTGCCTTTTACTTGGTTACCCATTCTGGATAAACCTATCTATGAAAGACCAGCGATCAATCAGTGTGTTGATGAAAGCAGTTAATGGAGACTTAATTCACTCTGTACAGAATAAAAAATACAGTCCAATCATATTCCACCCTGCACCATTTGATTAGGCATGAACACTAGAAGATTGAGAAAGGGATTTTTGGTCTAAAGATTTACAGATTTTGCTGATGTATGCTGTGGGGGAGACCAGATTATTTAGAATATTTTCACAGATAGAGGTACAACGACAGCTTTAAGGTAGCTATGTAAAGGCTGTGCATCACACTGCATGATTTTTTCAAGTGATTTTCAGTCGTAGCCTTCATTAACATAACCTTAGCGAATTGTGGGCAGGTGCAGCATCCTCCCCATAAACACCAGTTGTGCAGGGTAACATACCCAGAAACTCAGTCCAACTAGTCTGCAACTTACTCTGATAAAAATCAGACTGGTTTGTCTTTGACCTAGGGACAGGCTCTGAGTGCATGAAAGCTAACAGCCAATGAGTGCTCACCCTGAAGTATAATGCACATAATGCAGCTACAAGGAATAAGGAACAAGGTGTTTTGAGCCTCACTGACAGAAGAGAGGCTCTTCTGTCTGATGCTATATATGCCATGACGGAATAAAAAAAGAAAACAAAACAAGCAGCAAAGACTGAACTCACCATGAGTACTGGCTTCACCAGGCTCAATCAGTCATCACATTACTGGCTATTAGAAAAGGGGGAAAGCTCGCAATATGCTGGAAACATAAAATTGTGCTATAAAGTCATCATGTATATGGGTAATTTGACAAAACCTAGATTTCTAGTCATGTAAACTTACATATGACAGCAACAAGTTCAGCAACTGTAGTTAAGTTTTACATCCCTTCCCACTAGATTTAATGTGACATCAGCTTAATGAAGTAAAGTGGGTCTCTGTAGAATATGAGGTGTGATAAAAAAAATATGGTGAATGTTTAAATAAATAAATAAAAATATATATATTACAGTAAAAGAAAAATTGCCATTAACCCCCCTCAAAGTAAAAAAACACAATCATCACCACCTTGATGTTGGATCTTGACTGACATGCTTTTTACACACCAAACAAAAAATGCGTGGAACAACTTTCGCACTCACTCACCTTATGTTCAAATCTTTTGTTAAAATGTGTTGATCGGAATATAAGCAAGAGATGTTCAGATCCTTAGAAATTTCAGTAATAGTCAGTGTCCTGTTTGATCGTATTATTTCGCTTACTATTTCAATATTCTCTTGGGTTTTTGATGTTGAAGGATGTCCCGATTTCTCCTAGTCTTCAACTGATTCACAACCATTATGAAATTGCTTGAACCACTAGTAAACCATCTTCATGGTCACTGCAGCATTACCACAAACTAATTTTAACACTTTGTGTGTTTCTTAAGCACTTTTTTTCAGTTTGAAAGAAATTTTCATGTTAATGCATTGTTCACAATCTATGATTTACGGCACACTTTAAAACGCATCTTCTCTCAACTGTAGCTCACAACTGACTGACTGCACCGAACAAGCTGAAACTTGTCACACACTGTTACTAAGGTTCGATGTGCTGTTTCCCGTATTAAAGATGCCTGCCTTTCCGTTTGATGGCTCTCAGTAGCAGAATTCACTGTATTTTGTTTTGATCACACCTCCTACACTTGGTTCCGTAATTAAAAGTGGAGCAAAATTTAAAAACCACAGGGCAATTGCAATGTTTATTCTGTTTTTGTAAATGTGTACACATTTCTGAAAATGTATTTTTATCAAGGGTCAATGAGTTTTAAACTCTGCTTAATGCTGTGGTCTCTAGTCACCATTTACCGATACAATGGAGAATAGCTTCTGTCAGTTATGTGAAGAAAGGGATTCAACACCACCTAATTAGTAAGCTAATATCACATTACACAAATTCTTGTAAAGGGGCATGTCAGAACTGCTAACCACAGTCACTGATCTCATTGCTGCTCCATGTCAAATGACATGAATAAAAATCACAGCCAATATTACATTTACCGAGTGTCAGTCTTACAATGCAGTCATGCTTGGCCCTTTTTGTCACAAAGAAAAGCGGTCTGTCTGATGGAGCTGGCACTGTACAAAGAGTTAACAGCCGAGTCAAGTTCAGCCACAGTCTTGACACTATTTCTTTTTTTCCATTCTGTTACAGTATACAAGGGATGAGGCATCAGGAAGATTAGCTTCTCTTCTGTTTGTGAGGTCCACAGCTCATGTGCTGCTCAACAAAGCCAGTACTGTACGAAGAATTAACAGCTGCAGTAAGTTCAGCCACAGTCTATGACCATTCTTCTTTTTTTCCCTTTGTTTTAGTATGTAAAACACAAGTTATCAAACAGATGAGCTTCTCTTATTTGTAAGGATCCTTATTCTTTGTCACTACATTCCATGCATTATACTTCCGGATGAACATTCATTGGTTGTCAGGTCTCCTAAAAATATAAGCCCACCCCTCTGACTCAAGACTGAATCAAACCAGTTTGATTTTACCAGATGGAGTTGTAGACTAGTTGGAGAGAGTCATTAGGTATGTCACATTAGGCGATCGGCTTCACAGGACTGCGTTGCAGACTGCCTCCAACTCATTAAGATTATGTAAATGAAGGACATAACTGAAAATCACTGGAGGGAAAAATTAATCACATATCATTCATGCCCCAATTAATCTACACTTTCCTGAAGACAAATAATTCTAGGCAACATACTGTTATATAGGTGTACCTAATAAAGTTATTTCTAGTAGTACTGCTAGAAAAATGAAATTCCTGTCAAATGCAATCATTACCTCCTCCTAGATAAGCTATACACACTGTGCACCAAAGGCTGGAATTTTCATGAAGTGGAAACAACACAAGAGACTCGAAATTAATTTTAGAAAGAACTGCATAAACTTTTAATGGAGTGGTCTGAAATAGAATAGTACTGTATGTCACTAGGACCATTATCTTTATTACTCTTTATTTTATAAATGAACGCCAACAGAAATTAACAATAGCACACTGTTCATCCAAACTGGCAAACCTTCCAGGCATTGTGCTACATAAAAAAAATAAGACTTCACATCTCACAATTTTTCTTTGTACATGGACCTTCATTACTACTTAGCTGGATCTGAAACTCCAAGAAAAGCAACCACAGGTCCTACAGAATATTAAGCATTTGGACAATATATGTTCTTGTTCAAGGAAACATTACAGCTCTCAAACAAACATAACACTCTGCTCTTATCTTGTATACTTAGTTCTATTGACTGAATCAAATGTCAACTGTGTATTTTTTCTTATTAATCATTCAAATTATATTATGTTTAGAATTTACAAAAAGTAAATAAAAAGTTAAAAAAATATAATAAAATAAAGAAAAAAATGGAGTTAAATCATTTTCATTTTTTGTTTCGTTCCATTAATTAGATTCTTTTTTTCTAAAACAACCATTTACTGTTCACTACTATATACAAAAAAGCTGCAACAATTAAATTACTTTAATCACATAGGTTGCAATCTTATTGTTAAGACTTGGAAAACTACACGAAATATTTTGATAATTAGTTCATTCTGCTTGAATGCATGTAGTGACTGAGGTAACAGTAACAAAGCTTGATATATTAAAATACCGTTCTGTAATGGCTCTCAGCTTACACTTATATTACTCTGTAAAAACACAAAGAAAAATGCATGCAATAAAACATTCACACATTGTAAGCAATATGAAAATAGTAAAAAATAATTACTTTGTACATGATAACAAATCAGTAAAATTATTTGTTCTAAAGATTGGCTTCAAACTACACTGAAAAAACACATTAAATGAGTATTAAAAATGAAATAATATGCACACTTACTCAATGTATCCATGATTTTATATGTGAATAAAAACTTATTTTTTCTCCACATATCCTAATCAGCTTCCATCAGTGTCTGCTGGTTCTAACTTCAAAACTCATTACAAAGCTACCATATACCTGAATGCCTCTCTACACTTCTATCACATCACCTCTTAAACCTGCTTGCTTAAGATAAATTAACACATGTAAAATTTGTTCAAAAGTTGAAACCTGACAGTCCTGTAATTAATCGCATATTTTAATGGCAATTTATTTGTTTAAAATTCCAGCTCTGATATTATTTTTAATTATTTCCTATTATTTGGCTGATATCTTTACCCAAGGTGACTGACAATTAGTTACATTTCATTCATTTATTTATTTATTTTAAACAGGTGAAGTGACTTGTCACACAGTATTAGTAGCGGGATTTGAACCAACAATTCCAGGGTTTTGAATATAAAAGTCTTAACCACTACGCCACCATTTCTGCCTTTCCAGCTCTTTGTGCAGTTTCTTTTATTGCCCCAATTACTGTTTACCACCAGGTAATGGTAATTACTAATATTGCCCAAAATACATCAATTACTTTTGCCCATATCACAAAACTCTACTATTAATGCCAAATACAGCAAGTTTACAAACTTCTGAAAATTAAAAAATTTGCTGAGAAGTCATTAGGAAGTTGCGTAATCCATCATTCCTTTTAATTCCTAGTCCTATAATCTGAAACCCAGCAACTGCAGTCACTATGTTTGACATGTTCTCCCAATCGTAGTCCTGTAGTGTGCCACTGGCCTTGCTCATAAATCCAAAAATAAATAAATAAATAAAATGTATCACAAATAAATGCAATTTTACTTTCCTAGCCAAGATGATCACTTTTTCCATGGGATTACCTCTTTTATGTGACAATATTGCCAGCAGTGCTAAATGCCCTCTCTAACACAGGTATGAACAAATAATTTTTTACAAAGCAACTGGTAAATTTATTTTTCAGACCAGTGCTTACTTTTACTATTGATCAATACTTTAGACCCGGGGTTGGGGGGTTGGGGATTTTCCGTACGTCGCTTAAATCATCCGAGATCAGATGCCTCATCTTGGATGAGTTAATGCCGGTGAAACTCATCTGGGATAAGTCGGTTTTTCAAACGCAGCTGTGTAGTAGATTAGTCAAGCTGGATCCAATCATCCAAGCCCATAAATATTGAGTCTAGAAAACATGATCAGCAAGTCTTTGATAGGCTGCAACAAAATGATGAAAGAACAGGCGCACTTTTTCACACAAGCGGAGCAGGACCTTTTACTCGAAGGATATGAAGAATTTCAAAATTTAATATTATGCACAAGGGGTAACACTGCAAAAGCAGCCCAAACCAGAAAAGACAGCTGGCAAAAAGTGGCCGACAAACTAAACGCGTAAGTAGTGTGCATTGTACTTACTGAATGCAGCGTTTCATTTCCTGTGTGTCAGATTAATTATTATTCAAACATGAGCCCAAGGAGAACATGGGAACAGGTTAAAGTGAAGTACAAGAATATACTTCAAACTGGTAAATATTGATGTATAACTATTTAAAGAATTGTTGACATAAAGAGTCATATATAATATAAAAAAACATTAATTTTAAAGCTAATAAGAAGAAGGCAGACAAGCAAAAAACAGTTTGCTCTCCAGAAAAGTGCCCATCACCCTGTTTCTGAGGGCATTCCAAGGGGAAGCTCCTCCTCACAATCAGTGGCAGGATGCAGTGGTCATTTCATTTCAGGTAAAGAATGGTCATTGCATATATTTGTCCTCAATGTGTGCCATAGGTATGTTCCATATAGGCCTCTTTTTTTGTTGGGTCAGATGCAGGGAATGTCATATCCCTTGAACCTGTCTCTGACCAACGAGATATTGACGAAGGTCAAATATTTGATGAAGACACTGTCTGATTATTCATCAGGAGGAGAGGTAAATTTTCCAAATACAGTAATCCCTCGCTATATCGCGCTTCGCCTTTCGCGGCTTCACTCCATCGCGGATTTTATATGTAAGCATATTTAAATATATATCGCGGATTTTTTGCTGGTTCACGGATTTCTGCGGACAATGGGTCTTTTAATTTCTGGTACATGCTTCCTCAGTTGGTTTGCCCAGTTGATTTCATACAAGGGACGCTATTGGCAGATGGCTGAGAAGCTAGATTGCTTACTTTTCTCTGTCTCTCTCTTGCGCTGACTTTCTCTGATCCTGACGTATGGGGATTGAGCAGGGGGGCTGTTCGCACACCTAGACGATACGGACACTCGTCTAAAAATGCTGAAAGATTATCTTCACATTGCTCTCTTTTGTGCAGCTGCTTCCTGAAACGACATGCTGCACGGTGCTTCGCATACTTAAAAGCTCGAAGGGCACGTATTGATTTTTGACTGAAAAACAAACTCTGTCTCTCTCTATCTCTCTCTCTCTCTCTCCCTGCTCCTGACGGAGGGGGTGTGAGCTACCGTCTTCAACAGCTTTGTGCCGCGGTGCTTCGCATACTTAAAAGCCAAACAGCCCTATTGATTTGTTTGCTAGAGATTGTTTTCTCTATCTATGTGACATTCTGTGCTCCTGACACGCACTCCTTTGAAGAGGAAGATATGTTTGCATTCTTTTAATTGTGAGACAGAACTGTCATCTCTGTCTTGTCATGGAGCACAGTTTAAACTTTTGAAAAAGAGACAAATGTTTGTTTGCAATGTTTGAATAACGTTCCTGTCTCTCTACAACCTCCTGTGTTTCTGCGCAAATCTGTGACCCAAGCATGACAATACAAAAACAACCATATAAACACATGGTTTCTACTTCGCGGATTTTCTTATTTCGCGGGTGGCTCTGGAACGCAACCCCCGCGATGGAGGAGGGATTACTGTAATGTTTGAACAAACTCCACTTTGATCAGTCCCATGTACTAATCGTGATATAACTGTTTTGCAGGAGCCTGTAGCCAGCACACATGTCCCTTTTGGAACTAAGTTCACTTCAAAAAAAGGAGATGGTGAGGTTGGTTGAGCCATTTGTTGTACTTTATACAAAATGATATACTGTGTATACAATACAGAGGAAAAAAGGCATTTGTAATTGCGTATTTATTTGCAGAAAAATGTAAGGGCTCTATACAAGAGATATCTTCAACAGAAAATTGCATACAGAAAACTAAAAATGAGAAAAAAAACAGCAGGACATGGAACTTCATGAACTGAGGACAACCAAAATAAAGTTGCAGATACAAATACTAGAAAAACAATTGGTAACAAAATTCTCTTATCTCTTTCCAATATGTACTGTATATGTGTATATATGAGTGTATCCTTAATTATGTTCTCCTACTTACAGGCTGAAGGGCCATAATATACAATAAATAACTTTTGTGTGAAACCACTGTTGTCTTGTTCATTGAAAATATTGGGCCACAATTCTGTCTCTGGCAGCTCTGCCACTGGTTTGCTCAAGGTGCACTGGGTCAAGGTCATCATCAGGCTGCACCAAAACCTCAGGGACTCTCTCTTTTCTGATGGTCGCTATGTTGTATAAGACAGAGCATGCAACAATTATTTCACATGCTCTGTCAGGTGCAACCCTCAGTCTTTTTAGACATTGAAATCTCTCCTTCAGGTGTTCAAAGGTCATTTCAATTTGTGACCTTGTCCTACACAGATCTGCATTATATCGAGTTTGTGGCCCAGGGTTGGGGTTAGGAAATGGGGTCATCAGAAAATGCCTACTGGCATATCCCCTGTCACCAAGCAGGATTTCATCATGATGACCTGTGGAATATGTAAAAATTGTGAATACAATACACACATCACCATGATTTATAATTAGATTATTACCTTGTTCAAATGTCCGATATAGGTGTGACTCCTTAAAAATTCTTGAGTCATGAACAGACCCTGGCCATTTAGTCTCCACATTTGATACAAGGCAGGATGCATCAAAGATCATCTGAGAATTTATAGCATGTAGGTCAAACAATTTTACTGTATGTCAACATGCCTATTGGCTATTTTCAACTCTTACAAAAAGTTACATTACCTGCACGTTAATACTGTGGAAGCCTTTTCTGTTTATGTAATCTGGCTCATTTGGACCTGATGGGGCCTTTATTCAGATCTGCGTACAATCCAGTGCCCCAATCACATTTGGAAATCCTGGGTAATAAGAATGTTAGGCTGATTGTGAGATTCTTTATGGAACTGTGGATGTATTTGCCTGTGTATTACCTACCTGCATGAAACACCTCTTTTATTGTCTGCACACGCAGCTGTCCAGGAAACACTATGAAAACCTGAAGGAAATATTTCAGAGCCAAACAGACTTTACGAATTGCCTGGCAAACTTCACTTTGATAGATTTTCCGCATCGCCTACAGTATATAAAAAAAGTACCGCTTGCAAAAAACCTCAAAGCAATGCATACTGTCTGTGTGGTTGTGAGAGCCCGACTTCACCTAGTTTGACTTTGAATATAAGTGCTAATAAATCTTTGAGGTTCAATATTCCCCCTCGGTTAAAGCGGTATCTTTCGAAAAGAATTTCCTCCGGGAGCAATAAAGGATCTTGCCGATCGCACAAAACCCTCTCTATATTAAATTCTCTTCTTATAATTTGCGCACCGATAACAATTGGTCGCTCATACATGAGCAGCGAAGCCATGAACAGCGAAGCCATGACTGAATGAATTCCATGCACGGACACTGATTAAGTGTGTAAGCTAATCCTTGTTTACATTTGAGGATTAGGATGTGCCAGGAAGAGTTCCAGGATCCAGGTTCATGACATATCGTCAACAATTACTTCAGGCTAAACAAGTAATCCACGTATGAAAAATACCCCCCAGGGGTGGGCAAAGTCAGTCCTGGAGGGCCACAGTGGCTGCAGGTTTTTGATTCAACCCAGTGGCTTAATTAGAAAACAATCATTTCCAATAATTAAATTTCAAGGCTTGTTAGTGCTTTAACTCTGCCATGTCAGGTCATGCTCATATCCTAGATTTTTTTTCCTTTCTAAAGATATCATCCAAATGATTTGAAGTGTAAAACAGGATTAATTCTCAGTCCTTCACTTTTTTCTCTTCACTTTCCTTCCAAGTATTTAATTAAAGCAAATAGTGCATGATAAATATACACATGTGTAAATGGTAACAAGCTAAATGGAGAAATGCTGCTTTCCTTTGTCATTTGCATCTTATTGCTAACAAGGAGCAATTAAAAGCCGAGAATACAGCTGTTTAAGACTAAAATAAGTGATAAGGGTTCAAAAAGTTAATAAGCGAGACAACTAAAATGAAGCAGAAGTGTTACTTGAGCAGTAAGGACTTCTTATTTGGCCACTGAGTTGGAACAAAATCCTGCAGCCACTGCTGCCCTCCAGGAACGACATTGCCCACTCCGCTTTAGACTGAATGACAATAACCATGATACTCCTAGAAAGGCACACTATACCTTAATTTGCATTTATCATAACAGAAAATCATCACATCATGCAGTCTGAAATACAACAATATACAAATGTCAGGGTACAAACAATTTCCATGCACAAACTAAGAATTTACTGTGCAGCTCTCCTCTACTACACAAAGGAGATGGCAGTTCTACTACAATATTAGCTCTGCAATTCAAGCAGAGAGGCTAATCTAAACATATTTTAAAAGCCTAAGTAGCAATGAATATGAAGTTAACATAATTAGTATTGTCTTATGATTGGTATGACTTTTTAAAACCTAAGAACAGACATGGTATTTTTTTTTCCAATTTGTAACAAATGATGATGCACTTATAAACGATCCCTATGGTTAATTATTGTATCTCATGACTGAAAAAAGCCAAACTCTAGCAAATAACATAATTAAAAAAAACTGATGAAGCAATTCTTTAAGAAATAGTCTGCATTTTCTTTATTAATCTAAAAAGAAGTAGTGCTCACTGTGTATGTGAAGAACTCAAAAAAGAAACCTTCACTGCTTCAAAAAGTGTAGTGACTTACCTTTATAATAAGAAATTCTTGAAATATCTGCAAGAAACAAAAGCAAAAAAAAAATTAGACTTTATACTTTTACGTGGTTTTCCACTTCTACTAATAAATATGAAATCCTAATCATAGACTGCCCTCTAGCTGACAAATGACAAATAACATAGAGCCATATTTAGTCCAAAGATATATAGCACGTTACCATAAAGGGACTTAAAAGGCCAAACTCCATGATGAAAACAAAACTTTGGATGGTATCTAGTAGGCATAAAAGTACTTCTACGGTTTAATTAAATTCTAAGCAAATGTGAAAAGTTTTTTTCTTTCATGATCCATACAACAAAACTGCTATTCTTGATGAGAAGAATAAAACATTAAAAGTAACTACAACTGGAAAACATTTAGACAGTTGAATAGATGTATTCATCGGTTTTTCCAGACCACTCAATACCAAGTTCATTCTTTTCTATCTTGGCAGTACTAGGTTCTACGTAGAAACCAAACATGCAGTACTGAATATAGACTAGTCTAGTTCAAGGCAAACTTCTGTGCATTCATGCAGCTAACAATGCTGGACCATTTTAGAGTGACCTAGCTCCCATATTCAAGTAAATCACCCTATTTTCACAAACCTACAGACCCATTCCAAAAGCACTGGGATTATGCAATTATTAAATTTATTAAAATTTCAATTCTTGTTTGTCACTAATATGTCCAAGAGTTTCTAACATGTGCCTAGGCAAAGCACAGCACATAGCATTAACAGACATCTATTCATATTTATGGTTAAAACTGCAATGTCAAGGAAAACCAGATTCTGTACATATCCACACTCACATGCATAGAAGGCACTTGAAGTTATCTCTGCAAGGATTCTGAAAGGAAAACTGTTAATTAAAACAACTACAGTAAAATGCATAACCACTAGAGAAGCCCAACCTTAAAAATTTACATGCTTTAAAAAATCTGTTTAATAAATAGGTTTGGCACTCTAGTTTAATTATAACCCTCCATTTCACATTTTCCTTCAGTTGTGTGCATATCTAAATTGCCAACTGCTATATACACAAACAAAACTTAACAATTTCAATCTATCCATGTAAATAGCTAAAATTTATGTGTACAGTACAATTCAACTTTTAAATTAAATTATTAAAATTGAATTTGTTGCATGTTTAACTGAAACATATATAACCCGTAAAGTAACACTTTTATTATATACTATAGTAACAAAGAGTTTACAATGCCTGTATTTCCTATTATATTTCAAATGTGCCCCATTTGGTGTAGTTTCAAAATTTGACCTGGGTTTAAAAAAAAAAAAAATGCACAAATCTTTTATAGACACCCTATTCTGAAAGACGTTCTACTTAAAGAAAAGAATTAATGAAGATCCCTTAAAATATAGACTAGTTCTACAAACTTCTTTAATTTCCAAATGGTGGTTAGTTAAGTCATCTGTAATTTCCAACTCAAAGTGAATATCAAGAATGCATACTTTGGATGATAACTTTGATAGGTTTGCACCGTATTCACTTCAGAACAGGTGCATGTTTTATTGCCCCTCCTTCTTCACATTCACCAGAAACTTACACTCTACATTCAAATCTGGTACTATTTCCTCTGCCATCTGTACTGGAATCTTCTGTACAGCTTTTCATATCACCTAACAAAAAAAAAGTTTTCATTTACTCTCTACTTGACAGATGTCTTCATTACAATTTCACTCATCACTATGCTAGAAATATATTTCTTAAAAATATTAATTATATACTAAAGATTCAACTCATCAATACACTCAATTCCAAACTTTTTTTGAATACATATGATGCCCATCACCATACACTCTTTGCCATGAGGCGTTCAGATTATCTCTTTCAGAATAGCTCTTGATCATCACTTTCCTCTATTTCACTTCCTTTTCATGTAGTTTAGTATTTGGCACACCTTTAGCGGGCATATGACTTCTCATGTTCTGTATGGGGAGATAGGGTGGAACGGTACTCCCAAACTGCTGTCAAGTGAAGATATATTTTGACAAACATAGGTGTATAGCTAGCTAGATGTGGGCGCCTACTGAAGCTATATTTGTATCTGTTACTGCAATCTATGTCAAAATATAGCAAACTTACACAAAAAACACACAGCACATTGGGATTTGAAATAAAACCAGCCCTTTCATATACAGAATCCAGGAAGCCTATGGTTTCTTCATCTGGAAAATTAACTAAAACTTGTTCATTCAAATAACTCTCACTAGTAACAAAACTAAAACGAACACAAAATTAAGTCAAACATACAGCTAAACAGAGACGAGGGAGAAGACTTTTTCATCAAAAAGCGTGAAATGATCAAATAATTGTGAGATTTACAAAAACAAGTCTAGTTCATTGTTTTCAATATGTTGCCAGTTTTATTAGAATCTGTGCACTCTACACCATCCATTTAAAAATTATTCAAATTTTAATTAGGAGCATCCTGAACTGTTATGTATTTTGTATTAACTATGTACATGAAGCACAAGAACAAAAGATTGACAATAAAATCCAGAAAACCACAGGTTTGGTTTGCTTCACCACTCTGAATATTCTTCATACAGGAATTATTTAAGGTAAATTCTCTCAAGAAACTGTGAAAAACATACTGAAACTCTGACAGGTAATTCTCTGTTGTGAATCCAGCAAATGGTACACTAATACTGATTGCTCAAATTGTGTTATGTTTATCTATTTTAAATACGCACACACTATATAGGAACCTCATCAAGGACTCTGTTAAATGGTGCGACTCAAACCACCTACACCTGAACACCAGCAAAACCAAGGAGCTGGTGGTGGATTTTAGAAGGCCCAGGCTCCTCCTGGACCCCGTGATCATCACAAGTGACTGTGTGCAGAGGGTACATACCTATAAATATCTGGGAGTGCAGCTGGATGATAAATTGGACTGGACTGCCAATACTGATGCTCTGTGAAAGAAAGGACAAAGCCAACTATACTTCCTTAGAAGACTGGCGTCCTTCAACATCTGCAATAAGATGCTGCAGATGTTCTATCAGACGGTTGTGGCGAGTGCCCCCTTCTACGCAGTGGTGTGCTGGGGAGGCAGCATAAAGAAGGACGCCTCACGCCTGGACAAACTGGTGAGGAAGGCAGGCTCTATTGTAGGCATGGAGCTAGACAGTTTGACATCCGTGGCAGAGCGACGGACGCTCAGCAGGCTTCTATCAATTATGGAGAATCCACTGCATCCACTAAACAGTATCATCTCCAGACAGAGGAGCAGCTTCAGCGACAGACTGCTGTCACTGTCCTGCTCCACTGACAGGCTGAGGAGATCGTTCCTCCCCCAAAACATGCGACTCTTCAGTTCCACCCGGGGGGTAAACGTTAACATTATTCAAAGTTATTGTCTGTTTTTACCTACATTTTTATTACTCTTTAATTTAATATTGTTTTTTTGTATTGATATGCTGCTGCTGGAGTATGTGAATTTCCCCTTGGGATTAATAAAGTATCTATCTATCTACGACACAGAAATAAAACACCATGCTAACCAAAATAACATTGCACTGTGCAAACCATTCAAGAAACTAAATTTGAGTAACATTTCTTTATACAGAAATCCATCAATCACAAAAATTACCAGGTCAATAATAAAAATGCTTTATCCATCCATCCATTTTCCAACCCGCTGAATCCGAACACAGGGTCACGGGGGTCTGCTGGAGCCAATCCCAGCCAACACAGGGCACAAGGCAGGAACCAATCCCGGACAGAGTGCCAACCCACCGCAGGACACATACAAACACACCCACACACCAAGCACACGCTAGGGCCAATTTTGAGCTTTATTCAAGACCAAAACTTTCTAATTGTGAGCTGCATAAACATAATATAACTTTGCATCAAGCGCACTTACTGAAAAAAGAAAGAGTACAACTAACTACAATGAATTTTGCCTTTGAGACGAAATATGGAAAATGAGCATATTCAGTGTTTTCTATGTGTATGCTTTAACTTTTTGATATTTTATGTTAATTCATAACCAATAAATGTCTTGTGCTACTGAAATTATTATTGGATTTTGTATTGGCTTCCATGAAATAACTAGTAAAGACAAAACTTTTACAAGATTTATGTGGTTTTAAACATAAAATTATTCAATAAATTTGGGGAGCATGTTCATGACTACATTTGTAGGAGTCAAATAACCTGAAACCAAAGGTCAACTTTTTAACTTCCCCAAGTTCAGAAGGGATGTACTTTTTAATTTATAGTTCCTGTGTTAATTTTTAACTGTACTGACCAAACTCACATATTTTCAACTGTTTTATACCCTCTTTATGCTGTAAAGGAACTTGTAATTCAGCATATTGTTAACAGCAAATGAAAAACTGGCTAACAGACAGAGAAAAAATTCCTCAATAGAAAAATTATCTTAATATTTTTGTTGTTTAGCAATCCCTTAGTTTAAAAATAAAAGTGAAAACGCACAGCTATTTTCAGAATGAAAGATTGGGGAACACCAATCCTTCCACATACATTTATCCATCTTCTTAATCCGCTTCTATAGGGCAGGGTCATGAGCAGGGGTGCGGAAATCCAACGCCCGACTCGTCTGACACGGGTAAATTGACTGTTGGACAAGTGTGTTTTTCTGTTTCAGTTGTCCACGGACAAGTGCAATTTTCTGGAGAAAAAATATTATGTGCGCTGTGCAGGGCACATTTTACCACTACTTTCACATTTTAAACATTTGGGTACGTACTTTGTGCGGAAATAGTCTACTTAGGTATGTTCTTCATGTCTCAAATTGGTCTTCAATATTATTTACAAAATGACGGCTGATTTTTCAAAGGGGAAGCACTCTTACGGTCTTACATAAGTATTTTACCCTAATACTTACATGCTTGGAGATGCGGTCATTTTTTTCATGCCGACATTACGATGTAATCTGATGATTTTTCATTATAATCAATAACTTTTATATATTGCCAGTAACGGCGTACTGCACGATAACATGCAGTGAATAAATACACTTGACTTGAGCATTCATAGTTTTCATCCTTTCTTTCTCTGTACGTTTAGCATTCGTTTGCTCAGAGGTTGATGTGCTTGCTGCTTCCTGAGTAGCTCTTCTTTTCTCCATCCTAGCGGCCCGCTGCTTCTCTTCTTTCGTCGGCATCTTTTTGCGTTAAAACTGATTAAGTTAGTTTTTGTGTTGCAATTACTTAGTACGTTTTCTTTAATCTTTCACTTAAACTGGCACTTAAGTCTTCAATCTGCCTCAAGAATGATTAGCGAAGGTGGTGGGGAATGAGAACGGCTCCCATACGCATGAGCCTCCCGGCTGCACACTGCCGAGAGTTTATTTTAATTTAATTTTATTGTTGAATTAAGAGTACCCTAAGTTCTTGTCAATAAGCCGCGGCTTATCTAAGGAAAAAAGTTGTGAAAATGAAAAAATAGAATATCGGCTTATACATAAGTCCGGCTTATACATCCATCGCGGGGGTTGCGTTCCAGAGCCACCCGCGAAATAAGAATATCCGCGAAGTAGAAACCATATGTTTATATGGTTATTTTTATATTGTCATGCTTGGGTCACAGATTTGCGCAGAAACACAGGAGGTTGTAGAGAGACAGGAACGTTATTCAAACACTGCAAACAAACATTTGTCTCTTTTTCAAAAGTTTAAACTGTGCTCCATGACAAGACAGAGATGACAGTTCTGTCTCACAATTAAAAGAATGCAAACATATCTTCCTTTTCAAAGGAGTGCAAAGCAAGCAGTCAAAAAAAAATCAATAGGGTTTTTTGGCTTTTAAGTATGCGAAGCACCGCCGGTACAAAGCTGTTGAAGGCGGCAGCTCACACCCCCTCTGTCAGGAGCAGGAAGAGAGAGGAAGAGAGAGAGAGAGAGAGAGAGAGAGATAGAGAGAGACAGATAAAAAAAATCAATACGTGCCCTTTGAGCTTTTAAGTATGCGAAGCTCCGTGCAGCATTTCTTTCAGGAAGCAGCTGCACACAGCCCCCCTGCTCACACCCCCCTACGTCAGCGCAAGAGAGAGAGAGAGAGAGAGAGAGAGAAAGTAAGCTGGATAGCTTCTCAGCCATCTGCTAATAGCGTCCCTTGTATGAAATCAACTGGGCAAACCAACTGAGGAAGCATGTACCAGAAATTAAAAGACCCATTGTCCGCAGAAATCCGCGATATATATTTAAATATGCTTACATATAAAATCACAATTTAAATGACCGCTACGCGCTCGTGTTGACTCGGCGACGCCCAGAGCAGAAAGAACGCGCTCCGGCCGCTCCAACCGCGCCATGCGGGGAGTGAGAGAGACGGCAATATCTCAAACTCTCTCCCCCCTTAAAGAAATTAAATGGGCGCGAGTGAGACCACTGACCTCCCTCCCTTCTATTAGTTATAGGTTATAGTACGTTCGGCTTATCCATGAGTCCGGCTTATCTATGATACGATTTTATTTTAAAAATTCGTATGATTTTTGGTCTCCGGCTAATACATGAGTCCGGCTTATAGACAAGAACTTAGGGTAATACAAATCATCACCCCGAAAGCGGATGGTAGACGTCACGTAGTATACTGTATGTGTACCAAATTTCAAGTCAAAAGGTGAAATAGTATGCGAGCTACAGGTGATTTAAAATCCTGGACAGACAAACAAACAGCCACGGTAGCGTATTATAGAAGAAGATTGATAAAATTCATTGTTTCTACATAAAAATGCAGTCATTTTACTTACAATACAATTGTTTTCACCACATAACAAAGCTTGTTAGGCAGTTAATCTTTCCTGAAATTTGCGATTTCGTGTAGGTTGTGATATATTGAGGAGTTAAATTTATTGCGTGACAACATCAATTTTGATGAGCTGTCAATAGATCGTTTTTGATTAGCGAATATTTCATATAAAACAAGTTGGTTTCGCGCTGTTTATTAAAAATAAAGAAGAAAACATTCTAATGGCTTCCAAAGGTTATGAAATATCTATAAAAATCTTCACTATAACTGTAGTATGTGAAACAGAACTAGTGTACCTATAATGAAGGCATTGTTTATTAGTGAGTTAAAATGATAAGGGAATCTTTTATAAAATGTTCTAGAGCGAGGTGGCAAAATACTACTCCCTGAAAGAACTTTTTTCAGTTTTAAAATGGAAGGCAGTTCTGGTATCAATAAAAGAGATCAGAAAAAATAAACTATTTTTCACTTTTGTTATTTGTTTATGGACAAATGAATTTAACTGGCGGACAAGTGTATTTTCTAAGTTTACTTGTCCGTGGACAAGTAGAAAAAATTTTGATTTCCACACCCCTGATGAGGAAGTTGCAGCCTATCCCATCAATCAGAGTGCAAGGCAGAAACAATCCCTGGACATGGCATGTGCGCGCGCACACACACACACACACATACACACACACAAGGACCAAGAATTTACGTATTCCAAAGCTCTGTTTTGTAGTATACGTCCTAGTCACTGCAAGTACATACTGTACCTATGAAGGGAGAAAAATTCAGTCGAGGTCAACCAGGGCCAATGTCACTTGACATGCACCACCCCCACTCCACACCGAGCTCTGTAACAAAGGACCTAAAGGATGAAATGACTTTCATTTTGACATTATAACAAAGAGTAAAACCATGAATCAATTTTGGCCAAATAAAGTCAGGTTGGTTATGCAAGATATTCTGTTATAAAGGGATATACAAGCAATTATATCATCCATTTTAAATCTTCTTGACGATTTCAGAATAAGCCACATACAAGTGTCGAGTGGATAGTTTAAGCCAAATGCTTAAGTCTTTAAAACATAGAATTCTACAAATTCATGCCTACTCGTATTCTGAATACATAAAATACTGTGCTGATATTCTAAGGTCTTGTGTGTTTAAGTTAGAGAAAAATATACAAGTCAAAATGCTCAGCCTAATCAATTCTGATGTTTACATGCAAATTCAATCTCACCTTCACAGCACTATTTATTTGATAAAATTCAGTCGGGCTTCCGCACAGATCACAGTTCAGAAAAAAAAAAAAACACTAACCCATGTTGTAAACAGCATCCTAATATCTTCTGATGAAGAAAATTTGTCTGTAATTGTGCTGTCTGTTACTTGCCTCATGCTGTTTATAGAAATAGCAGAGAGAGAATTTTAATCTCATGTTTTTATGGAGAAGTTAATAATGTTCCTGTCACTATGGGGACCTATGATGAACAAACTGCTAACAATGGCCATGAAAACTTCTCAAAATACTTATGTCACATAATCCATTTGTCAGGCGACTAACTGTACGCTCACAACATCCCAAACACACGTGGTTTGACTAAGTTAATCGATCAATTGTCAAGTTCAAGAAACTTTAATTTTAACAGGATATTTACTGACATTAATACCAAGAATTTCTAGACTAGAAAATTGTTCAAATAAGATTTTTTTCTTTAAAGTGTTTATTTTTGAAAAATAATATTTGGACACTGCTTTAACTGCACAGGCATCTTATTAACATGGTTGTCATATCATGTGTATCTGGCTTCTAGCAACAAACATTCAAAACAATGTCACTACTAAAAACCAGCAACACAAAAAAAGGACCAACCATTTGGGGAAAAATACAAAAATTCAATGCTGCGAAAAAAACTGTAAAAGTAATGTATAAAAAATCAAAACTAAACATTTGTGTGAAATACTAATACAAATATACATGCATGAACATAAATGTATTTAAAAGTTGCATTATCTATTTAAAACAAACAGATAATTTAATTTACTTTTTGTGATTATTAGCAAAGGAGGTCCAAGATATTTCATTACAAAACGTTTTTGGTTTACTGAATTTAGTTTTTTATTAGGTGTACAGTGTATGTCTAACTAATGGAAGGCTTATAAGGTGAACAGACATAAAATCTGGATTCCCAAAAAAAAGCAGATGAAAAAAAAAAAGGATGACAGCAAGCCACTTGAGTAAACAGAAATGATGGCCAATTGGTTAGTGCTTGCTTTTAGTTTTGTTTAGGTTTTATTTTCATTTTTTTTTATTTTTTCCAGTGCCCTTATTTTAAAAGTCCACTTATTTTACAATTTCATCATCTTGAAACAAAAATAAAGGATTAAATATAATCTACATGAGACAAAAGACATTATAGACTTTTTCAAAAGAAATAATAGAATCTTGATCTTAAAAATAAATTTTACTTAAAATGTATAAATCTAAAGAAAGTCATCTTAAAATGCCAAGGCAGGTGCTTTCATAATGTTCTTAAAGAAAATGACAGCAATTAACCTATGCACTGAACTTTTTTGTGTAGTCTGGGGGAAGGGCTTTCCATCTGCTGCCCATTATTTAAAAAGGCAGGATTTCAAAAGGGATATGGCACGGACAAAAACAAGAACTACACAAAAGTGTGCTCATATTGTCTTGACATTCATTACCATGGAGAGAAGACATTTATTATTAAAATCATCACAGAAATCCAAACAAACACATTTCCACATTTTTGCACCTTTTGAAAACATTTTAAACACACAAGGAGAATCAATATAAATGAAAGACCAAAGATACATGCATATGCACACTCCTATTCACCACTGTCTTTGAAAAGTACTACCAACTAGCAAAAAAACTATGCACAAAGGGCAGAGCACGAAAACACCATGTAACAATATGCTTTTATAAATTGTAGAGGAGGTTTCACTGAGGGTTTAAAAAAAATAAATACAGGGTTCCACAAATTGTTTTATTTAAATATGTACTTTAACTACATGTATTCCCTAATATTTTGTGTTTAGTAAAAATAAAAACCTCAATCAATACTGAAAAAAAAACTTCAAATATATCAATGCCATGTGAAGTATTAAATATTTAAATTGTTCAGAATACTTTCATTTCCAGTGTCACAATTTCATAAACATTTTAAAGCCATTTTTTAAAGAACTTTCTTGGGCATCTCACATAAAGCACAGCTCTCCTCTTTCTCTTCCTCTTCCTCTCTTTGTCCTTCCCCTCCACTCCTCCAGGCAAGCTTAGTCTACCTCCTCTCTGAATGGAGTGAGGCAGCTCCTTTTATTCAGCTCCTGGGAGTGGCTCCAGGTGTCTCATCAATATTACCTGGAATCACTCCCAGGTATGGTGGAAGTCCACTATAGGGCTCTGCCGCTCCCCCTGGTGGCGCCCACGGAACTTAACTGGGCTGTACCAAACTTCACGTCCCAGCATGTCCTGCAGGAATCCGTGTTTTCACAGTCACCTAGGAGGTCTGCCCTCTAGCGTCCTAGGGGAGGTAATGCCTCACAGATGCTCTCTCCCCTAGTCCCTTCCATCCAGCTGGCGTCCCAGCCAGGTAAAGGCCGAGTCCACGCATCTCAAAGTCTAATAATTAAAATGTTAAATGTCACAAACTAATCAGGATTTAATTTTCACCTTTCTTAAAATGTCTATTCTGAAAGTCCAACATCTGAAATGATCATTCTGTTCATTAGGCTGTCACTAAACTGCAATCTACTTGATTTTTCATTTCTCAAAAAACCCATTTATGCTCAGTGAAAATTATCTCATTAGATGTATGAAGGGTATGTACATATCACTTAGCACCAATCTTTGAAGTTTCAATAAGAGAAAACTGTATTCTCTGGACAGTTGGGCTACAGCTCTCTTTAGCTCACAAACTGAAAAATATACTATGTAAAGATTACTATACTATGTAAAGTAAAGCACTGATCAAATCCATCCTTTAAATACATGCAGAAACTTGTTCTTTGTACAGTCACAATTTGGTCTCCTTAGTATGGTTATCAAGTAATCTGTCCCCATAAATATAATCCCCTCAACAGAAATGAGAAATTATTTCTAAGCAAGCTACAAGACTGATCACTAAATCAGCTAGAGCTACCTTTGTACCATCCACTGCAGGCTGCACAATTAACAAAACCTATTTGGAAATGCTCCACCAGTAACACTATGGGAAATCTTCATGAACAAACTAACTGCAGTTACACTGAACGGTCTTACTGCCACCAAGACATTGTGATGTTTCTTTTTTGTGCTTGTTTCATGCATACCAAGCAAAGTACTTCCCTTAAGAGGTCTCATTGTCCTCCACTCCTGATGCTACAACATTGTGGACAGACAGCCATGTCACCAGGTGTGATTGAGTATTGTATAACATAGATTGTTCCAATACCTTGTGCAGTTCAAACAATCTATATATTCCAAAACCAGAGCTCCTAAAAAATTAAAATAATCAGGCTTTTTATAGATTTTTGTTTTGATCTGCTCAATTTGATCCTGCAAAAGTGATACTGCAAGACAACAATTATATTCTAATTTTACAGACATAATAGTAGCTAGCATAAACATGACACATGAAAAAAATGAAGAAAATCCTTTACATTGGAATCATTGGATCTTAAACTGAGACTTTCTCATAAAACGGCTTTCATGAGAATGTCAATAAATGAGCATTAGTAGGTATAAATACGTCGTATGTTTCATAAGCTGGTACATTTGCCTCATTTTTAAGTACTTTATCATCTCTCACCCAGTTTGTTTAGTAGTACTTCTGGTCTCCATTTATATACTGTATGTAACAGAAATATACAGTACAGTAATCCCTCCTCCATCGCGGGGGTTGCGTTCCAGAGCCACCCGCGAAATAAGAAAATCTGCGAAGTAGAAACCATATGTTTATATGGTTATTTTTATATTGTCATGCTTGGGTCACAGATTTGCGCAGAAACACTGGAGGTTGTAGAGAGACAGGAACGTTATTCAAACACTGCAAACACACATTTGTCTCTTTTTCAAAAGTTTAAACTGTGCTCCATGACAAGACAAGAGATGACAGTTCAGTCTCACAATTAAAAGAATGCAAGCATATCTTCCTCTTCAAAGGAGCAAACAAATCAATAGTGCTGTTTGGCTTTTAAGTATGTGAAGCACCGCGGCACAAAGCTGTTGAAGGCGGCAGCTCACACCCCCTCCATCAGGAGCAGAGAGAGAGAGAGAGAGAGAGAGATAGAGAGAGACAGATAAAAAAATCAATACGTGCCCTTCGTGCTTTTAAGTATGCGAAGCACCGTTCAGCATGTCGTTTCAGGAAGCAGCTGCAGCTGCACAAAAGATAGCAACGTGAAGATAATCTTTCAGCATTTTTAGACGAGCGTCCGTATCGTCTAGGTGTGCGAACAGCCCCCCTGCTCACACCCCCCTACGTCAGCGCAAGAGAGAGAGAGAGAAAGTAAGTTGGGTAGCTTCTCAGCCATCTGCCAATAGCGTCCCTTGTATGAAATCAACTGGGCAAACCAACTGAGGAAGCATGTACCAGAAATTAAAAGACCCATTGTCCGCAGAAACCCGCGAAGCAGCGAAAAATCCGCGATATATATTTAAATATGCTTACATATAAAATCTGCGATGGAGTGAAGCCGCGAAAGGCGAAGCGCGATATAGCGAGGGATTACTGTATATGTCATAAGTTAACATAAAGTGCAACAGAACTAATAACCAAAATTACTAACAAAGGAGCTTGTTGTTTGTTTAGATTGAAAAAGATTTAAAACAACACTCTGAAATCAAAAAGCAAAGTACACAAATATTTTTTTTTTGCGTTTATTATCATTGCATACGTTTCTTCCACTGACCTTCTATGAAGTTATTTTAAGAAAGGAAACTTACACAACATACATTATCACCAATGGAATTAAGTGGAAAATATTAAAATTTACATATTTTAAAGACTGAATGATTATGTTGCTTGGTGTTTAATAGTGTGTAAGTAAGCTTCACCTACAAATCAAATCATGTCACATCATAGAGTTTGTTTCCTAAGAGGAAATTAAAATGGCAAATCTGCAAATTGTGATTTATTTAGTGACTTCATTTTATTTTTATCTCAATTTCATTTGTTTTTCTGTGCATGTAACTACTTCTTTGACATTTTGACACTTTGAGCTACAGTATATCCTTTATATTAAAATCATCTATAGAAATAAAGTAAATGATGTTGTTTATGGAAGTGAAAAAAGTTTCACCATTTTCTATTTTCACTAACAGTTTAATTAAACATTGAGACATGTCACCCACAGCAGCACAAATGCCTTCCTTGATATGATAAAGACTGCTGAGCAAGCCTCACTTGACAGTAAAAACTGAAGCAGGTCATTCAATGATAAAAAAGATGTCTCAGGACAGTTGAAAGGCAAAGGAAATTATATAATTCATTGACCCTGATAAGGAAATATTGTCGTCATTTGCATAGAAATGTGGAGCTCCACCCTGTCATGGATTATACCAAGCAATTCCATTCACTACGTAGAAAGTGATTTTTCCTGAAGTCTACCTGCATTGTGTGGAAAAGTGTCCACATACATAAGAAAGCTAACCGAACCAATTGTGACAATGCACAGGGTTCATTTAAAAAGAAAGAAAAAAGTACTTTTCCAAATGTATGGAGGAATATTTCGGACAAAATTAAATAAATACATGCACAAATAAATAACTGCATGAAATCTGAGCATAAATAAATTTCTGTGCCAAAATGTCTAAACTGATATAGCCCCAAGCTCACTGTATCTCACACTGGCACATTCGCCTTGTGATTATCATCTCTGATACACCATACAGATCTGCAATCTGTCATACTTTTAAACCACATAAAAGAGAGTGTTCTATTGACTCAGCTGGAAATGTCAAAGGATGGGCATACAGAGCAGGTAACTGTCACCTGAATTGGCATGTAGCTTCGTCCATTGTGCCAGTTATTCGATGTTTGAAAAAATAGTTTCATCAATATCGTAGTCTAAAAGGGCCTCATAACTTCAGCAGAAACCATTTCATCAGCAGTAGTAAGCATTTTTCTGATTAATTCTTGTGTTATCCCATTTACGAGCACCTCCCTCACAGACATGTTCAATTAGGCATGAGCAATCTACAGAAGACTATTCACCAATCAAAACATGGGCTTAAAGTTTGGGAACCTCTGCTCTAGTTCTTGGACTGTGCTATGACACTGTAGAAGCAAGTAAAGCATTTCAAATTGATAACAGAATATGCAAAAAAATTTAGCAATAATAAACTAACAGCAATATGATACACATTAAATCACACAACAGCAGCAGGTAGATGAGAACAATTTTACAGATACAGAATACACAGAGACAAATGTACCAACAATATCTTAGCTGAACTAACTTTGAAAGTTTTGGTTACATACCTTTACTTAAACGTTTAAAAAAAAAAAAAAAAAAACTTCAATTTTTCTCAACACCTTGACTATTGGATAGGCAACTAGTCAAATGAAATGAATGAATGAAATGAAAATCCATTAATCTGTGGAGAAGTACTCAACCTAATTTACCCCGTGAGAAGAAACCTTGCTGTACTCTCTTTTTCTCGATATGGTTTAAAACTACCCTAAGGAAGAAAATTTAAATTGAAATAACCCTGAACATGACATGCTGCCATTTTAAAAAGTTCTCAATCTAGCTCAGTTGTATTTTCAGAATGTTTGACAAAGATTTGTAACGCTTTCTTTCCCATACTTTCTCTGCCTCTAACATACTTCTGTATATTTATCTATTGCCAGACATTAGAATTTCAAACACAAATTATGGAGGCCTCTATGAGAAAGGTAAGAGATTGCACATAAGGTAGAAATTGTTTAAGGGTGACCTTTTTCACTGCTGCACCGCTAAACAGGCATGCAACGGAGTACATGCATTAGTGGAGGTATTGAACGGTGAAAATGGACAGAACATTCTGAAACTGAAGCTATAGCAGATGATAAAGTTGAACATGATGACACAGAAGAACGTTTCCCGAAAAAAGGAGTCACGTCTGTTGTCTGGAGATACTTTGGTTTTAAAAGGTCGGATGTGGACCATTATGTTCAAATGTGTGAATACTGTTTCTATACTACTGGATAATACTGCAAGCCAAGTTGTACTTGTTTAATTTTATTTTTTTTTCCAATACTGTGTAATGTACCTGGGTACTGTGTAATAGTGTGACGACATGTTGAATTTATTCTCGACATTTCTACTTTATTCTTGCCATTTGTCGAGATTCAAGTCAACATGTTGACTTTATTTTCGTAATTTCTTATTAAAGTACAACATCGTAAACTAAGCTTCATCTTAAAATGAATATTTAATTTACTAGATTTTCTCAAATCCCGTCATAAGTTATGTAGCACATTAAATGCTTTGTGTTAAGTGTTCCCCAAGCCATGTTAATCGCTACGTGCTTCTTAAACTGACTTCCTCTTGCATTAAGAGGAGGCGCAGGCAGCGATCACCACACAGAATACATTAATTTCATGATATTCCTGCTCCCTGAACATTTAGAATGCCAAAACAAATACTTGATATCATTTTCATGATGAAATGTATTAAAGCATGTATTAATCATGTGGGGGCACGGTAGCATGGAGGCAAAACAACTTTTGACAAGCACCTCTGGATATTTTACTGTCTAAATGCCTCTTTGGATGGTTGAAAATATGTTGTCAAAATTATAGTTTTAAGTTGTTTGCAAACTTTGTTCAATAAAAAGGCTCTATATTTTGACTACATCTGACATGCAATGTGATTCCTTCTCTTCATTATTGACACCCCCTTGAAAACTATCACTTTATGGGGCCATGCAAACCTGTATTAATATTTGTGTGCACATTAAAATGTTTTTTTGTACAATGTACAATTCTCATGACAGTGCAATAGGTTATTCTTGGCCAGTAATTGCAGTGGAAAATGTGGTTAACATCTACTTATGCATGGGAAAAAAAATACCGTCCAATACTGTGAAGCCGGTATAATTTTGAAAAATACCGTGATATAGAATTTTGGTCATATCGTCCAGCACTAATACAACATACAATTCTCCTTTCAAAGTCTGTGTTATTATTTTTAACACATTCACTGTGTACACCAATGGGTATTCAGTCCTACATCTCCCACATTGCAATCATTTTAATTTACAGTAATCCCTCCTCCATCGCGGGGGTTGCGTTCCAGAGCCACCCGCGAAATAAGAAAATCCGCGAAGTAGAAACCATATGTTTATATGGTTATTTTTATATTGTCATGCTTGGGTCACAGATTTGCGCAGAAACACAGGAGGTTGTAGAGAGACAGGAACGTTATTCAAACACTGCAAACAAACATTTGTCTCTTTTTCAAAAGTTTAAACTGTGCTCCATGACAAGACAGAGATGACAGTTCTGTCTCACAATTAAAAGAATCCAAACATATCTTCCTCTTCAAAGGAGTGCGCGTCAGGAGCATATCATGTCAGAGAGATAGAGAAAAGCAAACAAATCAATAGGGCTGTTTGGCTTTTAAGTATGCGAAGCACCGCCGGCACAAAGCTGTTGAAGGCGGCAGCTCACACCCCCTCCTTCAGGAGCAGAGAGAGAGAGAGAGAGAGATAAAAACAAACAACCAAAAATCAATACGTGCCCTTCGTGCTTTTAAGTATGCGAAGCACCGTGCAGCATGTCGCTTAAAGGAAGCAGCACAACAGAAGGGAGCAAAGTGAAGATAATCTTTCAGCATTTTTTGACGAGCATCCCTATCGTCTAGGTGTGCGAACAGCCCCCCTGCTCAATCCCCCTACGTCAGGATCAGAGAAAGTCAGCGCAAGAGAGAGAGAGAGAAAAGTAAGCAATCTAGCTTCTCAGCCATCTGCCAATAGCGTCCCTTGTATGAAATCAACTGGGCAAACCAACTGAGGAAGCATGTACCAGAAATTAAAAGACCCATTGTCCGCAGAAATCCGCGAACCAGCAAAAAATCCGCGATATATATTTAAATATGCTTACATATAAAATCCGCGATGGAGTGAAGCCGCGAAAGGCGAAGCGCGATATAGCGAGGGATTACTGTATAGTGAATCTGAAACCTGCTCCAATACAATTCATGTTTCTAAAAGAAAACACTTTTTACACAAATTCCATGTTCACATTATAACCCCAAAAAGAGTGCATGCGCATGTGTGTTTCTGTTTTATTTGCAAATGATTATTTTTTTTTAAACAGACATTCCCCGTCAGTAACAAAAATGCCTAGTGCTGTAAATGTGTCTTGTATAATTAAATAAAGTTCAAAAACACTTGAGTTAAGAATCTAGATATTCACTTAAAGACTAAAAATGTGTTTATTCATTACTAACTCTAAAACATCTGCAGAGTACATTCCAATGCAACACAAATGAACATTTTATAATATTTTGGCTTTTTGACCTATGCAAAATGTTGACCACTATTTTCTGATTATTAAAATACACTGCATGAAGACCATAACTGAGCATAACTGAAATTAGCTAGATGGTAAACAACTTGCAAGTATATTAAAGCTTAAGAGGTGTGGACACCCATTGCTACTTATGCAAGTAAAAAAAAAAATGCCAAAACTGCATTTCAGGGAACCATATTCAAAATTATTTAGGATACAAACTTGAAATGTTTGAACTTCACACCATGCCGCCCACCCCCCTTCATTCTTGCTATTAATATTTACAAAAGGAAACTAAGATTTTACAGAAGTTTTAACAGGCAGATCACAACATGCTAGTCATGTACAAACATGAATTCCTTAATTTAATTGTAACATCTCTGACTGCAGCCAGGAAAGATAAGACAACTAAGGAGACCTATGTTACTGAAATATTTCACAAATAAACTAATAACAGGTTGTAGGTGTTCTAACACTGATATAAAGGTTTCTCCAATGCCCAATTAGTATGTAGGAAACATGATTAATTGTGGATGAGCTAAGAGAGTTTCTTTATTAGGACACTGGCGTAACACGCTGAAAATGAGGCTTTGCAGTCATGTAATATATTAAAAAATAAATTATGTGTTTTATACTTTTAAATCAAATTAATGGTACTTTAACCAAAAAGTATCAAATTGCTATTAAACATGAAAATTTCTGAGTGATTCCAAACTTTTGTAGGCTAGAGTATGCTTCAACTAATTTCACCACCAGAGGGCACTTGAGAGTTGAGGAAAAAAAAGAAGCATCAACTTTCCTGAACAAAGCTACTGTATATCATTTTTTGAAAACAAGTGTGCCGATAACCGTTGATTGTAATCTGAATTTTAAATCGCATATTAATAAAATCACTAGGACAGCATTTTTTCACCTAAGGAACATAGCAAAAGTTAGACCTCTTATATCATCGAAAGATGCAGAGAAATTAGTTCATGCGTTTGTCTTTAGTCGGCTAGATTACTGTAATGCACTCCTCTCAGGACTACCCAAAAAAGACATCAATCGTTTGCAGTTAGTGCAGAATGCAGCTGCTAGAATCCTTACCAGGAAAAGAAAATCCGAACACATTTCTCCAGTTTTGATGTCACTACACTGGTTACCTGTGTCATTCAGAATTGACTTTAAAATTCTGCTTATGGTTTATAAAGCTTTAAATAATCTCGCCCCGTCTTATATATCGGAATGTCTGACACCTTATATTCCAAATCGCAACCTCAGATCCTCAACTGAGTGTCTCCTTAGAATTCCAAGAGCAAAACTTAAAAGAAGTGGTGAGGCGGCCTTCTGCTGTTATGCACCTAAAATCTGGAATAGCCTGCCAGTAGGAATTCGCCAGGCTAATACAGTGGAGCACTTTAAAAAACTACTGAAAACACATTACTTTAACATGGCCTTCTCATAACTTCACTGTAATTTAATCCTGACACTCTGTATATCCAATTCATTATAATAACTATTCATTCAAAATTTGTACTAACCCCTACTCTCTCTTCTGTTTCCTTTTCCGGTGTCCTATTGGTGGTGGCTTGTGCCACCACCATCTACCCAAAGCACCATGATGTTACAACAATGATGGATGGATTAAAAGCCAGAAGTCTGTATAACCATCAGCATCAAGTGACTCCGTGAGAACCCTAACTACAAAGAGGACTATTTCATTTATGTTAGGTAGAATGCCCAAAGGGGACTGGGCGGTCTCGTGGCCTGGAACCCCTACAGATTTTATTTTTTTCTCCAGCCTTCTGGAGTTTTTTTTTGTTTTTTCTGTCCACCCTGGCCATCGGACCTTACTCCTTTTTATGTTAACTAAGGTTGTCTTATTTTAATTTCTTATTTGTCTTTTATTCTTCTTTTCTTCATTATGTAAAGCACTTTGAGCTACTTTTTGTATGAAAATGTGCTATATAAATAAATGTTGTTGTTGTTGTTGTTGATATGGAGTATTCACATACACTTCCTCTGTGTTTCACCATGTTTATAAACTAGATCCAAAAAATCACATTTTTTTTATATACAATAAAGGAACAATTCTGAATGCATTTGAATTTGTTGGGAATGTGTGGCATGTCATTGTCAGCTTTTTACTTACTTTCCTTGTAAGTGAAAATTAATGTAAATTATGTTCATTAATATTTCATACTGTATTAGTAAACAAATGTTGAGACAGACTGACTAAAGCAAACATTTCATATAAAAAATAGTAATTCAGTTCATTTATCCAAAATACCTGCTCACTCATAAGGAAGAGATAGATAGATAGATAGAGATAGATAGGATACTTTATTAATCCCAAGGGGAAATTCACATACTCCAGCAGCAGCATACTGATACAAAAAACAATATTACAATTAAAGAGTAATAAAAATGCAGGTAAAAACAAACAATAACTTTGAATAATGTTAACGTTTACCCCCCCAATTCAAGGGTGGAATTGAAGACTCGCATAGTTTGGGGGAGGAACGATCTCCTCAGTCTGTCAGTGGAGCAGGACAGTGACAGTAACTAAGCAAAGTTAGTGACTAACTAAGCAAACACAGATGTGTATGAGATGAGGTAGGCAGTTGGGTTCCTCTAGTTAACACAAGTAGAAAATGCGACCAGACGGGGACTGAAATCAGCTTTCTTCTTAATGCAAAGTAATTTTCACATATGACCTGGCAGCACAACGAAGCACCCCAAAACACCAACCACTTGATGCAACAGTGCTTAATTCCTCAGCATATTTTCTAAACTTTGTTAGTACCTGAACATTTCAACTACTAACTTTTCACATAGGTATATCCCACGTATTAAGCCAAATCATAACCACTAAGTAACATTAAGTTGTTTCAGATGGAATCCCTCATAGGCTGAGAGAAATCTGTCTTTTCAGAGACTGTTCAGCAGCCTACACTAGGTGTAAAAGATGCCAGTGAGCTTATCGGACGGTCACAATGCAATAATTATACCCCCTACAATTGTACTGCAAAAGACAACTGTGGTACTTCTCTGCCGCTTTTGGGTACTTTTTCTGAACTGAGTAATTCAAGCGCACTGTTACCCTGCGAGATCAAATTTTACAATGGCTGAGGCATTGACCCCAAACCTGTTCTTCTATGGACCTTCCAAACTTTAACTATTTTATGACCTTCTGATTTATTAAAGAAATAGGATTTTATATATATTGAATAAATAACACACCCTAAACCTAAAAGTGCAACAATTTTGTGGGACTTTTTATGTCACGTTTTTTGTCATGCTTTAAATCAGGCTTATTTTAAAACCTAAATATATATCCTTGGTATCATTCTTTTTAGAATTTATCGAACTTTAATGTGATGTTGTTAGATTTTCAGATTCTTATTCCGTTTTTAAATTATAAACTAAACAATAGCAAGAACTCACATCCCATAGCAAGAACTCACATCCCACGAGATGAGACTTTGTGCCAAGAGATTTAACCACGTCCGGGGCCGGATATAAAAGGTAGAGTAGGACAGCTACTGTACAGGCTTTTAAATGTTCGAAGTGTCGCGTGAGATGCAGATCACACGGCACAACTGCAGCAGCATGCAAGCAGCTGATCGAGAAAAGAGGAGGTTAAAAAATAAATAAATAAATAAATAAAACTGTATTTGTTTCCTATTGTATCACTGTTAAAGAGTGGGTTTTGGACGAGTTACCGCGTCTCCTTGGGGTGCGTTCAGCCCCTGTCTTCACAACACGAGCAGCAGAGATGTGAAGTAGACGGTGCGTAGCGCAGGCTGGGGGGGTTGGTGAGCGAAGTGAGCAGGGGGCAACCCTCTAGTGGATTTTATTATTTATCTGTATGTTAGTTGGTGTAACCCAAGGTCTTTGAAATAGATGTTACAGAAAGTATCTTACACTTCATAATCAACTCTCTATCAAGTAAACTGAACTGTGTAAATGACTGGTCTCTCTCAAGCTTGTCGTAGTAAAGGATGTCCATGTTAAAAATGTTATGATTGTAATCTTGACTTTCATTTAAAGAGAATTTCCACAACAAGCACTACAGAGAAAAAAAAATTAGTTGGATAGTCTTGCAGGGTGCTTTTTACACATTGCATTATAAATCAAGCCAGAAGACTCTAGAGGTTATTACCAATGTAAAATTATACTATTACATATTAGCCATATTATTAAGACTATGTTCTTTCATTTAAGAAACATTGGAAGAGTTGGATCTCTGCCAAAATTTTAAGATGTTGTAAAATTTATGCACTTATTTAAATGCACTCTTAACAGGGCTGCTTAAGAAAGTCATAAAATCAGCCACACCAAGAATCTCAATATAAAAATTTTGAGCACATTTCTCTGGTCTTAGTATTGTTACTCGGGCTGCCTGTGTCCTTTGGAATCATAGTAAATGCATAAGGCTCTAAACAGTCTTGGTCCATCTTATGTTTTGGAGCATCTTTCCTTTTATACTCCTAACGATATCGTTTGCTTATCATTTTTGAGTGCCAAGCATAAAAACTTGAGGCAGCATTTTACTTTTGTACAGCAAAAATTTGGAATGCTTTTATGATTCACAGTATTATTAGCCTACTGTATGTAACAAAAAAAAAACAATTCTAAAAACAGGTGTTTTTTACTTTTGTATTTTGGTAACTCTTATGTACGAGTTGTTATGCATTATAGGTACTGTAGTATTACATACTAAAAAGATTTACACTACTAACAAAACACTACTTTCAGTTATCTTTTTCCAGTTTTTGCACTAGCATCTTGCACCACTGTTATCAAGTCAAAGTACTCTGCAGGAGCCTGTAATTCTGGAAAGGATGAGGAAAGATACATATAAAGATCTATTGTAAATTGCGGTGGCGCTCCATACCACTGCTATTTCGCAAAGCCATTTGTAACAGCCTTTAATTTTGGGAGAGATGTGGATACTACAATGATTGAAGAGATCCACTGCATCAAATCATCAGTTGTGCATATCATAATAATTAAGGACATTGTCACTGTAGAACGCACATGGGGGCTGAGCAGTATTTTGGTCTTGGAATCTGTAGAAATCTCTTAAGCCTGTGAAACATACCCCTAAATCCTAAAACTGCTGCATCACTCCTGGTTGGTCGTGGATTGGATGAACCGACTTTCGCTTCTACTTCTCTCTCTCTCCCTTTTTGCTTCTAGAGAAGCAATATCAACTCACAGCCACAGCGCCTGGCTCTGGCAATCAAGCTTTATAGTGTGATCACATAACATTGATGTTTGCATATTAATAAAATAATAATAATACATTTTATTATCTTCTTTGAGCTTCTCCTAACTTTCTCCTTCTTATAGACACCAAATGTAATCATCTTTTTTCCTGTCCAGGATCCCAGATTTTCTTCAGTTGTTTGTCCACCCTATTAGTTACTGCTGCTGTTAAGCCCACCAATCACTTCTATTCCATCCTTCAATTGCATAAAGCATGCTCTCAGCACATCAGAGAGTTTTTTCTATGTTAGCATAATATTAATAAATAGAAAAAAAATGCACACACAGGTTGGCTAATTTTTTTTGGGGGGGTGATTTACCCTAAATATTTATATAGTGAAATGTCCTCTCTTAGGGGATACCTACTGCCCTAGACATACCATCCTGTCAAACGTAAGCTTTTAACTGTTTGGGAAGTAATGTTTTTCTTGATGAGTAAGTGAGTCAGTCATCTTTGCTTTATTACATGATAAAGCAAACGATTAAGGTGCTATCCCATCTTCACTTTTAACGTTTGCAGTTCGAGGAGGACTATGCACATTCAATTGGACCGAGGTGGGTATCTGCATATTCTGCTCCTAACTAAGCTTTTCAACTTGTTTCCTTGGTTTAAAGGGGGAAATTTCTCTGCCCCACAAACTGAAAATCACAAAGGCGCATGTATTAGAAAAATGCAGCATTTCTTAAAAGCACAGTCCTCAGGTTTGCAGTAAAGATGGCAAAAAATCTTGTCCAAGAAAAATACCAGAAGCTCTCCTAACTACCACCAATTGGCTTATATCTAAAAGCATCTGATAGCTGAATTAACAGGGCAGGAGGAAACGACCAACAAGCATTAAGCAGAAAGCCAGGGTTGTAGCACTTTTCCACATCTGTATCCAATTCATTTTAAAAAGTTTCAAATGCTTAAAATTCATTTCTGAACTCATTTTTTCCTAAATCTGTACTGCAAGAACAATTTAATCCCTTATTCTAGATTAGTTTAAAGTGAACACCTTTAACATCTCTAAACAGCAATCAAATTGTTCAAATGCCCATTTAATTACTATTTAGTTTGCAGCAGAGTTGTACAGTCCCAAAACTGAATATTACTCATTTTCCTATTTTCTCTCTTTTGACCATAGAACTTCATTATACCTCACCTCAGACCAGAATTACACTTCAAACAGAACAGATCTTGCATGGTATGGACAAAGCTGAACATCGAGTCTTAAATGGTTACAATCTGTGCACTGATTCTTGAAGGACACATACGGACAATGCAAGTCTAAGAACAAAGTAACAAAGCACCTTTTGAAAATAAATATCTTCACAAACTAGCATGTGACTTAAAGCTTTCTAACACTGTATAGCCCTATTAACAGTCATTGAATTTGTTAATTATTTTTATTACTAATTTTCAACCAACTTTGGGACTAACTTCAGTAATAAGCTTCTTACACTCTAAAGAAAATGTTTATCATTGAGAAATTTTGATTTTTTGTGCTAATTACATAAATTAACTTTATGTATACAAGTTTTAATAAATGCTATGAATAAAGATTTTTTACTTAATAATAATAATGATTCACTAATCATTAAAACGCAGTATTTTGTTCATTAATTTGTTTCACTGGGGGAAAAACTAAGACTCATGTTGCCTACATTTCAGGAAAAGGCTGGCAGTGACAGTAGCAGAGACACAGCATTTTGTTCATGATTTTTTTTCCACTGGGGGAAAATCTAAGACTCGTGTTGCATACATTTCAGAACAAGGCTCACAGTGACAGTGGCAAAGACCGGCTCCTGCCTTCAATATTATGAAAAGGACAAAAAACGCATATTATACCAGCTTTCATTTTCAAAGCACTCACAAAGATCATTAATACACAACCATCCAACTGCCTATTTACAAATGTAAAATATTCTGTATAATTGACATCAAAAAAGCTGTTAAATATTTAAAACGGAATGTGTTTGCCGGTCATATCAATATCCACTGCAAACATGTGCAATTAAGTTTGAATAGTGTATGACGTTCCTATGCATACTTCCATTTTCACTTTGAGGCCCAAATGGAGGTTTACTTACTTTATATCCTTCACATACCAATGAACATAAAATAAAAATCAGCATAACCAATCTGTACAAGGCGTGGTCAGACCAGTTTTTTTAGGGCTGATACAGACTGATCACCAATTTCACATTACTAGAATTTGTCGATTCTGTTTATTTTTTGTCTTCTTTTAAATAACTTATACACTAAACTCCCACATTACCAAAGTGTAGAAGCCTTATGTTTAATGTTATACATATACATATATACACATACATACACACATATATATATATATACACATACATACATACATACACATACTAGCCAACCTGCGGCGTAGCATACGCCGCATAATTATGTATTGATGGGTGAACACTTCCTAAATGACACAGTTGTCCAAATGGGGTGGGTTTGTGGATACCACTGTGAGTGAATGAAAAGATGGACCTCTGGACAGCAACATACAATTGTCTGTGACTGAAAGCGGGATCGTCTGTGACGATGGAGGCCACGCTGGTGAAAGGTACTTCGTCGGTAGGGATAAGTTTCTTGTTCATTAAGGTGTAGCGAGTCTTCGTTGTTGAAGCTTAATATAGCTTGCGTACCGAGTTGTTCCGGAGTCACAGTTGAGAAACACTTTTTTTAATGTCTTTTAAGCACAGGGAGAAAATGAACAAGTGAACCATCCGTAATGTAATAAGGCACCAAGAAAAGTAACATTGCAATAATGCACGCTACGACCCGATCACTGTAAACAGAAGTGAAAACAAAATCGAGCCCGGTGCATTCTTTAACTGCCTTGTAGCACAGTGGTTGTGTTGCTGCTTTGCAGTAAGGAGACTGTGGAAGATTTTGGGTTCGCTTCCCGGTTCCTCCCTGTGTGCATAGCACTTTGAATACTGAAAACACCGGTATATCAATGTAATGAAGTATTATTCTTATGTGTCCAGCGCTCGCTCTCTCTCTCTCGCGTGTGCGCGCCTGTATGTGTGTGTGTGTCGCTCGCTCGCACGTGTTCCTGCAGACATACGCCGCATAATCATTTATTGATGGCTAAACAGTTCCGGAAAGACATAGTTGTCTAAAAGGGGTGGTTTTGAGGATACAACAGTAAGTGAATGAAAAGATGGAAAGAGCAACATACAACTGTCTATGACTGAATACTGGTTTTGGCAAATACATGCATATCTTTTTGAAAGTTTGGCCCTGTGCCATATTAACTGTCATCGCAACGGCCAATCTAACAGGAAATTGTCTTCATGTAAAAATAAAAGGCAAATTATCCGCAACAAACAAACTGTTTTACACGCTGCATACCAACCCGCAGCGTAGTATACGCCGCATAATCACACCGCTTTTTTAATGTTTTTTTTTAAGCAGAGGGAAAAAATGAACATTTGCAAAATCCGTAACACTGCTTTCAGTAAGTACAATGCACACGCGTTTAATTTGTCAGCCACTTTTTGCCAGCCGTCTTTTCTGGTTTGGGCTGCTTTTGCAGTGTTACCTCTTGTGCATATTAAATCTTGAAATCCTTCGAGTAACTAACTAACTAACACCCACCCACACACAGCTTGTGTGAAAAAAATGCGCCCGTACTTTCATTATTTTGTTGCAGCCTATCAAAGACTTGCTAATTATGTTTTCTAGACTCAATTTACATTGGCTTTTCACTCAGCGCGGGGGCGCACATTCATCTCGGATTATTACATCCAGCTAGTCTGCTAGACTAATCTGCTACATGGCTGCGTTTGAAAAACCGACTTATCCCGGATGAGTTTCACCGGCATTAATGATTAGGAATCTGGTTGGAACAAAACCCTGCAGCCACAGGGGTTCACCAGGACCGAGTTTGGGAAACACTGCTGAACACAGACGAAACCGACTCAGGTGAGGAGTTGGGGCGGGCAAAGTAGTTGCAGCTATTGATTATTCAGTGTTGTTTGCCTGGGTGTCTGATCTGCTCGAAGGGATCAGAAATAAAAGGAAAACAATGTGAAGGCAATGTCACAGGTGATCCTGTGATATAGCGGGTCTACAGCTCCCCTTCAAAAGGCCATTTTTAAATAAATAATCATCGCACTCACAGCGTAGCGAGGGGCGTGGAAGTGTGGCTGAAACAGTTTCCAGGTGGAGTCGTGCTGCGGGCATTTCTCCCCTGTGCAGTGTGCGAGCGAGTGAGGAGAGAGAGAGAAAGCCGGTACGTTAGAGTGCGCGAGAGCAGGCTCGAAGGCAATGTCACAGGTGTTCCTGTGGTATAGCGGGTCCATAGCTCCCCTTCAAAAGGCCATTGTTAAATATGTCTGATCTGCTCAACGGCATCAGAAATAAAAGGAAAACAATGTGAAGGCAATGTCACAGGTGTTCCTGTAGTATAGCGGGTCTACAGCTCCCCTTCAAAAAGCCATTTTTAAATAAATAATCACCACGCTTACAGTGTAGCGAGGGGGCGTGGAAGTGTGGCTGAAACGGTTTCTGGGTGGAGTCGTGGTGTTGGCGTTTCTCCCCTGTGCGAGCGAGTGAGGACAGAGAGAAAGCCGGTACGTTAGAGTGAGCGAGAGCAGGCTCAAAGGCAATTTGTTCCTGTGGTATAGCGGGTCCATAGCTCCCCTTCAAAAGGCCATTTTTAATCAGGCGACTGACAGTAGTGGAGTCAGGCACAGAGAAGGTCAGCTGCTGAGAGAGCGTCTCGACTATTGCAGGGCCTGCATCAGTGAAACAGGTGAGACGCTAATGAAAAAGAGGCACAGGGCTTATTGGTTTTTAACGACTGCTTCCTTCATTGTGTTTTAACCTCAGTTTTAAAGGATTGTTTTAAGGATCCTATGGGATACCCCTCGCAAACTGTTTTAGACGCTGCATACAGCAACTCACATCCGCGAGAAACATGCCTCTATGAACAGTCAACGTGGCTCAGAGGTGCATGTGGACTCTAGCACAGACGAACATAAATGACGCCATGTTTTCCGAGTCATCGCGTCCGAGTTGGTGGGCGTGGCTCTGTGAGTTGTCTTACAGTTGATGGGCGTGGCTCCGTCCTGCGTGCGCCATGGGTGTCTTACTTGTCGGTGGCTTAGTGAATTTATATATATATATATATATATTATATATACACACACACACACACACACACACACACTGTATATATAGTGGTACCTTGACTTACGAGTGTCCCAACTAACAAGTTTTTTGACATACGAGCCGTCTCTCGGCCAATTTTTTGCTTCGAGTTGAGAGCTAAAATTTGGGTTACAAGCCAGCTTCAGATACCACACCGCTAGTTCACACAGCGAACGCCACAGTGAACACCGCGACATCTGCCCAGCATCCCATGTCTCGCTCGTTCAATTTAAGCGGTCAGCTCGCAGTGGAAGCACCAGTGTTGTGCTCATATTTGTGCTTGCAGTTATTTTGCAAAACTTCATTTTTTCCAACCATGGGTCCGAAGAAAGTGAGTGCGAAGGACAGTGCTGAGAAGAAGCAGATGATGTGCACTGAAGAAAGAAATTATCGAAAAACATGACCAAGGTAGTCGACTTGATGAAGCAGTATGAGCGTAGCACTTTGACAATCTGCACCATACTGAAGAAGAAGGAGTCGATAAAGGCTATAACGCCAGCCAAGGCCGTTAAAATAATTTCTAAACAGCGGACATCTATCCATGAAAATATGGAGAAGCTGCTGATGGTGTGGTCGACAGAGAAGCAGCTCACAGGAGATACCATGGCTGAGGCTATAATCTGCGAGAAGGCACAAGCTATTTACTGTACGCTGATTTGCTGCAGGCGGCACGGTGGCGCAGTGGGTAGCGCTGCTGCCTCGCAGTTGGGAGATCTGGGTTCGCTTCCCGGGTCCTCCCTGCGTGGAGTTTGCATGTTCTCCCCGTGTCTGCGTGGGTTTCCTCCGGGCGCTCCGGTTTCCTCCCACAGTCCAAAGACATGCAGGTTAGGTGGATTGGTGATTCTAAATTGGCCCTAGTGTGTGCTTGGTGTGTGGGTGTGTTTGTGTGTGTCCTGCGGTGGGCTGGCACCCTGCCCGGGATTGGTTCCTGCCTTGTGCCCTGTGTTGGCTGGGATTGGCTCCAGCAGACCCCCGTGACCCTGTGTTCGGATTCAGCGGGTTGGACAATGGATGGATGGATGGATGGATGGATGATTTGCTGCTGCAGATCCCAGGCACTTCGACGGACGAGGCATCGGGTGAGCCATTTAAAGCCAGTCGGGGCTGGTTTGAGAATATTAAATAGAGGACCGGCATTCACTCCATTGTCAGGCATGGTAAGGCAGCAAGCGCGGATATGAAGGCAGCTCAGAATTACCTCAAAACTTTTGACGGAATTATAGCAGCCGAAGGATACATCCCCCAGCAAGTCTTCAACTGTGACGAGACAGGAATCTTCTGGAAGAAGATGCCAAGGAGGCCTTAAATAACGGCAGAGGAGAAGAGGATGCCAGGCCACATACCCATGAAGGACAGGCTAACCCTCGCACTGTGATAGATAAGATAGATAGATAGGATAGATACTTTATTAATCCCAATGAGAGTGGTGACTACAAGATTAAACCGCTGCTCATTTATCACTTGGAAAACCCTGGAGCCTTTAAGTCACAAAAGAACACCCCTGCAGATGAAAGTGAGGAAGGCGTGGCGAAAAGGGCAAAAATCAGCAAATAAGATTCAGTTATTCAGTTCAAACTTTCACCTCCACCTCCGACAACATCAAGTCATCTGATCTCCAAGGTAAATGCTGTACATTATACTTAATAAAACCAGTTTATTGCAGTACATTCTATTGTATTGTGTTTTTATACAATATTCGTTATTATAAGAACATTTTTCTTATTTAAAAACATGTAACAAAAAAATTGCGGTGCTTTTTGGGGGTCCGGAACGGATTAATGGCATTTCAATGTGGAAAATTGATTTGACATACGAGTAATTTGAGTTACGAGCTCCGTCATGGAACGAATTAAACTCGTAAGTCAAGGCACCACTGTATATTTTATATTATATATATATATATATATATATATATATATATATATATATACACACACACACACACACACACACACACACACACACACACACACACACACACACACTATATATATATTTACCTGTTTATTGCTCAGTGACCACAAAAAAAAACAAAAATAAAATTCATACTTTTTTTTAACTAATACAAGCCACAATTCAAATAAAATGCATCTCTATTATATAAAAAAATCCTGCGAAGAGATGAGACTTTTTGGAAGATTTTTTCAAGTCCCGCGAGATGGGACTTTGGCCATGAGATTTTTTCAAGTGACGCCCTCCTCTCAACCATATTCAACCACCCACATGGTATTCTCACCTCTCATTTGTGCGAATGCTTTTGACAGACACAGTTTCTGCTCTCTCAGCTCTTATAAATTTTAACGTTTTCCTCACTTTAAGTTCCCAATTAAAGAAGACATATGTCCAAATCTTATTGAAGAATTTCATCACAAAGGGTTATCAACAGAAAAAATGAGTACACAGGCAATCCTAGCACCAAGAAACTATGAAGTCAAACGAATTAACACCAAAAATGTCGATCAGTTACATGGCAAATTGGTTAAATGCGTGTCAATTGACTATGCTGAAACAGTTAGTGGTGATCAGGCGGAAGATGAAAACAACTTTCAATATCCCAAAGAATATTTACAACCGTTAACACCATTCGGACTTCCACTGCATGAATTACTGTACAAAGAAGGATGTATCCAAGAAAGGTAATGTAGTACATCTTCCGCACATAACATTACACAACAAAGGAAATCTTGATATGCCATTCATATTAAAATGTTTACAGTTTCCTGTTAAAATAGCTTTTGCAAAGACAATTAACAAATCTCAGAGCCAAATATTTTAAAAAGTCATTTTATTTAATAGAGAGAAACAAAATTCAATCACAGGCAGTTATACATTGTGTTGTCACGATGAAAGCCTAAACACAGAATCAAAATTCAAAGCAATATTGACAAAAAATTTAATTCAACAAATTGTTTTTACTGATGTTTTACAGTAAAAGTAAGTTTAAAATGTATTTGCATGTTAATTTCAAAGCTAAAACAGAACAAAATCATATTACGCAACAAATAACACTAACGCAACATGAAACATAATTTACTTTAAAATTATTACGTTTTACTCTTTAATATGGTTAATTACTCACTGTAATGTAAAATAGTTCTATTATGCATATGTAAAATAAAAATCTGTTTAAATTGTACATCCACATCCACATCCACATACACGAGCGACAGAACTGCAAAGAGGTTAGCACGTAGTGCAGGCTAGGGGGTTGGCGAGCAAAGCGAACAGGGGGCAAAGCGCAAAGTGCTTAATAACTACTGCCATAAAACAGACAACTATGGCTTGAGTTAACAAGCCTACTGTTTACTAAGCAGCAACACCAAATTTATCTTCATCTATTCTTTTAATAATTAAAAATGTGAGCTGCTGTAGTAAACACAAGCTCACTTGCTGTCCAAACTCTAAAAAGAAATATTTGTTTATTATTATTAATAAAGGCCAAAATTAAAAATGTTTAACTCATTAAAGCAATGGCTGCTTTATTTTATGCCAACGACATGTCTCTCTTTTCTGCCACTCGAAATTCATCTAGACAAAACATACATCTATCATTAGAACAATCTAGACGAGAACAGGCCATTCAGCCCAACAAAGCTCACCAGTCCTATTCACTTATTTCTTCCAAAAAAACATCAAGTCGAGTTTTGAAAGTCCCTAAAGTCTTACTGTCTACCACACTACTTGGTAACTTATTCAAAGTGTCTATCGTTCTTTGTGTAAAGAAAAACTTCCTAATATTTGTTCCTCTTCATGCACAGGAGGACTCCTAAGATTCACTTTTTTCCAGTTTATTTTTTCACTTTCTTTAATGTTAAAGCAAATATTCTGATCCTTGTCCTCTTCAAAGTCTGTCTGGCTGCTCTCTGTTTACAGGAAGTTCTGGTTTCAAAACTATGTGCACAATTCAAAACTACCGTGACACCGTGAGTTAAGGAACACTGCCACTAAACTTCTGTGAAACAAAGAAAAGCAGATACCAAAAAAATCTGAGATTGGCCAATTTACCAGTCAAGTCATTTCTAGTGAACAGCAACCAATTTACATTCAGCTTCATTCATCTGTGGCACTCTTCAACTTCATATCATGCAGCTATAATGGGACTATTCACTTTGTCGAATGTTCCACCATTTTAATCTAGAACTGTCCTGTCTCAGTCTTGCCAGTTTCTAGTGACTCAGCCCCCACCCTTTCAGACAAGATTCCTGCAAATTTGTTTTTGTAATTTGCCCATATTTAAAATATAAAACATACAGGTAAGTGTAATCAATACTCGGCAACAACCACAAATGTGACCCTATAAAACTATAGACAGTGCAAGGGGCTCAGAATGGTACCCTTCAATTTCACAACAGCTTTTTATCAGAAAGTAGGTCAACACAACAAGACCAGATTAATAAACATTTATATTAGTTCATCAAAAAGTCTTAGATTGGCAATGTTCTTAAAATGTAACTGCAATGAATAAAAATACTTTAAAAATGTCTGGAATATGGTGAAACATGTTACATTTCGTGACTTCAGAAAAAAAATCCAAAATAAAATAAATATTAATATCATCAGACATTACTTTGTACATTTTAAGAGTGAGGTCCAAGTCGGTGCTTACTCTGGTTTTGCAGGCAATAGTAACATGAATGTGGGGAGAAAACCCAGTCAGAGGAGATGCACAAACCAGTGTGTTTCTTCGTGCCGGTCCCAAGTCTGGATAAATGGGGAGGGTTACGACAGGAAGGGTATCGCTGTAAAAAATTTTTATAAGTCAAAATGCGAACAACAATACAAATTTCCTTACGGGATTGGTCAAGCACCGGGTTAACAACAACCGCCACCAATACTGTTAGCCAACAGGGTGCTGGCAGAAATTGGGCTACTGTTGGCCGAAGAAGAAGAGGGGTGGGACATGTCCGGAGGCAAGAGGAGAGGAGGAAAGTAAAGAGTGGAACTGAGAGTAGGAACTTTGAATGTTGGTAGTATGACTGGTAAGGGGAGAGAGTTAACAGAAATGATGGAGAGAAGGAAGTTTGATATATTGTGCGTGCAAGAGACTAAATGGAAGGGGAGTAATGCCAGGTGGATCAGAGGTGGATTCAAATTGTTCTATCACGGTGTGGATGAGAGGAGAAATGGCGTAGGGGTTATTCTGAAGGAACAGTATGTCAAGAGTGTTTCGGATGTGAAAAGAGTGTCAGACAGAGTAATGATTATGAAGCTGGAAATTGGAGGTGTGATTATAAATGTTGTTAGTGCATATGCCCCGCAAGTTGAGTGTGCGATGGAGAAGAAATAAGATTTTTGGAGTTAGTTGGATGAAGTGATGAACAGTATACCCAAGGGACAGAAAGTGGTGATTGGAGCGGATTTCAATACATATGTTGGTGAAGGGAACAGATGAGACAAGGAGGTGATGGGTAGGTATGGTGTCAAGGAGAGGAATGAAGGTGGTCAGATAATAGTGGATTTTGCCAAAAGGATGGACATGGCTGTGGTGAATACATATTTTAAGAAGAGGGAGGTACATAGGGTTACGTACAAGAGTGGAGGAAGATGCACACAGGTAGACTGCATCATATGCAGGAGATTGAAGACTGCAAAGTGGTAGCAGGGGGAAAGTGTAGTCAAACAGCATAGGATGGTGGTCTGTAGAATGACATTGGAGATCAAGAAGAGGAAGAGAGTGAGGGCAGAGCCAAGGATCAAAAGGTGGAATTTGAAAAAGGAAGACTCCAAGGTTGCGTTTAGGGAGAAGGTGAGACAGGCACTGGGTGGTAGTGAAGAGTTACGAGACAGTTGGGAAACTACAGCAGAAGTAGTAAGGGTGACAGCAAGAAGAGTGCTCGGCGTGACATCTGGACAGAGGAAAAGGAAACCTGGTGGTCGAATGGGGAAGTACAGGAGAGTATACAGAGGAAGAAGATGTCAAAGAAGAAGTGGGATAGTGAGAGAGATGCAGAACGTAGATAAGAGTACAAGGAGATAAGGCACAAGGTGAAGAAAGAGGTGGTGAAGGCTAAAGAAAAGGCATGAGTTGTATGAAAGGTTGGAGACTAAAGAGGAAAAAAAATGACCTGTACTAATTGACGGAGGGACCGAACTAGAAAAGTCCCTTTGTGCAGCAGGTTAGGGTGATAAAGGATAAAGATGGAAACATACTCGCAAGCGAGGAGGGAGTGTTGAGCAGATGGAAAGAGTACTTTGAGAGGCTGATGAATGAAGATAACGAGAGAGAGAACAGGTTGGATGATGTGGAGATAGTGAATCAGGAACTGCAACGGATTAGCAAGGAGGAAGTATGGACAGCTATGAAGCGGATGAAAAATGGAAAGGCCATTGGTCCAGATGACATACCTGTGGAAGCATGGACGTGTTTAGGAGAGATGGCAGTGGAGTTTTTAAGCAGATTGTTTAATTGAATCTTGGAAAGAGAATGTCTGAGGAGTGGAGAAGAAGTGTACTAGTGCCGATATTTAAGAATAAGGGGGATGTGTAGGACTGTAATAACTAAAGGGGGATAAAAATGATGAGCCACAGTATGAAGTTATAAGAAAGAGTAATGGAAACTAGATTAAGAAGTGAGGTGATGATTAGTGAGCAGCAGTATGGTTTCATGCCAAGAAAGAGCACCACAGATGCAATGTTTGCTCTGAGGATGTTGATGGAGAAGTATAGAGAAGGCCAGAAGGAGTTGCATTGCGTCTTTGTGGACCTGGAGAAAGCATATGACAGGTGTCTCGAGAGGTGGTGTGCTATTGTATGAAGAAGTCGGGAGTGGCAGGGAAGTACATAAGAGTTAATACAGGATATGTACGAGGGAAGTGTGACAGTGGTAAGGTCTGCAGTAGGAGTGACGGATGCATTCAAGGTGGAGGTGGTATTACATAAGGGATTGGCTCTGAGCCCTTTCTTATTTGCAATGGTGATGGACAGGTTAACAGACAAGATTAGACAGGACTCCCTGTGGACTATGATGTTTGCTGATGACATTGTGATCTGTAGCGATAGTAGGGAGCAGGTTGAGGAGACCCTGGAGAGGTGGAGATATGCTCTAGAGAGGAGAAGAATTAAGGTTAGTAGGAACAAGACAGAATATGTGTTTAAATGAGAGGGAGGTCAGTGGCATGATGAGGATGCAAGGAGTAGAGTTGGCGAAGGTGGAGGAGTTTAAATACAGTATAAAAAACAGTACAGAGTAACAGGGATTCTGGAAAAGAAGTGAAGAACAGAGTGCAGGCAGGGTGGAATGGGTGGAGAAGAGCGGCAGGAGTAACTTGTGACAGACGGATATCACCCAGAGTGAAAAGGAAGGTCAACAGGACGGTAGTGAGACCAGCTATGTTATATGGGTTGGAGACGGTGGTACTAACCAGAGAGCAGGAGGTTGCAGAGTTAAAGATGCTAAGATTTGCACTGGGTGTGACAAGGATGGATAGGATTAGAAATAAGTACATTAGAGGGTCAGCTCAAGTTGGACGGTTGGAGACAAAGTCAGAGAGGAGAGATTGCGTTGGTTTGGACATGTGCAGAGGAGAGATGCTGAGTATATTGGGAGAAGGATGCTAAGGATAGAGCTGCCAGGGAAGAGGAAAAGAGGAAGCCCTAAGAGAAGGTTTATGGATGTGCTGAGACAGGACATGCAGGTGATGGATGTAACAGAACAAGATGCTGAGGACAGAAAGATATAGAAGAAAATGATCCACTGTGGCAACCCCTAACAGTCAGGGTGTCTGCAATAGCCAGTGTTCAAGTCATCAAAACCACGTTGTCCTAAAATGAGCTCAGATTACTTTACATTTCAGAAATCCCCAAATGCTATTTACATTTATTACACTTAATCTAATCTAATCTAATTAACACTGTAAACTTAATATTTGGGTTTTATAAAGAAAAAAAACATCAGAAAATTTTCTTTAGTTAAGCTGTGGCCAAAGCCTTGAATCATCTACCTGATGCCACAAATGGAACATGCCCTGAAATCAGCAGATGAATTAGAAATTAACAATATTGTTTAAAAGAGATGAGAAATCAGAATACATCATAAAATCTCAATTTGTGCACCTCTAATACAAAGAAATTTAATGGAATCTATATACAGTAATCCCTCCTCCATCGCGGGGGTTGCGTTCCAGAGCCACCCGCGAAATAAGAAAATCTGCGAAGTAGAAACCATATGTTTATATGGTTATTTTTATATATTTTAAGCCCTTATAAACTCTCCCACACTATTATAAACATTTCACGCACAGTTATACAGCATAAACCCTTTGTATTCTCTTAGATATTAGGTAAGATTCGTTGAAATTATGTATGTAAACACAGTTTACATACAGTAAAACCTAAATATTATTTTAAAGATATCGAGCGTCTCCGATATCAATACGTTACAGTAGGGCTGGGCGATTAATCGAAAAGTAATCGAAATCGACATTCAGAACCTATAATCGATCAAATTTTTCCAGGTCGATTATTTCGATTACTTTCCCTTTAAAAACACTACCGCGTGTGGAGTCACGTGACCCCGCTCCGTTACGTTAAGTTATTCCGCCGACATGTCGAGCATGGAGAGCTTAAACACTGACACAACTGAGCAACAAGAGCAGCTTGTACCAAAGAAAAACGCAGTCTCCGTCATTTGGACACATTTTGGCTTCAGTAAGGATGACATTGAACAAAATGAAGTCAGATGTAGACACTGTAGAAAAACAGTTTCGACGCCCAAAGGTAACACCACCAATTTGTTTCAATACTTGAAGCACAATCACGTTACTGAATATGAACAGTGCATGGCTCAAAAAAAACAAAAAGAGACTGACAAGCGCCCAGCAACAAGTGCCTCCGCAAAGCAGATGTCGATAACACAAGCGTTCACAAATGCCACACAGTATGAGAAGAGTTCAAGAAGATGGAAAGAAATAACTGACGCTATTTGTTATTACATCGCAAAGGATACGACTCCCTTGGCTACAGTGGAGCGAAGCGGGTTTAAACACCTCGTTAAAACTCTCGACAGATGATACACTGTGCCATCGCGATCACATTTTTCTAAAACTGCGCTGCCAGACATGTACAAGACATGTTGTAAAAATGTAGCTGCTGAACTGAAAAATGTTCAACACTTTGCAGCCACATCTGATCTCTGGTCAAGTAGGACAATGGACCAATTCTTGAGCCTTACTTTGCACTACATTGATGACGATTGGAAGCTGCGCCAGAGATGCTTTGAGACGGCATATTTTCTAGCTGATCACACGGCAGATATGATTGCGCAAGGTCTGAAAGATATGCTTTCTGAATGGGACCTCGCGGAAGAAAAACTTTCAGCCATTACGACAGACAACGGTGCTAATGTTGTCAAAGCTGCTGCGCTTAATGGATGGTTACGGCAGCAGTGTTTTGGACACCGCCTACACCTTGCAATTGGTAAGTACACGTCAGCTTAATTAAATATAATAGCATAAAAGCAAAAGAGGTCATTAGGAAGCTTTTTTAAAGGGAGTGAGGCAACACCTTCAGCAAGTTCAGCTACACCCACTCTGTCACTTCAGCAATCGCTAGAAGCAGAGATGAGCAGCTATTTGGTGTCCCCCATGCTGGATAGTGAGGCAAATCCACTGGACTGGTGGAGGAAGCATCATGTACACTTTCCCACTCTAAGTAAGGTGGCAAAAAAGTATCTCTGCATACCAGCTACTAGCTCCCCATCAGAGCGGGTTTTCAGTTTGGGCGGAAACATTGTTACATGCCTCAGGTCCTGCCTGAAACCTGAAAAGGTTAACATGCTCGTGTTTCTTAGTAAGAACTTAGAGTAAATTCATGTTCATATAGTGACATGACAAGATCGTTGAGATCACCTCATGCAACAGTGTTTAGAGAGTTCTATTTTCATTTCAACATTAAAATATTTGTTTACAGAAGATGCAAGAAATGCACTGTTTAAAATATTATTTACAGGATATATAAGAGTTATTTTACTTAGAAGAGATACTGCTTATTTTCTACTTTTAATAAGAAAAACATTGAAAATAATTTATTTTGTTTCCAAAAGTGCAAGTTATTTATTTTGACTTTTTTTATAAGAACAAAGTGACTGTTCGTTTTAGGCAATGTGTGCTTTAATTTCAGTTGTTCAACATTGATGTTCAATAAATAATCACAGATAGTAGATAGTGTGTTTCCTTCAATTATTTTAAAATCAAGTAATGCACCCTTCATTCAAAAAATCTCTCACTTGTAATATGTGAGCATATTTACTGTACAAAACTTGTCAGTGAACTATGAGGGCAAAAATAAATAAATAAATAAAATAATCGTTCATTAATCGTAATCGAGTTAAAATGTTCAATTAATCGAGATTTTGATTTTAGCCCAAATCGCCCAGCCCTACGTTACAGCCATTACAACACACAGGCCACCAGCAATAAATACGTACAATACAAGAAAAATTGTATACAGTAAAATGTGTGTACAGCGACACTAAACTATGTACATGTAATAAGTACTGTACGTAAATAATTAATTATGGTTACTCACCAACAATGACACGACGACTTGTCCGATAACGATGAGTTTAACTTTACTGCACAACAAAGGATAGCGTTACAGCTCTTCTAAAGGAGCCTCTTCAGGCGACTGTTTAGCACCACCGTTGTTCTTCTTCCATCACTCTTCAATCCAAATCCCTAAAGCAGATTCCATCCATACTACTGCCTTATCACGTCCACTTGCAACTCGTTTTGCGCCCTGATTAAAGGACACTGCGGCCGTAGATCTTATATGCTTTTCCTCCTTTTTAAATAAAAAGAATCGTGGACTCATTGATGCTGTAATTGTGTCCTGCAGCGGTGTAGCTGTTCCCTTCCTTCAACATATCCAAAACTTTTATCTTTTCTGCAATCCTGAAGCATTAGCAGTAACGTGCATTAATTCTGAATGAGTGAGATTATACTTCCTGGTTACTGCAGCACTCCGTTGCTGAGCCAATCAGCAGCACACAGGAACTTAACCGCGTGCTCTGATTGGGGAGCTTCTAAGCCATCCGCCAATAGCATCCCTTGTTTGAATTCAAATGCGTCCCTTGTTTGAATTCAAATGGGCAAATCAACTGAGGAAGCACACGTACTGTAGACCGCAGACATCCGCGAAGCAGTGAAAAATCCGCGATATATATTCACATATGTTTACATTCAAAATCCGCGATGGAGTGAAGCCGCGAAAGACGAAGCGCGATATAGCGAGGGATCACTGTACTGTAATAAATGGTATTGTTAGAAACCTCAATATCGCATACCCTAATCGGAAATCTTTTGTTTCTTCTTTTCCCGGTGTTCGTGCCCGAGATGTGATGAGACGTGCACCGACAATCTACAAGAAGCACAAGAAGAGGGCAGTTGGATCCGTTGTATTACATGCCGGCGTGAATGATGTAAGGCACCGACAGTCGGAAATTCTCAAGGCTGACTTCACAGCACTAATTAAAGACACGAAGGAGAGGACCCCATCGGCAAAGATCTTCATTTCGAGTCCACTACCTCTTGTCAGACGATCAAATGAATACTACAGTCGTCTGCTAGGATTAAACAACTGGCTGAAAGGCTTTTGCGAGAACCAAGACATTGGGTTCATCGACAACTGGGACCTCTTTTGGAAAAGGCCGTGTTACTTCAAGCGGGATGGCCTGCATCCGAATAGATTCGGCACCCGGGTCCTTTCCAAAAACATCGCTAAGGTAATTTGTTTATCTTGGCTATCTATTTCTACTCTTAACCCCTTCCGTAATGCTATTGCTGTGCTAGGACATGACAATTGCTTAACAAAATCTTCCATAAAAGTGCACAACATTAATACTCTAGTAACCAATCTCAATGCACGTAGAAAATCTAGGCAATACGGCATAAACACCAATAATTTAATTACAATTACTACTTTAGATGAATAATGTATTAAAACTATAAAAACGGACTACAGATTAAATAAAAAATACACACAGAGCAGCGCTAACAAAAATAACTTAGTTCCTGTTCCAAATATCAATAACATACATAGTATTCATCTCTGCCTCTCCGAAACATTAAATATGGCACAATTAAATGTTAGAGCTTTAACTAACAAGACGTTCTTTATCAATGATCTTATTAGTGATAAAAAAATTGACTTTATTGCAGTAAAGTGAAACGTGGCTTGGCTCTGATAGCCAGGCAGTTTTAAACAAATCTGCGCCTCCGGATTACAGTTTTACTCGTGCGGATCACCAAGGAAAAAGAGGCGGTGGCCTAGCTAACATTTACTCAAGCCGATTAAAGTGTAAAGATGTCAGTTTTGGTAAATTCAAGTCCTTTGAGTATCTCGCCGTTGTTATTCATGGAAATTCTCACGTTCTAGTATTTTCCGTGTATAGACCTCCTAAATTTAACGTGTCTTTCTCTGAGGAATTCTCTGACTTAATGTCAATTTTAATTACGAACTATGACACACTCTTAATAGTCGGCGATTTTAACTTACATATACATAATCAGTGTGACCAAAAAGTAATAAAAGAATTCATGAACCTCCTGGACTCTTGATTTGAGACAGCTCATTAATCAGCCTACACATAAAGCAGGTCATACGTTAGACTTAGTAATTACTAAAGGACTAAAAGTTGATATAAGGCAGGTCATTGATATTGGTCTATCAGACCATTTTCATCTACTATTTAATGTAGAAATATTGACAGAAAACATTCATGAGAAGCATATTGTTAAAAAATGCTTCTTTGACTCATCAGCAGCTTTAAAACTTACAAACATTCTAAGCGATCAGTCCGTTTATAGTGCCAACTATAATAGCGAGGATAATGTAAATAGTAAGGTGGAAAGATTTAATACTAAAGTGAGAGCTGCTGTTGACATAGTTGCACCTGAAAAGACAGTTAAAAAATCTTCTAGCATTGTTATACCATGGAAGACCCAAAGAGTGTCTGATCTAAAGAGAACATGCCGTAAAGAGCTAAGCGTAAATGGAGGAAAACTAAACTAACTATCCACTATGAAATATTAAGGTTAAGATAACAGAATACAATAACACAGTCCATGTTGAGAGGCGCTGCTATTTCTCTAAGATTATAAATAACAATGCTAGTAATCCCAGAGTCTTATTCTCGACGATTGATCGTCTTCTAAACCCAGGTAACTCAAAGGAATGCCTCAAAAGTACTTCCAGTAAAACCTGTGAGGCTATTGCTGTATTTTTCAATCAAAAAATTAATGATATTAGAAATAATATAGTATATCTCCCCAACACTGAGGATCCTCCTAAACCCCAGTACTCCGTTACAAACAAATTAAATTCTTTCACCAGGATAGATTTACATTACACAATTTCTCAACTGAAACCCTCCACCTGCGTCCTTGACCCAATACCAACAAGTTTTTTCAAAGAAGTATCAGGCGTGCTAATTGATAATATTCTTGACATAGTAAATTTGTCATTAGATACGGGGGTCTTCCCAGACTGTCTTAAGACTGCTGTAGTTAAACCCCTACTTAAGAACAATAATCTTGACCCCTCTGCTCTTGAAAATTTTAGACCCATCACTAACCTGCCTTTCTTAAGTAAAATTCTAGAGAAGGCAGTCATTATGCAGTTAAATGACCACCTCAATAAACATGCTATTCTTGATAAATTTCAGTCAGGTTTTAGAACAAATCACAGCACGGAAACTGCACTCGTTAAAGTAGTAAATGACTTGCGGGTAAATGCAGACAGAGGCCATTTATCTGTTCTCATCCTCCTAGATCTGAGTGCCGCATTTGAAACCATTGATCACAATATTCTTAGAAATCGCCTTAGTCAATGGGTGGGCTTCTCTGGCAGTGTCTTAAATTGGTTTGAATCCTACCTGGCAGGGAGAAAATTGTTAGTTGTGGTAATTACAACTCAAAGACACATGATATCCTATATGGTGTTCCACAAGGCTCTATCCTTCTCAATCTACATGCTTCCGTTAGGTCAGATTATCTCAGGGCACAACGTGAGCTACCAGAGCTATGCTGATGACACACAGCTGTATTTATCAATAGCACCTGATGACCCCGATTCTCTTGATTCACTAACACAATGTCTTACTTGTATTTCTGAATGGATGAATAGTAATTTTCTAAAGCTAAATAAAGAGAAAACTGAAATTTTAGTGATGGGCAATAATGGATACAATGAGGCTATTAGAAACAAACTGGATGCAATAGGATTAAAAATCAAGACGGAGGTAAAAAGCTTAGGGGTAACTGTTGACTGTAATCTGAATTTTAAATCGCATATTCATCAGACCACTAGGACAACATTTTTTCACTTAAGAAACACAGCAAAAGTTTTACCTCCTATATCATTGAAAGATGCTGAGAAATTAGTTCACGCGTTTGTTTTCAGTCGACTAGATTACTGTAACACACTCCTCTCAGGACTACCCAAAAAAAGACATAAATCGTTTGCAACTAGTGCAGAATACAGCTGCTAGAATCCTAACTAGGAAAAGAAAATCTGAGCACATTTCTCCAGTTTTGATATCACTACACTGGTTACCTGTGTCATTCAGGATTGACTTTAAAATTCTGCTTATGGTTTATAGAGCCTTAAATAATCTTGCCCCATCTTATATATCGGAATGTCTGACATCTTATATTCCAAATCGTAACCTTAGATCCTCAAATGGATGTCTCCATAGAATTCCAAGAGCAAAACTTAAAAGAAGTGGTGAGGCGGCCTTCTGCTGTTATGCACCTAAGATCTGGAATAGCCTGCCAATAGGAATTTGCCAGGCTAATACAGTGGAGCATTTTAAAAAAAAAAACTGCTAAAACACATTATTTTAACATGGCTTTCTCATTACTTCACTTTAATTTAATCCCGATACTCTGTATATCCAATTCATTATAATAACTATTCATGGTGGCTCTAAAATCTGTACTAACCCCTACTCTCTCTTCTGTTTCTATTTCCGGTTTCTTTGTGGTGGCAGCTTGCGCCACCAACATCTACTCAAAGCACCGTGATGTTCCAACATTGATGGATTAAAAGCCAGAAGTCTGCATGACCATCATCATCAAGTCCTTCCGTGAGAACCTTAAATACAAAGAGGACCATTTCATTTTTGTTAGGTAGAATGCCCAGAGGGGACTGGGCGGTCTCGCGGTCTGGAACCCCTGCAGATTTTATTTTTTTCTCCAGCCATCTGGAGTTTTTTTTTTTTGTTTGTTTTTTCTGTCCTCCCTGGCCATCGGACCTTACTCTTATTCTATGTTAACTAATGTTGTCTTATTTTAATTTCTTACTTTGTCTTTTATTTTTCTTTTCTTCATTATGTAAAGCACTTTGAGCTACTTTTCTGTATGAAAATGTGCTATATAAATACATGTTGTTGTTGTTGGTGATACTTCGAACACTAAAATTTTTCCTGTGCCTTCCTGAAAATGGGTACCTGACTCACTTCCAGTGTAAGAAAAAAAAATTACACACACACAGCACTTCTGTCTGAATTTTGCATTAGAAAGTAATGAATAATTTTCAGCAGATCTGCTCACAAAACAGTAAATTCATACTCAGAATTCATAATTCAGAGTGCATTTTGCAATTAATTTCAGTTTTGCAAGAATTTTGAAGTGATATTGGGTTAATGTTTAAAAACTATGTATGTAAATTTGATATGTATAGTATAAATAAAATCTTCCCTAAACAAAACAAGAAGTCAGATTTTATGACATAGGGTTGTCAGATCAAATTTAATTATTGAAATATAATTGAAATTAACTTGAAAAATCCCTTATTTTACAACAAAAGCTCCAATTGTAAATCAATTGTTTTTTATTTTACCTTGCATTAAATTTTGGCATCACATTACTTCAATTGTGCTAAGCAATGCTGTGGAATTCTGCGTATTTGTTCTTGAACATCACATCCACAATCAGCCTTTTTGTAATTTTGAATGGTTAGCTTAAATTCTTCAGTTGAAAAACTCACATCCAGAACTCTTCAGAAAATGTTTTGGGATAGTTGTTTTTCTTATCCCACTTGTCTGCTTTTTGATCTACATGTATACTCAAGGCAGAAATGTAAACATTTTTGTAGTACACCACCAGTCTCGTTCTGCATCTGGTCCTGTTCTGGTTCACTCTTCAACCTAAGGTCTTTTGACTGTTTTTTTATGCAAAGATGTGATCATTATTGCAAATGGAGAATAACTGTATTAAATCTGACTTTTGCCTTAGATTATTACAACATGTTACCATGTAGCATCACACAATCTCAGCCTTACGTGGCTTCTGGCATGATCCATAATGCCTAAAACAATCACAGCTAATTAACAACATTCATGCCACCTTTATTACAGTTTTGTTACATCTGTAAATAGGGCTGCACGATTAATCTTTTTTTTTTCATGATAAAGATATTTATGACCCACGATCAGTTAATAAATATCGTCGCGATTTTACAGTATAAAGACCAAACTGTTTTTTATGGGCTGAGGTTACGGATTGGACTGCGTCACTATGACATTACTGCGTCTAGATTGCAAGCGCTTTCTGAAGCAGTAGAAGTCAATAGCAGCAATAACAGTCAGTCAGAATAAACATATGATGGCGGAGCAACGTGAGGAAGGTGCAGAAGTGCGATCGTTAGTTCCTAAAAAGGGGTCATACTCAGTTGTCTGGAACTATTTCAGTTTCGAGGAATGTGATGTTGATCAGGTACGAGTCTTGTGCGAACTTTGCTCCTGATCCGTCCAAACGTCCCAAGGTAACACAACAAACCTCATCAACCACCTTAAAAGCCACCACAAAGTACACTATCAAGAATTTCAACGACTGAAGGCGCAAACAGCAACAACAAAAAATTACCAGCCATCCACAACACAGACAACAATATCAGGGACATTGTTCAACGCAATACCATATCTGCCTAGCTCGCAAAGACACCGGGAAATAACAGAGGCAATCACGTACCATATAGCCAAGGATATGTGTCCAATAACCACCGTGAGCAGTGAGGGGTTTAAAAAAATGATCGCAACACTTGATAAAAGATATAGCATTCCCTCACGCAACCATTTTTCCAATGTTGCACTGCCCTCACTGTATGCGAAATGCCGAAAAAAAATAGAAAGAGAAATTCTCAGGCTCAGCCTTGAATATTTTGCTGCCACGACCGACTTATGGTCAAGCAGAACTGCGGAACCGTATTTGAGCTTGACAGTTCATTTTATTGACAGCGAGTTTGAGATGAAAAGCAAGCTTTTGCAAACTTCGTTTTTCCCACAAGACCATACAGCAGAGTTTATTGCAGTGGGCCTCAAAGAAGCGATGCCCGCTTGGGGCTTGGTGGAAGAAAGACTTGTGTGCATCACAACGGACAACGCAGCTAATATGATTAGGGCAGCATATGTGAATAACTGGCCGAGGCTACACTGCTTTGGTCACAGACTTCATTTAGCAATCGGTAAGTTGTATGTTTTTTTCCCAGATATATTGAAACAATTTGACAATTTAAAAATATTAATTGTTGTTGTTGTTTTAGTGATATTATAATCAGGGGTGCACATAACTGGTACGCAGGTACACATGCATGGCAAAAATGATGAACGCGTAACGTCATTTTGTTACTATAGCGCTTTCGCGTACAAGACAGAAGAGCTCTTGACTGTGACCGTTTTTTGACAGCGTGCGATTAAAATTTCACCTTCACCATTTGTTTTATGTCCTATTGGTTTAGATACTGCGTTTATGTTCGAAAAGTGTTTATTCCTCCGACTCAGGACCCTATTCTGCACCGGCGGAAAGCACCATACAAGGTGGTTTCGTTTTGAAATAAAATAATTTTGCGCATTTTCGGCTACTTTAAGATGGCCAAATGACAGTGCGCTCTTCACCAACAGTCTTTAGTCAGTGACGTTATTTATTAAACGATATTTAAGCGCCACGCACTCACGTGATATTAAATACGTACTCAAATAGCATTTTATTTTATTTCGGTTTTATCACAAAACAACAACTGATTCTTTCATACCATTTTTAATGAAACGCAATACATTTGTTTAATGCATATTACGCTCAAGACGCAACCTTGTGTTCTGTCAAGTTGCACAATGACGATAAAAACCACAAAACCTTAAGGGAGTGATCTGCACTTATTAAGACCTCGCTGCGGAGTGCGTACCAAACACCAGGCTCCTGCTACTCACCTGAGGAACACACTCAAAAAGTTATGTGCACCCCTGATTATAATGACACATTATAATGACAATGAGTCATATGTCTACAGTATAATAATCATCATTTTTATTCTGCTAATCTATCAAATTAGATACATTTAAAAGTTAAAAAATATTTGATTAGTCAAATACTATTATGTTAATGTTTGTGAACCCAGATGAGTTTAGAATAAGTGTTTATTATTTATTAATAAATGTTTGATAATTGTCTTATGTAGGTAGGTGTATATAATTAGTGAAATAAAAATTTTTTTTTTTTTTTACTTCTGATCAAAAGTTGCATAAACAACAAGAGTCTTCCTGTGTCTTACTGTTTTTTTTTCTAATCATGTTTATTTCCTGAAGAGAATGCCATGAAGGATCCAAGAATTGACCGGGCTGTGGGGCTCTGTAAAAAGTTGGTGAGCTCCTTCTCTTACAGCTGGAAGCGTAAGAGAGTTTTTTAGCTGCACAAAAGGAGATGAAACTCCCAGAGCACTCACTGAAAACAGAGTGTCCAACAAGGTGGGAATCACGTCAGGCCATGATAGAGAGAATCATCGAGCAGCAAAAGGCCATTGCACATGTCCTGTCCTCTGACAAGAAGTCTCGTCATCTTATCCCAACAGGGCAGGACATGGATGTACTAGAGGCAATCAACAAATCCTTGCACCCTCTAGTTAATTTTACAGATGCACTGTCTGGCAAGAAGTACGTCAGCGTGTCATTTGTTAAGCCAGTTCTTCATCTTTTCAACGCATCAATCTTGAAAGTTAAGGATGATGATACTGACCTGTCAAGAGCAATCAAGTCTAAAATTTTGGAGTACCTAAACAAAAAATACAGTGACCCAGACATCCAAGCTCTATTGGACATGGCATCTACGGTGGATCCACGATTTAAGATGAGATACACGGCTGAGGACAACAAAACAACAATTCAATCCAGACTCAAAGCTGAGATGCAGACTTTGGCAATGATGGTAATAAAAATGAGCTGCACTGCGATCTATATTAGTGTTTTGAGTCTCAATTAGTTAAATTTGTTCTAAATGCCTTTTTCTGTGTTTAGGTGCCACCCCAAGAAACAGCACAAGAGACCAGCAAGGAGGATGCTGAAGCTGGATGTGCCCCAAAGAAAAAGATGACTTTAGGAAGCTACTTTAAAACTGATGAACAAGCCTTGCCACCTAACAACCAGAAATCCAGTGTAGCCTGTGAGCTGGAATCTTACTTGCAGTCAAGCTACCTGGATAGTGAGGGGGACCCATTAAAATGGTGGAAAGAACATGAAAAGATCTACCCAAGGCTTTCAAAAGTGGCAAAAAAAATACTTGTGCATACCAGCCACAAGCTCTCCTTCAGAGAGGGCTTTTAGTTCCGGTGGAAATGTAGTTACTTGCTTGCGGTCTTCCCTAAAGCCCGATCAAGTTGACAGGCTTGTGTTCTTAGCCAAAAATCTGTAACATGTTGTAAAAATTTTTTATTCTTATTTGATTTTATTACAAGTTGATGTAAAAGAGGCAGTTTAATTTTATTTATTTACCACAGCTAAGAAAAACTCTTCATTCTAAACATGTTCGGTTTGTTTATTTTTCTTTATTTGTGGCTGTAAAGTGCAATAAGAATACACAAGTGAATAAAAGTTCATTACCAAAGGAATAATCGTCATTATTAATCGTGATAAAAATTTTGAGCAAAATAATCGTGATAATCATTTTTTCTGTTATCGTGCAGCCCTATCTGTAAAGGAGAAAAACTGACCACATTTTATTTAATCCTGTTCATTATTCCTCGATGACCAACTCCATCCCGCAGTACTCAACTGGTGTCCCACATTATAAATTTAACAAGTTGCGTCTGCGCACACTGTCTACTTTGTCCCAGCTGCATTTATTTTATTTATTTAACTAGCTCTTTCCTTCGCCTCTTGTGATTTACTTTTTACAAGAATTTTGCTCTTTATCATTTAAACACACATATACATGACCTCACATCTTCAGGTCTTAAAGTCCAAAAAATTGCTTAACTGGGTAAAAACAATACAATGACTGTTACCCATATTTATGAAACCATGGGAGATATACTGGTGCTGGTCATAAAATTAGAATATCATGGCAAAGTTGATTTATTTCAGTAATTCCATTCAAAAAGTGAAACTTGTATATTAGATTAATTCATTACACATAGACTGATGTTTAATTAAACGTTTATTTCTTTTAATGTTGATGATTGTAACTGACAACTAATGAAAATCCCAAATTCAGTATCTTGGAAAATTAGAATATTGTGAAAAGGTTCAATATTGAAGACACCTGGTGCCACACTCTAATCAGCTAATTAACTCAAAACACCTGCAAAAGCCTTTAAATGGTCTCTCAGTCTAGTTCTGTAGGCTACACAATCATGGGGAAGACTGCTGACTTGACAGGTGTCCAAAACACAACCATTGACACCTTGCACAAGGAGGGCAAGACACAAAAGGTCATTGCTAAAGAGGCTGGCTGTTCACAGAGCTCTGTGTCCAAGCACATTAATAGAGAGGCGAAGGGAAGGACAAGATGTGGTAGAAAAAAGTGTACAAGCAATAGGGATAACCGCACCCTGGAGAGGATTGTGAAACAAAACCCATTCAAAAATGTGGGGGAGATTCACAAAGAGTGGACTGCAGCTGGAGTCAGTGCTTCAAGAACCACCACGCACAGACGTATGCAAGACATAGGTTTCAGCTGTCACATTCCTTGTGTCATGCTACTCTTGAACAAGAGACAGCGTCAGAAGCGTCTCGCCTGGGCTAAAGGCAAAAAGGACTGGACTGCTGCTGAGTGGTTCAAGTTATGTTATCTGATGAAAGTAAATTTTGCATTTCCTTTGGAAATCAAGGTCCCAGAGTCTAGAGGAAGAGAGGAGAGGCACAGAATCCACGTTGCGTGAGGACCAGTGTAAAGTTTCCACAGTCAGTGATGTTTGGGGTGCCATGTCATCTGCTGGTGTTGGTCCATTGTGTTTTCTGAGGTCCAAGGTCAACACAGCCGTCTACCAGGAAGTTTTAGAGCTCTTCGTGCTTCCTGCTGCTGACGAACTTTATGGAGATGCAGATTTCATTTTCCAACAGGACCTGGCACCTGCATACAGTGCCAAAGCTACCAGTACCTGGTTTAAGGACCATGGTATCCCTGTTCTTGATTGGCCAGCAAACTCGCCTGACCTTAACCCCATAGAAAATCTATGGGGTATTGTGAAGAGGAAGATGCAATACGCCAGACCCAACAATTCAGAAGAGCTGAAGGCCACTATCAGAGCAACATGGGCTCTCATAACACCTGAGCAGTGCCACAGACAGATCGACTCCATGGCACGCCACATTGCTGCAGTAATCCAGGCCAAAGGAGCCCAAACTAAATATTGAGTGCTGTACATGCTCATACTTTTCATGTTCATACCTTTCAGTTGGCCAACATTTCTAAAAATCCTTTTTTTGCATTGGTCTTAATTGATATTCTAATTGTCCGAGATACTGAATTTGGAACTTTCATTAGTTGTCAGTTACAATCATCAACATTAAAAGAAATAAACATCTGAAATACATCAGTCTGTGTGTAATGAATGAATCTAATATACAAGTTTCACTTTTTGAATGGAATTACTGAAATAAATCAACTTTGTCATGATATTCTAATTTTATGACCAGCACCTGTAGTCCAGGCTTCACATTACAGGCAGTGCTAAGATGGCCTGGTTCTACTTTCTTCGTGATCACATCACTTTTTACATATAGTGAAATCATAATTTTGTGAAGCCTGCCTTTTGAGTATCACTTTTATTTGAAGGTTGCAGTACTGATTGCAGTGCACAAGTCAAAAGCACTTAATGTTTTCCAGACCCACCACAAGTTTAAAAAAAAAAAAAAAAAAAAAAAAAAGTGTTAATAACAATGTAGAAAAATTCAGTCTAGAATTGATTGGAAATGAAGACAAGGCTGCATAAATGCTTCACTTTGTAAGGCTGAGCTGCATGGGATTTGATAGCCGTGATATTTACATAACATTTTCCTGAGTAGCAATATTGATTTATTTCCTACTTAGATGGGCCAGCTTTTGTTCTTGCTGTTGCCAATGCTGCAACCACCATAATAATAAATTACAAGAATTCACAATTAAATTAACATTCAAGACCCAGAATCATTAACCTAAGTTTGAATATATTTCAAATATTTACTTATTTTTCATTTGAATATTCAAACATTATTTTAAGTGATCTGACAGAACTATTGAGGCACTAGGAAAACAACCATTTTAGAACTTCATTATTCAAATGTAAAATCAGTCCATTTTCATAATAATGTATGTAATCATGTTCTGCATTTGTCTGTTTTATGCTTATTTAGACTCTTCATTTTGTTGTTTTAATAAGACTAAGATTCATATACAGTACTAAATTTCCAATATCTAGACATGTATCTGAGCAAAACAATGCATGTTATTTTACATGTTTTTTGTCCAGCTGATATCCAATGAACCTGAATCTGCTTGACCAATAGTACTGAATGTCCATCAGACCATGGAATGTAAGGATTCCAGTGAAACTAGAGCTAACAAAACGTATATAAAAGAAAACTTCAACACACCAAGCCAAAGCACCATCATTTTATTTACTCAATAAAATCTTGTTAGCTAAAACAAAAAAAAAATAAAATCTAAGCACTTATTCTAGTATCAGCTGAATATCTCAAATATATTTTTGATATCTCTTTAGTACTAGGGCATTGTACCGTGTTAGCCATTATGAATGTAGTGAAAAGTCAAGCCAAATGACACCTTTTATTGGCTAACTAAAAAGATTACAATATGCAAGAAGGGGCCTGATTTGCCTTGAAAGCTTGTATATTGTAATCTTTTTAGATAGCTAATAAAAGGTGTCATTTTGCTCGACTTTCCACTGATATCTCTTTATAAATGCAAATTTTCATATTACATAAATATAATTGACGAGACGCACAAACAGTTTATAGGTAACTAAGCTAATTGTCTAAATAAAAAGAAAATGTTTTACAGGGTTATCATTGTCACGTGTACAGAGTACAATGAAATTCTTGCATGTGCTAATCAACAAGCAACATGTCACCATTCTCCAGCACCATTTGTGAATATGACTACCTAAGTTTGAAACTTCTGCCTTAATAAGGAAGAAGAAATAGAGTCTGCTATATATCATTGCTTAAATGTAGGATGTGTGTGTGCTAAAATTGGTATTATCAATTCAAAACAAAGTAGTAAGGGAACTATATAAACAATGCAGACCTGAGTATAGTTATACACTGTAATGCCAGTGAAAAATATCTTGTGAGGTGGCCTACAATACCTGTCAGTATCTGCTTAAAGCATAGTAATTTTATGAAAGGATTATGTAGTCATAGTAGTAATAGTATTATTTGTTACATGTTCATAGTACAGCAAAATTCACATCTGCATTTCTAGTCATCTTGCAAAACATAGACACTTTCCAGTGTCATAATAAACAAAAATATGCATTTAATACATACCTTCATTTTAGTTAACAGACAACACATGTAATGTTCAGTTATTTCCAATAAACAATGAGTGGATCTGCCTTAAAACGCCTATATTTACATTCCAAAACTAATATAACCAGGAGTCTTTACAATATATTAGGATCCCATACCCAAATCCTGAAGAGCTGCTTTAGTTGTGGCTTTTAATTTCAAACAGCAGTTTAAATGGAAGCCAAATTTGCTTTTAATGGAAACTTTCAACTATACACCTACCTCAACTGTGTTTTACAGTTAATTAAAAGTGCAGATTTTACTCCTATACGCAATTCAGAAAAATGGATATTGAACCAAAGACCAATGGTGCAAAATACATCAGGGTTTAACACATTTTATGTTTGTTTTCCTTTTTCTAAACAAAATGGCAACAATAAGATATAAATAATAAGGAGGCAACATTGACGGTTTAACTTCTCCAAGATACACCTGTGTGTGTTTATTACCAGATTTCTGTGTGAATAAAAATCTTTGGTAGAAATAAAATAAAGAAAAAAGACAAGTATTAAAGGTTACTTAATGCACCTTGAAAGTCTAAACATCAAAAAAAAACATTTACACCATCAGGAATTTCTCACAAAGCATAGTGACAGCTGCAACAAGCCACCGAATTAAATGACATGCTCATTAACAAAAAGAACCAGACTCTAATTAAATAATTATAAGAGCAAACATTTGTAGTCATGGATAGCCTGGCAGGGCCCGGAAAGGGAACCAACAGAATATATAGAATATATTTTGATTAAAGTATTCCAGTTCAATACTACTGTAAAACGCTACCTTTTAGTTTTAATGTGCACTTAAACACATACATTCTCTAACTCAGTGTAACTCAGGGTCATGAAGGAGCAGGACCCATGCCATGAACAACGGACACAAAGTTTAAACCACCTGTGGGTAGGATACCAATCCGTCAAAAACCTATTCACACACTCCCCTATACTTACTCCCAAATACATTTGGTAAACCTAGAATAACCCATTTAGAAATTCATTTAAATTAAAAAATCTAAAATATGTGAAATAATAAGAAAAATCCATATCCTAATAAATTTAAATCTACCTATAGTCTCTCTATTATAAAAGAAGATTATTGCTAAAAGATTTCCTCAAGTTGGTCTCAACCATTTCCGGTTGACGGCCCACAGCCATGGTCTTCTTACCTGTCATTCATGTGAATGCTTTTGTCAGACACAATTGCTGCACTCTCAGCTCTTATAAATTTTTATGTTTTCCTCATTTTAAGTCGTTTATGAAAAGTCCTCAGCTTCATCCTTTAAAGAAGCTTTTCTGGACAGTATTTTTATACATACAATCTATTTGTTTCCTTCGTTGTAGTCCTTTTCTGGACACTAATTTTGTACGTTCTAGATGGCACGTCAACAACTAAGTGAAGAAGAAATGGCAGCACGTCACAAATAAGCCCAAAAGCAATGGAGAGAAAAAAATTCAAAAAAGAACAATAATAATCTAAGTGCAAATTCGGAAAACAAGAAAAGTAATAATCAGCCCAGATCAAGTGGAACTGAAAACCTACCAGGTCCAAGCGGGGTCGGAAATAAAAGACAGAGTACAAGACAAAGTAGAACATCGTAAAGAGATTCAAAAATGTTGGCATGATACACATGCAGAGCAGGTTAGAGATGATGAAAGCAGTAACAGCACTGAGAAACGAAGTCAAACGAATTAATGCAAAAATTGATCAATCAGTTAAATACGTATCAATAGACTATGTTGAAAAAGTTGGTGGTGATGGTGCAGAAGATGAAAACATCAACTTACAATATCCCGTAGAATATCTACAACCGTTAACACCGTCCGATCTTCCAATAGCCGAATTACTATTGAAAGAAGGATATATCGTAATATTATTGCATAATTTGCGTATGAGTGATGGGCTATGCAATTGGACAAGATCAGTTGTATTGAAAATTGGTCGAACAATTCTACCGTACAATTTTAACAGGCGACAAGAAAGGTTATGTAGTACATATTCCGCGGATAACATTAGACACCAAAGGAGATCTTGATATGCTATTCATGTTAAAACGTTTACAGTTTCCTGTTAGCTTTTGCTATGACAATTAACAAATCAAGAGACAAACATTTGAAAAAGTCTTTCTCTCTAATAAACAAACTGACATTCACTCATGGGCTGTCATACATTGCGTTGTCACGTAAGTCCAAACACAGAATCAAAATTCAATGCGATATTGAAGAAAAGTTCATTCCAAATATTGCTTTTACTGAAGTTTTACAGTAGAAGTGTAAGTTTAAAAAGTATTTGCATGTTAATTTCAAAGCCAAACAAAACGAAAACGTATAACACAACAAATACCTCTAATGCAACATGAAACATTTTCTTTCAATTTATTACGTTTGACTATTTTTTACTATGGTTAATTACTCGATGTAAAATAGTACTTTTATGGATATGTAACAATTCCCATGAAAATGATCTGTTTAAATTGTACACCCGCTTCCCCATATGCAAGCGGCAGAGCCGCAAAGTGGCCAAAGTATAGCGCCCACCCGGGGACTGGCGAGTGAAGCGAACAGGGTTAGAGCCCCCTAGTTTTTCTAAATATACATTTTCTGGGATAGTGTTGTATGGAATAGAAGACAAGACCAAGCAGTAAGGCAGAAACTAACACAGTGAATAAAATGCTTCCAACACAGGGCACACAAAGTGGTGACAAAACGTCTTTCAAACCTACTTAATCCAGATCATGGCCAATGTAGATACATCTTATCCAAGCAGCAGAAGGTGCAAGAAAGATGGATGTGGAAGACATTTATTGGAGGGCACACTCCCACACAAACGCACATTCATTCATACTAGGCCAATCAAGTTGCATTAACCAGCACAACAAAGATGTCTTCTTTTTCGGGGTGGGTGGTAGTTTGGGGCACCATGGGGAAAAAAGTGCAAGTGCAGACAATGTTAAGAATGGGACTGAACCTAGGATTCTGCAGCTGTGAGGCACCAGTTCTAACCATTACATCACCAAATCACCCTAGCTGCCAAATTACAAACAATAAAAGCATATTATAAAAGAATGTGGTTGTCTGCTCAGAGCAGGGTACATGGCATGCTTCTAAAATGTCACTGTATGCATTTCTTTTGAGGACAATTAACAATAAATCAATATTTACATAAAGTAATCTGTGAAAGTGCACCAACAGAGACTAGATCCCATACAATTGTAACCTAAAAATCAGATTTATTTTTCAACAATTTTTAGTGAATAAAATTCAACAAATGTAAAACATTTTCAATACTTCAGAAATATGATAAAATAAAAAAGGCAACAAATAATCCCTGAACAGAACCACTTCAAGAAATATTTTTTTCCTGAGAGTAACCACAAGACAGAAAAGATTGTCCGGGAGAGACAGCCACTGCACTCATGACTGATATGTACGAATGCATATTAAGTACAACCACGATTACCCATCATACATACTCCTTACGAACACTACATAATAGTGTTTCTGAATGTAAAAGCCAGGAGGACCAAAAGATCATGCTGCTGAACATTCAAGAAGTAGAACATTGAAAAAAGTATACAATCACACAGGAAAAGAAAGACTTAGCACCCCTCCAACAGAACACTAAGGTTGTCTTGACAGGAACTGATCCCAGGGCAAGAAGACTCTGTTGGAGGTGAGGAAACTAGAAAGATGTCCAGGAGATGAAAGGTTTCTGGAGCTAGAATTTTAACAGATGATGTTGAAACAGTAAACTACAGTAATCCCTCGCTATATCGCGCTTCGCCTTTCGCGGCTTCACTCCATCGCGGATTTTATATGTAAGCATATTTAAATATATATCACGGATTTTTCGCTGCTTCGCGGGTTTCTGCAGACAATGGGTCTTTTAATTTCTGGTACATGCTTCCTCAGTTGGTTTGCCCAGTTGATTTCATACAAGGGACGCTATTGGCAGATGGCTGAGAAGCTACCCAGCTTACTTTTCTCTTTCTCTTGCGCTGACTTTCTCTGATCCTGACGTAGGGGGATTGAGCAGGGGGGCTGTTCGCACACCTAGACGATACGGAGGCTCGTCTAAAAATGCTGAAAGATTATCTTCACATTGCTATCTTTTGTGCAGCTGCTTCCTGAAACGACATGCTGCACGGTGCTTCGCATACGTAAAAGCTCGAAGGGCACGTATTGATTTTTGCTTGCTTGTTTTTCTCTGTCTCTCTCTCTCTCTCTTTCTGTGCTCTTGACGGAGGGAGTGTGAGCTGCCACCTTCAACAGCTTTGTGTCGCGGTGTTTCGCATACTTAAAAGCCAAACAGCCCTATTGATTCTCCTCTGCCTTTATGACAGTCTCTGCTCCTGACTCCTTTGAAGAGGAAGATATGTTTGCATTCTTTTAATTGTGAGACGGAACTGTCATCTCTGTCTTGTCATGGAGCACAGTTTAAACTTTTGAAAAAGAGACAAATGTTTGTTTGCAGTGTTTGAATAATGTTCCTGTCTCTCTACAACCTCCTGTGTTTCTGCGCAAATCTGTGACCCAAGCATGACAATATAAAAATAACCATATAAACATATGTTTTCTACTTCGCGGATTTTCTTATTTCGCGGGTGGCTCTGGAACGCAACCCCCGCGATGGAGGAGGGATTACTGTATATACAGCCAGAAGGTGAATACTGAAAGGCATTCCGAGAACATATGCAGAAAGATGCCTAGGATCTTCAATGACATGATAACTGGGGTCTTTAGTCAAGTCCATTGCAAAGCTCTATCTGGGAGTAATTTATAAACAATATACAAACTTGAATTGTATTATCTGAAACTCTGATTTTAGAAGAGACAAGAACTTTTTTAAAAACATTACTCCAAGAAATCGAAGTATACCAGAGGTCACATTACCACAATAAAATGGATGATGAGGAGCAATAGGTGGCCTGGACTTGACTAAAATATAGCGCAGCTACCAGCGAGAGAAATTATGCATGAAAATGTATAAAGACGACAAACAAATAATGTTAAGGACAAAGAGACAACAAATGCTCTTAAGAGTGGACCGTAGTTGGGAATAAAAGATGATTGAGGAAATATGCAATGGTGAATTTGGTCCTCAGTACTGACTCACCAAAATATCTACTAATGTCTGGATGCATCAAAATGATCAGGAACAGATTGCCACCAATATGTAATACCAAATTAAAGAACACTGGGTTATGCAGATACTGGAATGACAAGAATTTAAGTCATTTTTCAGTTTTATGCCAGGTTAACAGAGTGTAGTTTTGTAGGAATACCAAAAAAAAAAATTGGGATATCATTATTTCAATTAAAAGTCAGGATGGGAGTAGGTAAGCAAAATGAACCAGCTCCAGACTGGCCAAGGATTAAGGTCTAGTGGTAAAAATTAAAGATCAGACACGGAGATTCCACTCTAATCAAAATATTACACTTCATTAAATCCTCCAGCTTCTCTTTTATTAGTCTGAATAATCTGTAATACATTGCAAAACAAATATGAAGGTGCATTGTGGAATATTTTCCATATAGTTAAAATGTTTGTTTTTTCATAGGCACTTCAAGGTAAAAGGTTAAAAAAAAAAATCAATTGTCCATTCAAGCATTACTGAATCAGCTCATAACATTCAGAGTCATGGGAAATCAGAGCCTATCCAGAAGCAAAAAGATGGAGCCAGCCTGGGACAGAAACTAGTCAATTATGGACATAATTTAGCCCATTCATCCACTCTTAGTCAAGGCTTAAATTTCACCATGGGATTACAGAAATCTTGCATTTAAATTAATAAAATGTATATTTTTTTTAAAATCACAATTTTTAAAGTAAAAAAGGTACTGTATTTACTATTAGCAATTTTAAACCTTCATGGTGCAGGTTAAGAAAAAAAAAATTAGTCTGATACATGTTGTAATCGTGTGATAATGTTTTAATTTGCAGCATCTTGTGGTTGTTAAATCTGAGGAGTCAAACTGAACGGGGCAGGTCCATTTGAGGGGAGAGGGGCCAAAACACCAAGACACATTGCTATAGGACACCTTGAACACATTACCAATAAAGGAGGGAAACCTATCTATTACAAATGACTCACAAACATAAAAATAAATAAATAAATAAAATATTTTATGAAACAAGACTTTCAAACTTCAAAGTAGCAGTGCTTAGCACTGCACCACAATGCAGCCCAATAACCATAATGCCGCAAATAATTCCTCCAGAATTCACCATGGCATTTTTTTTAAATCCATAAAAAGAATACAGTGAACCCTCGTTTATCACGGTTAATCCGTTTCAGACTCTACCACGATAAATACATTTTTGAGAAGTAGGATTCTTTATTTATAAATCGAATATTTTCACAGTTAGAGTTTAGAAAACCTGTTTACGACCTTCTAAATACGTTTAACATTATTAGAGCCCTCTAGGCATGAAATAACACCCTTTAGTCACCATTACACTCGTATTACCCAATATACTAGACAAAATAAGAGAAAATAAGACATAGTAGACGTTACAAATATCATATTATTATTGTACTGTACATTTAATTACACACACACACAGTTCTTACACACAACCACTAACCTATGAAGGCACAAGTTCAGTAGGAGAGTCTTCAGGTTGTAAACTGGAGCGCTGATCGCACCCTCAGAGGACACAGACGCCCATGGGAAAACCCCTGAAACAGCTGACTGTCTACCTTCACATTGCTCCTTACCCTTCTTACTTGCGCTATAACGCGCGATAAACCTCTCACGCGGTACTCCACTTACTTAAAAGTATTGTGCAGCGCCTCTCAGCTTTGGAATTGGTTGTTTTGTTTCTCTCTCTCTCTCTCTCTTTCTCTCAGACATTCTCTGCTCCTGGCGAACTGTCATCTCTGACTTGTCATGGAGCACGTTTAAACTTTTGAAAAGGGACAAATGTTTGTTTGCAGTGCTTTGAATGAAGTTCTTTTTTTTCTACAACCTCCTGTGTCTCTGTGCAAATCTGTGACCCAAGCGTGACAAGGTGGTGCAGTATCTTCAGCAGGTGCGTCGTTGTCTTCTTCCGCTGAAGGAGTACTAGGAGTAGGCAGTGGGTGTCTGGGTGCGTGGCTGAAGAACATCTTGATAGGCAGTTGCTGGCGCTGTCTTTTCATATGCGTGAGGAGGCTTTTGTAGGGTATTGCCATCTTTGATCATATCCAAGAGTTTCACCTTCTCCTGGATGGTAAGCATCTTCCTCCAGCGCTTAGTTTCATTGTCAGAAGGATTAGAAAAAGCAGCACGTTTAGGAGCCATCGTGGGGCTTAGATAAAAGTTCTCAGAAAGCGCATGCATAGTGATGTAAGGGTGTATGAGAAAAAAATCACGATAGAGTGAAGCAGCGAAAGTCGAAGCGTGATATAGCGAGGGATCACTGTATTGTATTTTCTGAACTTTTATTTTGTGACACAATGCTCACTATTGTCTCATGTATGCAGAATTTTAACCTTGAATTCCACAAAACAGGTCACCTATTACCCATACCTGCTTAGATTCCTCTCTGTGTTTTCCCATTTTTCTTTCACATACTCTAAACTATGTTAGTGTAACTGGGGGTTCTAAATTACCCCTGCAAAGGAAGTGTGCCCCATTCAGGGCTGCTTCTACCTCATGCCCAATGTGACTATGAACTGGATAAACTTAAAAAATATATACATTTTTTGCCAAATAAATCATGTTAATTCATAAATTTGGTATGTGCACATGGCAGGGCAGATCATGAACTCTAGGATAATATCATTACTTTTAAAGCTCATTTCTATAAAATCCTCTCAGCCCTTGTCAAATACAAAATTTAGGCTCTGTTTAATGATACTAGTCAAATAAAGATCAGACAAGGATGCATATTGTTGTGATGGTGAAATAAAACTTCAGCAATCAGAGAAAAATCAATGCAGGCACAGAATAAACATGAAAATGCCACACAACAGAGATGGAGCCAAAAGGATAAAATTTTCCTAGAGTCGTAAGGCTACAGCACTAATTATGGCACTTCTATACCTCCCAGAAAATAACTGCAATGTAGGATCCTACCAGTGGTACCTTGTAATTTAGTTTTAAGTTCATTTACTTCAATTGGAGAAACAACCCAGCCACAGGAGATGCACAAGCCAGTGTGTTTCTTCGTGATGATCCCAAGCAAAGATAAATGGGGAGAGTTACGTCAGAAAGGGCATCCAATGTAAAATTTTGCCATATCAATATGCGGACAACAACACAGATTTCCATATCGGATCAGTTGAGGCCCGGATTAATAACAGCCACCACCACCACTACTGTTAGCCAACATGGTGCTGGCAGAAATTGAGCTACTGTTGGATGAAGGAGAAGAAGAAGAGGGGGAAGGCGTGTCTGGAGACAGGGAAGAAGAGGAAGGTAAAGAAGGTGGAAGTAGTGAGGGTAAGAACTGTTAAGGGGAGATAGCTGATATGATGGAGAGAAGAAGGATGATATAGTGTGTGTGCAAGAGACCATATGGAAGGAGAGAAAGGCCAGGTGTATCAGAGGCAGGTTCAAATTATTCTACCATGGTGTAGATGGGAGGAGAAATGGAGTAGGGGTTATCCAGTATGTCAAGAGTGTTTTGGATGTGAAAAGATTTTTGGACAGAGTGATGATTATGAAGCTGGAAGCTGAAGATATGATGATGATGAATGTTGCTAGTGCATATGCCACACAATTTGGGAGTACAAAGGATGAGAAAGAGGTTTTCTGGAGAGAGCTGGATGAAGTGGTGGAGAGTGTACACAAGGGAGAGAGAGTGGCGATTGGAGAGGATTTCACTGGAGATGTTGGTGAAGAGAACAGAAGGGATGAGGAGGTGATGGGTAGGTATGGTGTCAAGGAGAGGACTGAAGGTCAGATGATAGAAGAGTTTGTGAAAATGATGGACATGGCTGTGGTGAATATATATTTTAAGAAGAGGGAGAAACACAGGGTGATGTACAAGAGTAGAGGAAGATGTACACAGATACATTAAATCCTCTTCAGGGGGGTCAGTCTGAAGGAGAGTGCAGACTGCAAGAAAGCGTTGTTAGGCAGCATAGGTTAGTGGTCTGTAGAATGACGTTGGATATCAAGAAGAGGAGGAGTGAGTGGGCAGAGCCAATGGTCAAATGGAGGAAGCTGAAAAAGGACGAGTGAAGGTCAGAGTTCAAAGAAAAGGTAAGACAGACAATGGGTTGGAGTGAAGAATTAGCAGATAGTTGGGCAGCTACAGCAGAAGTAGTAAGGGAGACAGCTAGAAGGGTGCTTGGTGTGACATCTGGACAAAAAAATCTGGTAGTGGGAAGTAGAGCAGAGTATACAGAGGAAGAGACTGGGGAAGAAGTGGGATAGTCAGAGAGATGCAGAAAGTATACAGGACTACAAACAGAAAAGGCGTACGGTAAAGGGAGAGGTGGCTAAGGCTAAAGAAAAGGAGTATGATGAGTTGTATGAGAGGCTGGACATTAAGGAGGGAGAACACGACCTGTACCAATTGACTAAACAGAGGGACCAAGCTAGGAAAGATGTGCAGCAGGATAGGGTGATAAAGATGGAAACGTACTCTGAAACAAGGAGAGTGTGTTGAACAGCTGATGAATGAAGACAGAGAGAGAGAAAGATTGGATGATGTGGAGACAGTGAATCAGGAAGTGCAATGGATTTATAAGGAGGAAGTAAGAACAGATATGAAGAGGATGAAGAATGGGAAGACTGTTGGTCCAGATGACAAACCTGTGGAAACATGGAGATGTTTAGGAGAGATGGCTGTGTAGTTTTTAACCAGTTTTTTTAATGCAATCTTGGAAAATGAGAGGATGGTCTGAGGAATGGAGAAGAAGCATACTGATGCCAATTTTTAAGAATAAGATGAATGTTCAGAGCTGTAGTAACTACAGAGGGATAAAACTGATGAGCCACAGCATGAAGTTATAATAAAGATTAGTGAAAGCTAGGTTAAGAAGGAAGGTGATTATTAGTGAGCACTAGTATGGTTTCATGCCAGGAAAGAGCAGTACAGATGCGATGTTTGCTCTGAGGGTGTTGATAGAGAAGTATAGAGAAGGACAAAAGGAGTTGCATTGTGTCTTTGTGGACTAAGAAAACATATGACAGGGTGCATTGAGAGGAGTTGTGGTATTGTATGAGAAAATTGGGAGTGGCACAGAAGTATGTAAGAGTGGTATAGGATTTGTACGAGGGAAGTGTGACAATGGTGAGGTATGCAGTAGCAGTGATGGATGCATTCAAGGTAGAGGTGGGATTACATCAGGGATCAGCTCTGAGCCCTTTTGTATTTGCAATGGTGATGGACAAGTTCACAGACAAGATTACACAGGAGTCCCCATGGACCATGAGGTTTGCAGATGACATTGTGATCTGTAGCAAGAGTAAGGAGTAGGTCGGGGAGACCCTGGAGAGGTGGAGATATGTACTAGAGAGGAGAGGAATGAAGGTCAGTAGGACCAAGACAGAATTCATGTGTGTGAAAGAGAGGGAGATCAGAGGAATGGTGAGGATGCAGGGAGAAGAGCTGGCAAAGGTGGATGAGTTTAAATATCTGGGATCAAAAGTACAGAGTAACGGGGATTGTGGAAAAGATGTGATGAATAGAGTGCAGACAGGGTGGAGAAGAATGCCAGGAGTGATTTGTGGCAGATGTAGACCTCCCTTTTCACTATTGCTGGTACCCAAGACGGTAGTGAGACCAGCTATGTTATATGGGTTGGAGACAGTGGCACTGACCAAAAAATAGGAGGCAGAGCTGGAGGAGGAAGAGTTAAAGATGCTAAGATTTGCATTGGGTGTGACAAGGATGGAGAGGAGTAGAAATGAGTACATTAGAGGGTCACCTCAGGTTGGACGGTTGGGAGACAAAGCCAGAGAGGCGAGATTGCGTTGGTTTGGACGTATGCAAAGGAGAGACCCTGGGTATATTGGGAGGAGGATGTTACGAATGGAGCTGCCAGGTAAAAGAAAAGAGGAAGGCCTAAAAGGAGGTTTATGGATGTGGTGAGGAAGGATATGCAGGTGGGGGGTGTAACAGAGCAAAATGCAGAGGACAGGAAGATATGGATAAAGATGATCTGCTGTTGCAACCCCTAACGAAAGCAGCTGAAAGAAGAAGATGATTTCAATTGGAGAAATATTTGTGTGTGTACAAGAGAGCTGCTACTAACAGACGTCTTATGTACTAATATAATCATTTAACACTTTTATGTTTCTAAATAATCTAGGCATTAATATGTATCCAACATGTTAATAATCAAACTTACTAAACATGCTCATTTGTATTTTTTCTTCCAAGTATTAGATTGAAGGAATACTATACCCAAAATTGGTATTTTATCATCTGTTAGTTTCCCTGTGTTATTTCTAGCTATGGCTATGTTCATGTTTATATGAAGAGTGAAGGTAACAAAAATACTGATACAACAGGCATCAATTGTTGGGGGGGGCGGGGAGTGCTGAACAGCACACAATATTAAAATATCCACAAAAAAGACAACTTAAATTACTCATATCTCACAACTCTCCTGTCCTGTCAGTTATCCAGTTGCATTTTCCACATACACATTCACACACACACACACACACACACACACACAGGCACAAAGTGTGTTAAAAGTAACTGAGCTTTTGAACTGAGGACCTGTCACTCTCCTCATTCATTGGACGTTAAGCCGCAAACTCAGTAATTCTGGCTTTTAATTGGGTGTTTGTTTAGCTCCAAAAATGCAGTGATCTTTTGTCTTTGCAAGCCACGTTTTCCATCTGATAATGTTTTCACTTGCTTTTCCTTAATTTTTAATCTCTAATTGTAAGCATCTCTCAGACCACACTGCGCAATACCAATCATCACATGAAGCTAATGAATAAGCTATTACTGGGCAGGACACCTGACCAATGAATAGCTGGGAGGAGGCAAGTCTTCAGTTCCAAAGCACATTCCCATTTCACAACATTTCACTTTCATTCACAAGAAGATTTTCAGTAATATTTAATAATATTTTAGGAAAAAAAAAAAAAACACATGCTGGGAACGTGTGAGGTTATAACTAGACACCAGACATGTGTATTATGAGGCAGAGTAATTTTTTCCCTGTGAATGTTTTGCTAGTTTGTTATATTTCAGCTTTGATACCCACTGACACCTACTGTGTCAGTAAATTTGGTACCTTCATTCGCCATACAAACTTAACACTACAAAGACAAGTAACAAAAAATTATAACTGTGGGTTAGAATATTCCTTTAATGGAAGAAGTTTACAATTAAGATTGAATGAAAAGCTGCTCCATTCACTTCTTTTGATATTCAGTCTTGAGCTGTAACTGTATTTCACAAAACAAATACAGCAACAATCAGTTTATATTTATATTGCATGATATTCCATAAACACAACCTAAAATGCAGGTGTACTGGTAAGGACAAGGTCTTCTAAAGCCAAAGGAGAAAGAGTTAACATCTAAGAAAACACACACACACACACACACACACACACAGACACAGACACAGACACGTATACTTTATAGCTAACCAACATAATGCAAATCTATTAAATACATACAGTCTTCCAAATTCCTAATTTTCTGAATTCATCTGAAAACACTTACTAGAAGACACATGGATTTTCTTAAACCTGCCTTTATAAAAAATTAACAATTAAGGAAAAAGATAAGACATATTGTTGTAATTTAATATATTTTATAAATTTGTCTTATATTAATTTTAAAGGGTTTAAATTTATCTAAAAATACTCAAAATTAACAAAAAACACTTTAAAGGTTAAAAGCTACAAACCTATGTTAAATCATCACAACCGCAATTAAAGGCAAGGATGCTGAATTTGCTCATTCATACACTACTTCTACAGGATTTGAACCACTTGCTTTGCAGATATTTTTATTTTTAGAAAAAGTGGGATACTGCTGCTTTAAGACAAAGATAAGGATGTGAGGCATTGCTATTGTAAGGAAAAAGGCGTTTTCCCCCCAAATCCTGAGGGATGTGAAATGAAGCAGAACATCCTGCAAGTATACAGCACAATAGCATACCATACTGTAGTGGTTAGTCAAGAACATATATTACAGATGCATAAGTAGTTATTACTCTTGATATATATATTTTTTAGTTACTCTGTCACAAATTGTTCATATTAACTATAAAGGGTTTTAAAAAACGTTTATGGGGTTCCTAATAAAAACCAACAAAATTAAGATACTGAGAGGAAATATATTTACTACACACAGAAGAATTGACTTTAATTCTTATATGTGACTAACAGAATGCAGGGCACTATCAGAGTTTTGGTGTAAATGTTAACACACAGAAAAAGATACATTTCTCCATTTCAATTATAATAAATCCAAGATTAGTTGATGCTTTTTTGTACACCAGAAAACAAGGAACAAATATAACTTTTTAAAGATCAAAAACAAACCACAAAAACCTTTGGATTACACTTGTATAGCTATCAGTTAGGTCAAACATGATGACCAATTTATATATTTAATTTAAAATCCACCAAATACATCCAAAATAACAACAGTAATAATTAAAGGAATATTACACCCAAAAATGCTTTTCTTTATAATCTTTAATTTTCATATCTGTTACGTTCCCTGTGTTTGCAGCAATTTTTAATCACCTGTGTTACAAAGAATGGAGATCAGAAAGTTCCTGACACAACGGGCTTCTATGGTGACCAATGCTGAACTAACAGCAAACAATATCAAAACATCCATGAACAAAATCTCCATTTCCTTGAATTGCATAATACATATGTCAGACATACAATCATATGCTCAAAACGTCCCAAACACACAAAATTTTGCTTAAGATATTGTTACTAAAAATTTCTCATGAATGGTTGTGGTGTGTGCTCAAAAGCGAACAATCTTGCCACTATTTTACAATAAGCTGTCCTGGCCAGCAATAGCTCATCCATTGGTAACCATGCTGCTTCAAGTCATATCGGCATTGCAGAGCATGGGCTAAAAGAGGGTGACAATTAGGAAAAGAAAAACAAAAGTGAAGACACTATCAGGTGGAAACTATCCTTATTTATGCATAACATGGTGCTTCAACAAGCAGAAGGTAAATTTAACAGTGTAGTTCCACAAACTTCCACTGAAAAACACAAAAATTAGGTCTTCAAAGTAAAAGCGTGTACCCTTTAAATTCATGAGAGGATTTTCTGTGAGCTGTTTATTTAAACAATATTATTTGTTTGGGATATTGTAAGCATACAAGTGATTTTCTGACATATGGATTATACAACACAAATAAATGGAGATTTTTATATTGTTTGCTGTTTGTTCAGTACTGGCCTCCATTGAAGTCTTGTGTCACAACCTATTGTCTCCATTCACCATAAAAACATGAGATTAAAAATATTTTGCCCAGCACCTGAAACAACATAGGGTAAGTAACAGATTAAAAAAAAAACATTTGGAGTATTCCTTTAAGCTAAAACGCATGATTTATTTACTTCAATCATTGTAAATTTGAACTCTGACTTGAAACATAAAATATCCATCCTTTCATCTACTATGCTAATTATCCAGTTCAGGGTTGTGAAAAGAATGTCTACAACAGGTACATATGCAAATTGTTTGCAAGTTAATTTTATAAACAGTGATCATTTTTTCTTTTTCTATTTAATATTGCTCAGCAGTAGTAAATCCACATAATCACTTCTCAAATCTTTAAAGATTTCATCCTAATGTTATTATTCTCATAAAACTGCATAAATTGATAAAATGAAATGCTTAGGAAAATGTGATTTGAGCCATCAGCATTAAAACACACACACACGCACACACACAAAACAGAACCATACAGTGTTTATTAAATTAACCAGGAAGGTGACAAATTTTAAATTCCTTTTACCGTGAGGAAAAACAAGTTATTTCTTCCGGCTCATTTTTTGTATAGTCAAAATATAAAACAGCAAACTACAGTGCATACTGTATATTATCATAATATAAAGCTGGCATTGAGGCTAAATGTTTACAAAAATGGCCATAAATCAAAAGGCTACAAGTTTAATCTCCACCACCAAATCATTTGGAGACACTGTGCAACTTGCTAGTGGTTCCAAGTACAAACATTTATTGTGCACATTGATTTAGTAGTCACTCCAAGTCTGAATACATGTGTCAGCAAAATAAATATACACCTGCATTTCAAATATCTCTTTATTTAGATTAAGTGTTTCTGTTTTGGCTATGCAAGTAGCATTACTACTATACAGCACTTGGACCTCCACTTTCTACCTAGGGTGACTTCCATGTCAAAGTTGACAAATCCTGAAAGTACAGATTAGTTAAAATGTTTCATTTTTATCAAAAGCTTATAATGTACTGAAAACTTCAAAAATGAAAACTCTAATCAGTTATGCACTAGTGCAAGTCAAAAGAGATGTTGCTCACAATTTAATCTTGGATTATACACAGATAAATTAAACACATTACCACAACATTCACTACACAGCACATTTTAATAAAATATAATTCAGGTTACATTAATGTTACTGCAACGGACACAGTATAACTCAATGTTCTGTTTTATAGTCTGTCTAATGGATGTTTTAATTCCAACTAAAAATCCAGAGAAGTGCTTTTCTTCATCATTTGATGTTTAACCAAAGCACCACTGCAATGAAAGCTGCAGATCCCCAGCATTCAATAAATGAAAACCCTTCTCTGATGTCAACAGGGTGTTAAGATTAAATATAAAACCAACTGGTTTGTTCACAATAACACACTTCACAGAAAAAAACAACTAAAGAAAATCAATGAATAATGTGAGAAAGATCACTCTTATTTAGCAGATTGCTGAAGCTATCTTCTTAAAATTGTCTAATACGATCGCTTTAGACTCCATTCCCAGAATGCCACAATGCTTGCAGCTTTTTCTCTTAACAGTCTCTAAACAAATTGTAGCTTTGTGTGCAAGTGGGCCCTGTAATAGACTGGCACCCAGTCCAGGGCTGTGTCGTGTCTTGTATATAATGCTGCCAGGGTAAACTCCACCTCCCCCTTGACCCTGTGCTCGATTAAGCAGGTATGAAAATGTTAATTTCTAAGTCAAAAAAATACTGTATTCTGTTAATGAAAGTACATCATTTATTTATGCATCATTCTGCCAATATTAAAATGTTTTTGGGGGTCAGATCAGATTAGGACTTAACAGTCTTTCAGCCTTATCCTTTACTATTCTTATTACTTCTTTGAAGCAGATACTTGAAATAAGCACACACATAAGGCCCAAAAAGTTATTGGTTATCTTCTTTTCACTCCTTTTGCAAATGACTGCTTGTTATGAAAAAAGGAAGCAATTAAGAATTCTGCATCTTAAGAAAGAAGTGAAGGATAAAGCAAAAAAGTATTTCCATCAGAAACGAAATTGGGGTGTAATTAAGAAAGTGGTTGCAATAAAAATCTAACATCTGCGCACCTGGGAAATTTAGTTCCATTCCCCTTCTCTACCAGCAAAGAACATCTGCAGGTCAAGCAGAGCTGCCTTGTACAAGCTATATGATTAAAATATTTAAGGTCTGACTTGTATGTTCAAATTACACCATCATAATCAGGTACTTTTTACACACCTTCAAAAGCTCATCTAATATAGTAAATTATAAATCAAGAGTCAGTCTCAAAGAACACATGATGAACAGAAGCTCAACTGTAACAACACACTTTGAAAGAACAAGATTTAGTATTTGCGCACACTCAAGTGTTTACAAGCTGAATTTCTTTTAGCAGAAAGAAAAAAGTCACCATGGCACCATAGCATCTCTGTATGATGAATTACTTTTCACTATGTTGAAGGAGTCAGTGAACATTCTCCAAACCATTTTGCTGCAATGCTGCAGTCTAACAAAATACGTCCATGAATTTTCAGATACTCTCTAGAATGGTTAATTTGTTGGCAAGACTGTTATGGTAGTTATTTATTTAAATTAACAAGAATTACAAGGTAACAAAAACTGTGTGTAGTTATTTTGAGTTTCTACAGCAGTTACTGACAACAATGAGATGCATCAAATAACCTGTAAACCTACATGATGAAATTATACCTGTGATTATTCTCAATGATTAACATTTTATTGGGTAATAACATATTGGCACTGAGGTAATAAAGTCAACATGAAAGATTTTCAGAGTATTTCCCTAATAATGATTCCAGCATGTTCACCGAACACACAGTTTCAAAGTTCTATTTTACCAAAATGGAAACTCAACGTAAAATAAATGTAAGCCTCCAAGCTAACTTTCCATTAGTTCCCCAGTACAAAGATGTGCTTTATAGATTTATGGCATTGCAAACTTGAAATGGTACAGTATGTATGTATCTGCATAGACTTAAATCCCTTTAAATACCACCAATCCCTTACACCCAAGATGCCAGGGCAACTGTAGGTACTGCAGTAAAATGTACCAGATGAATTTGAACAAGGGAAAAAAAAAAATCTCTATCTAGTTATATATATATATATATATATATATATATATATATATATATATATATATATATATATATATATTAAAATTCCTTTTTTCTTTTGATGGAATCACTTTTGAATTATCTTTTATGACAGACTTTTGTTTAAACTCGTGTCATGGACTATTATTTAAATTCAGTTACACCCTACTTCATTTAAAAGCCGTAAAGATAATCTGACATCCTCAAAACCACTTTAGTCCATTTCAAGGTTGCCTGTCCTGGCAGGACCACGCATAAAGCAGAATCAAATAGACAATACACCAGACCAAGACCAACTCTTTTTGCACTGGGTTAATTCAGAATCGATTAACAGTGTCTAGGGATGTGGGAGGGAAAATAATGAGGACCCGGAGAAAAACGCAAGAGACACATAAAAACGTAAAAGTGATAGGGCACAGCATTTGAACCCTGGAGTGCAGGACACTGCCAGATAACGATCTTAGAATGAAATATGCTGAATTTAAATAGCCCTAGTATGTGGTCTAATGACAGGGTCCTAGTCAGTAACTAAAGATAACCTGTAGTTGCTACTAATACATACTAATACATTAACATTTCATGGCAGCTTATTTACAATCAGAATCGGTTTTTCTAAAGTCGCTGGATAAAACAGCCGGTTTACAAATACCTGCATGTCCCTGTGAGCCTTATGTAACAGAATGAAACTTAGTATCAAGTGTGTATGTTGTACCTGACGAACTTGTTTTAAATAGTATATATGTACATGCACGGTACAAGTATGTTCTGTAATGCTTTTAGCGTTTCGTCATTTTCTACACTCCGAGCTAAATACAATAACTTGCCGAGACGTTTCAAAATCGGGACAAACAATTTTGCCAATATCAGTCGGTATTAATCTAAAGAAGTATTGAAACGACGTAAAACACAAAGGACACAACAAGCACAAGCAACACGTCGTAATCTATCAGCTGACAGTGGGAGCCTTTTAGCTCACTTTTATGAATCACTGCTCCGCCGCAATCTAAACTGAATCCAATCTTTTTTTTAAGCCGGTTGTTTATGGATTCGCCTTTTGTTACGGCTGCAGCACATACGCCTACCGCTCCGATTTTGCATCTAATCCTGGTTTACTGTGCGGGCTTTAAACCGCCAAACGCTGTAAACGACGATTTCATTCTATAGTTCCACAAGAGCCCCTTCCCTTCCCTTTTCCCGGCGGAGCGTGTAGGGGGAGTGAGGAGTAGTCAAAAGGGCCAAAGACTTCCAGACTGATTTCTCGACGCAGTCCTAATCCAAAGACGATCCCAAAGCCGGAACTGGCCATCTCTCTGACCTACATAAACAACGCCGCTGGCCTCTGCGAGATTCACTGACATTTTCCCAACCAACCCCATGCCGCAAACGGACAAGAGCAGCGTCAAAAACACCATGCCAGCTGAAGCCCTTCCGTTTTACTCAGGGAACGCGAGATTGCCCGGCTGCGGTTGTTTTGCTCGTCTGTTTTATGAATTAAAAAAAAGACAAGTAACTTTCCCATTGCCACTCACTTGTCGATGGTCTCCAGTGACCGTCTCTGCTTGTGGACTCTTCGTTCCAAGTTCCCCTTTGTTGTCAGGAGGCGTTCTAATCCCGTTAAATGCGCGACACCGCAGCTCAATCCGCGCGCTCCCTGGCTCTCCTCCTGGAGCGACTGCCGGAGCCGCGCTGCATCCTGGGGGACGGACAGCAGCATTCCAACATGGCTCACGCACGCGCAGCTCCACCCTCCGCGGCCCAGGAGGCAGATGTGCGCTGTCCGAGTAAAAGAGGACATAGGCGAGCTTTCTTTACCGACGTCACTATTAACGCCTTTTATTTACTGAAGGAAAAACATAGTTACATTGTTTTGTACCATACAGCGAGACTCGTATTTCCATTTGCATTCTCGAATTATAAAGTAAGGTTCATTGAAAGTTCCATTACCTGTCAAGAAGCTGAAGGTTAAATCGCGAGTTAACTTTTTGATCACTTGTCAGTTACTGTTCAAGCAATGAATGTAAACGGTGATAGCAGATGTTCGAAGCTTTTGATCAGCAAAGTGTTTTTTTTTTTGCAACACATTTGTTTAAACTGACAATAAGTAAAGAAACAGAAATGTGGCAAACCACAAAATACTTATTTTGCACAATTTTTCACAATTAAAAATCTGGAATTCTGTCAATATCTCACTATTAAAATACGACTTATTTGCTTGATACTGTTACCTACTAAAGTAATAAACAACATTAATCAAGAATGAATACTTAGCACTTTATACTTCTTATTGATCACTCAAAAACATTAACATGCACAATTGTTTGTAATAATCTATAAAATTTACCAGACTTGATTAGTTCATGTTTTATGTAACAGGAGGCTAAAGTATGTACACTGGGCCAGTTTATTATTATTACTACTTCTTATTTGTCTGACACGTGGCTTACAACATTTAAAATACAATTGGTTATATTTCTTTTGTTTTTCCAATTGGAGCACAGACAGATGAAGAGCATGGTGCTCGTGGTCACACAGTGTCTTTGGTGGGATTTGAACCAACAAACTCAGGATTATAGTGGTTAATTTTCACTTTGAAATTAGCGCATAGAGTGTGGGGTTTTCCATTTGACTTAATTTATATGCATTTTTCAAGAGCATTGATTGGAATTGAAAATGGAATTCCCTGCTCTTTGAAACTTGTTTTTACAACAAATAAAAAAATTTTCATGGTGATCCTGTATCGCTGAGAAATCCATGTGCATTGAAATGCTACTGAAAGGCAAGTGGTTGCTAAAGAAGAATGGAAAACATGCATACCAGCAGCATTCTGAGCCTTATGTACAGTAACATCTGATCATTTTATAGCATGTGTTTTGTCTTATATACAGTAATTTGATGTCTCTAAATTTCAATAGTCTGACAAATTTTCAGTATCTGTGTAAGTTACCCTGAGATGAATTTGATGAACTCCATTCAAGTTTGGTTCCAGTTTTGAACCCAGTGCTACCAGAATAGAGAACAGTTCCATGTAACCCTGTGCTATTTGACTAAGGTGTTTCACAAAATGAGCGAATGTCTTTATTGATCAGCCACACTTATATGTCAAGAATACATTTTAAAAAATCCTTCTTTGCCTTTCCTCTGAAACCTTGTGTTTCTCAACCTTTCTTGCCTGGCGCCTCTCTCAGTGGCATTTTTATAAAGCTTGTTTCTCATACTCTGTCATTTCGTGGCACATCTGCTTTTTGACTAATACCAATGCTAGATGGGCCTCCATTACCTGCTGTGAAAACATGATTCATATTCTTGCAAATACTTTGTCTTAGTATTTAGTGACGAAACCTCACTTGGTAAATTATTTGCTTTTTCATACCTTTTTGTAGAAATTGTTTTAAAAAGTCGCAATCAGGAATGGAGTATCTATCTATATATAAAATCTCTTTGTGCGTCCAGGTGTCCGTGTGTGGGTGTCGTCTGATGAAGTGCACATGCGCGGGGCACGGTGCGATGCACGATATTACTGTCAGAGAAAGTTAGAGGCGTTTTACGGAAATACAAACTAGTATTACTGCGAGAGGAAATTAAAGGTACAGTACACAATACAAGGTACACATACAAGCCAGTATTACTGTCAAAGGAGATTAATGGCATATTACCGACGCACACGCCTGTATTACCGCCAGAGAAAATTAAAGGTATATTACGGACGTAGCCAGCGGACGTACAAGACGGTATCCTTCAATAAGGGCGCGCACAAAAAGGGGAGCCTCAAAAGGGCAACCTCAATTGGGCGCAGCGAATAAAGGCGCACGTAAATAAAGATCTGCACCTTTGTTGCTCTTCACATATTCCAGAGCCATTTGAACTTAATTATTTACGAACGCCTTTATTCGCCGCGCTCAATTGAGGTCGCCCTTTTGAAGCTCACCTTTTTGTGCGCGCCCTTATTGAATAGAGCTGTACAAGACAGTATTACTGTCACAGAAAATTAAAGACACACAATACACAGCGGCAGCCCACGAAGAACGGTCAGCTCAGCAAGTAAACATCAACAAAAGAAAGGCTGAAAGAAAGTAAAATACGACCAGCAAAAAGAATGAGGTCAAAGTCCCTTGCCATTTAATATAGACTGTTCCTACTAATGTTTATGCACTACTGTTCTAGCGCCTGTTATTGTAACGGGCTAAATGACTAGTAATGATATAATCCATAAAAATCATCAACCAAAGCCAAACTGACCAATCACATTGCTCGGGGAGACCAGACAAACACACAGAGTAGTGTTTATTATATAGTACTTTCCTGCATGTGACTGCTGCTAAAGAAGTTGAAGATGTAGTTGACAATAACCTAGCTGTACTACCCGTCTGAAATGGGTTGAAATCAAAGTAATCAACACAGAACTTACTGTTAACGTTTGCAGTCCGCCATATACTGAAGTGTTTTTGTAGTGCATGTAGTAATAAAAATGCATTGCATTTGTCATTCAACAATGGGTGCATCACAAACATTTGTAGTAATGAAATGCATTACTACAACTGTTTGTGATGTGATGTGAAATCTGTTGGAATGACAAATGTAATGCACATTTCTCTGTTATATACAATTTGGTATGGGTTTTGGAAAAGCAATATTAATATTTGTGATGCGCCATCTGTTGAAATTACAAATGTAATGCATTATTTTTATTACTACACATATTTGTGATGCACCATATGTTGGAATGATAGATACCTAGCAACAGGATGGATACACAGACACACAGATGCTTATCCTTTAATTAAGGTGGACAAATATCTTGCATCTTGCATGTCTTTAGAATGTGGAAGGAAATGTGTAGAAAAACACATGCATACATGGGGTGAATGTTGTCACGTGTTCACATGAGAAACAGCTTAAGGACGTTGGTGTCAGTAATTATCCACCAAACCAGGGGTTGGCGCTATGTTCTAATGCATTCCCTTTTCCTCTGTGTGCAGAAGGGAAGATTTGCAGCCACTCCATCACTGATATCACTTCCCTTCTCTGTCCACTTGAACCTGCCCCTTCCTGTCACATAACCATATAACCCAGGAACCAGTCATCATATCAGAGAAGACATCTCCAAAATTATTGTGTGATTTTTTGTTTTTTTAAAATCTTCAGTTAGTAGGAGTCACCAAGGTGGTGCTCCTACTAGTTATCCTTGTTTGTCTTCTGTTTTACAATGTACAAAGTCTGAACAGAAAATTATCATTCTTGCAACAACATGAAGGCAATGGAGAGATGAAACCAGAGAAGTACTAGGAGTGAATCAAGGAATAGAGAACACCAGTTGAGCAAGTGCATTCTGGAGGAGCTGGAAAGGTCTGATAGCAGTTGAAGGAAGTCCCGTCAGAGAAAGTTGCAGTAGTCCGGCCGAGAGAGAACAAGGAGTTGTGTGGCATAATTAGTGAGGAAGGTTCTGATCCTCTGAATTCTCAGTCCTTTCCTCTTTTCTCATGTTTCTTGCCAAATATTTTATTTAAATGAATTTAAATGGGACCAAGATATGTAGTGCACTGCTTCATTCTCATTTGCTTCTGATTGTTAATTTGTAGCTAGTTAAGAAAATGAGAAGAAATTAAAAACAGAGCATGTGGCTGTTTTAAGACTAAAAAGAGTAATTATGGTTTAAGAATCGTAAAGTCCAAGTTAAACAATATGAAGCACAAAAATGATGCTTGAGTAGTAATTACTTTATGAGTAAATAATTAGCTTCTAAGTAAGCAGAGGGTTTTAAACAAAAACTTGCAACCACTGCAGCCCTCCAGAACCAAAATGGACGGCTCCTGCTCTAACCTCAATGGCTTCCTCTTGCCTGTGCAAGACATTCTCTATATGTTCTTGAACCACTAACTTGATTTCTGACTTGCTTTCATGTAGCAGCACTACATTTGTGTAATGTTTAAATGTTACATGTATGATACTCTGTGCAATTTGGACAGTTTCTTTAAATGGTATTGCAACTCATGGAACACAAAGGAAGAAATTTAGCCCGATGTATAACAGTACAGTATAGGATTATCACTGCACCACAAAAAGGTATAGACATTCTTTTTCACTCTGGGGTCATTTCATCATTCAATCCAACAGCTTCATTCCTTTCTTAAAATATTATTATCTTATATTTTATAGCCCAACTCTTATCTGTTTGTCGATTGTGCTTTGGACATGATCAATTGCAGACAGCAGCATGCACTGCTTCTTGCATTTTAATAAGAGCTACAGACATCTACTGCTGCTCAGTCTATGTATGTGTGTACAGTATATATATAGCAATCCATTTTAATATTTAAAATGTTACTTTGACTAGTCATAGTTACAAACTGATATAAAATTTACATTTGAGATGCAGTACCTACATTATCATTTTACTTAGTCAAAATTAAAGCATACTGTAAATTTGCAGTTCACATAATTACATCTGACTATTCAGCACAGACATGCAAATGTCAGTAGTTAGACTTTGGCTGTTAACTGAAATTAAATGTCTCCTAGTTAAAATTAGAATTGAATTGAAGATATCTTTAGTAAGGCTCTTGATATTGAACTTTGGGCAGAACAGTGGTTAGAATTGCTGTCTCATGGATACTATATTCTGGGCTCAAATCTTGCACCCAGTCATTTCCTTCGTGGATTTTGTGTAGGTTTCCCTTCATTTATTCTGATTTTCCTCCCAAAATAGCTATGGGAACAGTATCACACTGGTATAATAAGTCTGTGCATGGCCTTGAAGTTTTGCAAAGTCAGAAAAAAAGTTATCTGCATTATTTAGTCTTGCGATAGCAGTTATCAAGTTAATGCTGGCATCCTTCAATTCATATCTAGTGTCTTTTTTGCACAGAGTCAAGTAATCATTAGCTAAAAGGCTCAACTTCACATAGAAATTGTTACAGCAATTTGCATACATTCTCCTCAAAACATTTTCTATGCAATCCATTTAAGAAAAGCACCAACAATAAAGTTAATTAGTTCCAGTATTCAGAACAATATTTTAATTAATCAGTCTACATTCAATAACACATAATGACAAAGTGATAACAGGTTTCAGAAAGGTTTGCAAATTTATTAAAAATAAAAAACTGAAATCTCTAATTCATAGAAGCATTCAGACCTTTAATTCAATACAATGTAGAAACCCCTTTGGCAGCAATAATAGCTTCAAGTCTTCTTAGGTTAGTACCTACAAGCTTTGCTCACCTGGATTTCGGCAGTTTATCTCATTCTTCCCATCTGATCCTCTCAAGCATCATCAGATTGCATGGGAGGCATCTGTAAACTGCCATCATCAGGTCTCTCCACAGATGTTCTATGAGGTTTTAAGTCTGGACTTTGGCTGGAACACTCAAGGACATCCAGAGACTTGTCCCAAAGCTACTCTGAGTACTGGTAGTTCCAAACTTCTTATATTTCACAACTACTGATGCCACTGTGCTCCTGGGAACACTCAAAGCTTTACAAATGGTTTTAACCCCTTGCCCTGATCTATGCCACACCACAATTTAATCATGAAGGTCTGCAGAAAACTCTTTGGACTTCATGGCTTAGCTTTTCTCCTGACATGCAGTGTGGATTGTGGACCTTACATACACAGGTGTGTCATTTTCTAAATGATGTCTGATCAATTAAGTTTGCCACAGGTTGACTCCAGTCAATTGATGGACATATCTTAAAAGAAATGAAAACAATCAGGATGCACCTGACCACAATTTGGAGTGCCACAGCAAAGGGTCTGAATTCTTACAAAAATGAGAGATTTCACTGTTTGATTTTGAATAAATTGGTAAATCTTTCTGAAGATATATTTTTACTTTGTCATTATGGATTACTGTGTGTAGACTGATGGGCAAAAATGGGGAATGTGTCCATTTAAAATGAAATGTGCAACACAATAATGTGTGCGGAAAGTGAAGGAGTCTGAATAATTTCTTGATCCACTGTATGCCAGTGTCTAGTATGCCTAGGTCTCTCACACTCTTTCCTGTCACCCAACTGGCATTTCACTGTCAAAGTCAGTATCTAGTTTGAAAACCTAATGGTTGTATCGTTGCTGTGTGTGCCCTTGGACTCACCCGACTTTGATCTACGGCTCACAGATGATTGTGCTGCAGTTGGGATGAGAATTAGCTTTCCATATCTGAGGTCATGGTCCTCTCCCAGAATAGAGTAGCTGTCTCCAGTGAGGCAGTTCAAGTATCTTGAGGTCTTGTTTCCGAGTGAGACTACAGGTGATATTGAGAATGACCAAAAAACCAGTGGAGCAGCAGCTTTGCAAACATTGTACCAGACTATTTTGGTAAACTGTGGTGGGCTGGCGCCCTGCCCGGGATTTGTTCCTGCCCTGTGCCTTGTGCTGGCTGGGATTGGCTCCAGCAGACCCCCGTGACCCTGTGTTAGGATATAGCAGGTTGGAAAATGACTGACTGACTGACTGACTGAATGACTATTTTAATAAAGTGAGAGCTAAGACCACAGACAAAGTCAGTCAGTTTATAGCCTATGATCAATGAGATCCTGAACAAAAGTGACAGAAGTGAGGTTGCTGCACATGGTTTCTGATAAGGTAAGGACCGGGAGTACATACCTCCTTCATATACCTACGGCAATGTGCCTGCATAATGCCTCACTGTAATTGTGACTGCTCTTTTTATCTTTAGCCAAATCAGAAGTTTTGTTTTGTTTATAGTAATTCTGGTGTGTACCTAAGAGGGTGTTTTTGTTTTTGTAGTATGTAATATAATTTATTTATTTGTTTATTAAGTTTCTGTGAAATGCTACATTTGACCCATTTAAGGTGCCATCATAAGATGTGCTGCTCCTTCGCCCTCAGAGATCTTAGTGATTTAAACTGTAAAGTAAATTGAGGTACTAAGGATAGTTGAAAAGAAAATGTGCTTCACACTAAGAAAACTGAGAACTCTTTGTAAGTTAAGCCTGCATAAGGGAGAAAGTATTATTTGTACTCAGCTTATGCTTAATTGTTTTCCCTCCTCGATGTGTATGCACATTAACCATGCATGAGTTTGTAGAGAAAAACAACTACACCATTGTCACAAGCATTTAATGTATGATGAGCTGGGATATGATATGAATGTCACAGTTAGATAAATCATGACGGCTAGATCATAGTTTTTGTCTGTAACAGAAGCCTGCACTATCACTGAACCTCCAGTATAAAGACTCCCTAAAAGGACAGACTGAAGGAGAAATAGATATGATAGCAGCCACATGCAGTCAGGAAAACCAGAGAAATACAGGAACAGGTCAACATCCAGAAAATTATTAAAATTCAAATAGTTAAAGTAAAAATTCATAAAGAAAGTGAACCTCTCATCACAGAGTGAGTCTCTCTCTTAGAAAACACAGTATTACAAGAAGCTGTATTATTTTAAATTCAAACAGGTAATTAGTCAGAATAATGGACATTTTTATTACACATATAATTTCAACCCGTGGCATAACCTATAAAAATGGTAGCTTCAATCATATGCGAAAGTAATTCTTTGATCTGTAATCTTGTACCCTTACAAAGTTATGGAGGGTTTAGACCAAAGACAATATACAGTACACTGAATTGTGGTTTATGTTAACCTGCTACATAAAGCATTAACGTTTACAGGCTGCACATTTACGTGACCCTTGAAATGATCTGAATGTTTTATGCATTGTACAAAAAGGAACACGTGAAAAGAAATAATGCCATGAACTATGTAGTATGTCTACCTCCTTTATGCTCTGTCCGTGTGGGACCCCTTTACTGATCTGTGTAATTGTTTCAACTGACCAAGGCATGATCACTTCTGGCTTGTGTTGTATTCATGCCTTGAAGTGTTTCTGCTTTGCGAACCAGGAGGCACGTGTCAGTCTGAACTGCAAGGAGATACCCCAGTTCTCCGCAATATTGCATGTATTTCACCATCGGTATCCGTCAATAAGGGCGCGCACAAAAAGGCGACCTTCAAAAGGACGACCTCAATTGGGCGCGGCGAATAAAAGCGCACATAAATAAAAGCAATCTTCAAAAGGGCGACCTCAATTGAGCGCCGAATAAAGGCGCGTGTAAATAAAGGCGAGCTTCAAAAGGGTGACCTCAATTGAGCGCTGAATAACTGCGCGCATAAATAAAGGAGTGCTTCAAAAGGGTGACGTCAATTGGGTGCAGCGAATAAAGGCAAACGCAACAAAATTATTATAGAAAATTTATTAGATAAAGGCAATGATTGAACGTATAAAAAGGTGAAAGCAAGAATATTAAAACATCCAATTAATTAATGCATGAACTTCTAACGAACTACTTCTAACGAACTATTTCTAAAGCTCTCTATATTTCGTTGTTTTCAAAATTACAGAAAATTAGATTAAGGCATTTATTTACGCGCGCATTTATTCGGCGCTCAATTGAGGTCATCCTTTTGAAGCGCTCCTTTATTTGCGTGCACATTTATTCGGCGCTCAATTGAGGTCGCCCTTTTGAAGCTCGCCTATATTTACGGGCGCCTTTATTCGGCACTCAATTGAGGTCGCCCTTTTGAAGGTCGCCTTTATTTACGTGCACATTTATTCTCCGCGCCCAATTGAGGTCGCCCTTTTGAAGGTCGCCTTTTTGTGCGCGCCCTTATTGAATAGAACCTCACCATCAACTCCCTCCCGCTCATTCTTCGAAGCAGATGTATATAAGTATTTTTAACAATCCAAGGAGGCCAGCATCATTCTATTCTGTACAATCCTTACTTCTATTCTGTTTTGAACCTCATTCATAAAACGTTTTTCCCTTTGTTGTATATATTTTTGTCTACTTTGTCTTCTATATTAATAAAAATGTCACTACAATACATATATGGGGAGAAAACCAGTGTTTGAAGTGGGCCTGTATGAAGGGGAATTATTAAGAAACCTACACACCATATTATCAGCTGTTTTTTGTTCCACTTCAACCACTATAGAAAGCAAAGTCAAAATGAAGACATTCTATTCATTACAATGCCTAAATGTGCAGTCTCTAAATGACATTGCTGTTTGTAATAAGTTAAAGTACAACATGATTCAGAGTTACAACTTAATTGTCTGGCTATGGCTAGGACAAACAAAAAAAAAGAATCTTCAATATACAACAGATGAAAAACATAAAAGTAATGCTTGAGTGAATGATGGAAACATATCTTAGACATAAACTGTAATAATAATAATAGTTAAACCTCCCAAAATTTCCGTTATTCTTTCTGATTATGTATTTCAATTCAAAAGGATACAATTTCCTCTAAAATTGAATTTTGCAGTAACCATCAACAAAGCCCAGGCCAGTCAAAAGGAAAAGCAAGAATTGATCAATGGCAGAAATATGTTTAATTAGGTGCAATATACGTCATATTCAAGAGTGAGGAGCTTCAGTGAGCTAATAATATTAGCTCCTGGAAAAAAAATAAATAAATAAAACTACAAATATCGTATACAAAAAAGTGCTGAGCTAGTTACATAGTACTTCTGATACATCTGATTTAACAACAGCACTATAACTGAGACCCTTTGAAATAAAGCCAGATAGCACAGCTAGTATATATGTTAATGGATGGCACTCATGGGCTGGCATTCCAGGGGGAATGAAACAGGAACTCTTACCCAGCCGGATGGCTAGTACAATGAACCAGGGGGAGACAACAGCATTTGAATACTTTGTTCCCAATACACCAGATGCCAGCATTCCTGGGCTTTGGGTTAAACACACTTCTTTACTTCTTTACACAGTCTTTTGCCACTTAAGCACATTGCCAACAGAAACCACATGAAAACATCACATAGTTCTTTAGGTCACATTGTTAGATCAAACTCACCAATTTTCTTCATTTTCCTGAAAGCAAAACAAACAAAATCACAAGATATATTGACTGCCTACAATATCTAGGGAAAAGGGTCTTTTCCATAAGGACTTTTAAGTACAAGCAGGAATTACCCACATATTATTGACTATGTAGAAAGTCTCAGGCAGAAAAGTTTTCTTTAATGCACAGTATTAGAGCACAGTGTTATGTTAAGCTAGCGAGAAGTTTCTGGTGTGATTACATTTAAAATGAGCTCTGATTAGACTAATTAAAAATTGTTTAACATAAGAGGAGCAGCTATGGGCATCCCCCAGGACCCACAACTAAGTGATTGATGCATGAATTCATATGTAGGTTTTATCACCACATTCAAATTAGATTACATTATGGGCAACAGAAAGATTATATGTACCTAAAAGTTTTTTTTGACTGCTTTGTATTGTTAATAATTTACTAAATGTTATAATGGTTGTATGATGCATGACTTTTTATATGGTAAAGATCTCCTCTCTCCCTACCAAAATTTATGTGGAAAAGTTCAACAGTCCTGTTCTTTTAGGACAAGTCAAGTTGGGGAGCATGCATTGGTACAGTGTGTTGCCGCACCCACTACACAACGAAACAACTCAGGATCCCGGTTGGCAACCCCCCAGGCAGACACGTGGTCCAGCCCCACCCTCCGGAAATGACCCTCTATCTTTCCGCAGCCAGATGTTACGTGGGCGACCCCTTGGCCTGGTCCAGCCACTTGGGTCCCCAACAATGAGGATCTTACGAGCTGGATCACCCTCGGGGAAACGCGCCACTTGGCCGTAGTGCCGTAACTGACGCTCTCTCACAATGCAGGTTATGTGCCTCATTCGGGACTCCATGAGCAACCACTCATTCGACACAAAGTCAAACTAACAGTACCCAAGGATTTTCCAGAGAGACACAGTACCAAAGGAGTCCAGTCTTTGTCTCAGGTCACTGGATAGAGTCCATGTCTCACAACCATATAGCAAGAAAGGAAGCACCAGGACTGTAAAGGCTTGGATCTTCGTCCTTTTGCATAGATATTGGGAGCACCATACACCCCTTTCCAGCAACCTCATGACCTCTCATGCTCTCCCAATCCATCTACTGACTGCATAGGAAGAGTCACCAGAGAAATGAATGTCACTGCCAAGGTAAGTAAACCTCTCGAAAGGTCGACACTCTCTCCGCAAAACAGACACACTGCTGATGGCTGTGCCCAAGAGGTCATTAAAGGCCTGGATCTTGGTTTTTATCCAGGACACTTGCAAACCCAGACACTCAGACTCCTCGCTCAGTCTCTCAAGTGCCCCGATCAGAGCCTCCATTGACTCCGCGAAAATCACAGCATCGTCAGCAAAATCAAGATCCATGAATCTTTCTTCTCCAATAGATGCCCCACAGCCGCTGGACCCCACGACCTTGCCCAATACCCAGTCCATACACGCATTGAACAGAGTAGGAGCAAAAACACACCCCTGACGAACCCCAGAATCAACTGGGAAAAACACAGAGGTTCTGCCTCCACTCTGCACAGCACTCACAGTACCAGTGTACAGGCCAGCAACCTTGAGGGGATCCCGCGAACCCTCAAGATGTCCCACAGGGCAGCTCCATCAACTGAGTCGAACACTTTACGAAAATCGACAAAGGCTGCAAAGAAACTCTGCTGATATTTACGTTTGCATGCCGTGAGAACCCTCAGTACCAGAATGCGGTCGATGGTAGACTTCTTAGGCATAAAACCAGATTGTTCCGGTCGCTGGTAGGTGAGCAAGTGATCATGGATCCTATTGAGGACAACCCTAGCAAGGGTCTTACCCAGTACCAAGAGCAGTCTTATCCCCCTGTAGTTGCTGCAGTCCAGGCGATCACCCTTCCCTTTCCAGATAGGGACGACAAGTCCTGTTTTCCAGTCAGTTGGGGTGATGCCAGTCTCCCAAATGGAAGCAAAGGTCCACCAACCTGGAGAAGTTCACCCCGGATACCACAGTTCTCTTCAGCCTTTCCCCTCCTCAGCCGGTTCCCCACCTGTGCAATCTCAGTGAGATTGGGTGGTTCATAGTTTCGATTCCTCTGTAAGCAGGACATGGGTCACTAGACCACAGATGATGTGTCACTTGCTCACAGATTCCTCTAACAAACGCCTTTTTATCTGCCCTCAGAGCCCTTGCAGCCATCCTTCTCAGTTCCCGGTACAGACCAGAGTTGCCATTAAGCCATGCGCTGCGACTCCTCTCGATGATATCTAGGGTGCCTTGCGACATGTAACACCAACACATCTTTTAGGACAATAGAAAATATAATTAGATTCCTATTAATATACACTACTGGACACTAAACTTGCAACACTGGAAAAAAGCATCACATTGGTCGAAAACTTGCAGGATGGATAGGTCATGATAGAGTTTAAAAATAAGAACAAGTGCAGCACACATGCAAATCACGCATGTGAATTATGCTCCCTGGACTTTCCCACACTGGGTGTAAAAGGCATCTGCAAAGTGACCCTCACTGAGCGACTCCTGGCAGTTAGTGTACTCTAAGGGACCAAACATGCCCCCGAAAAGAGAGGGACAGATACAGTGCATTCAGAAAGTATTCACAGCGCATCACTTTTTCCACATTTTGTTATGTTACAGCCTTATTCCAAAATGGATTAAATTCATTTTTTTTCTCAGAATTCTACACACAACACCCCATAATGACAACGTGAAAAAAGTTTATTTGAGGTTTTTGCAAATTTATTAAAAATAAAAAAATTGAGAAACACATGTACATAAGTATTCACAGCCTTTGCCGTGAAGCTCGAAATTGAGCTCAGGTGCATCCTGTTTCCCCTGATCATCCTTGAGATGTTTCTGCAGCTTAATTGGAGTCCACCTGTGGTAAATTCAGTTGACTGGACATGATTTGGAAAGGCACACACCTGTCTATATAAGGTCCCACAGTTGACAGTTCATGTCAGAGCACAAACCAAGCATGAAGTCAAAGGAATTGTCTGTAGACCTCCGAGACAGGATTGTCTCAAGGCACATATCTGGGGAAGGTTACAGAAAAATGTCTGCTGCTTTGAAGGCCCAATGAGCACAGTGGTCTCCATCATCCGTAAGTGAAAGAAGTTCAGAACCACCAGGACTCTTCCTAGAGCTGGCCGGCCATCTAAACTGAGCGATCGGGGGAGAAGGGCCTTAGTCAGGGAGGTGACCAAGAACCCGATGATCACTCTGTCAGAGCTCCAGAGGTCCTCTGTGGAGAGAGGAGAACCTTCCAGAAGGACAACCATCTCTGCAGCAATCCACCAATCAGGCCTGTATGGTAAAGTGGCCAGACGGAAGCAACTCCTTAGTAAAAGGCACATGGCAGCCCGCCTGGAGTTTGCCAAAAGGCACCTGAAGGACTCTCAGACCATGAGAAAGAAAATTCTCTGGTCTGATGAGACAAAGATTGAACTCTTTGGTGTGAATGCCAGGCGTCATGTTTGGAGGAAACCAGGCACCATGCCTACAGTGAAGCATGGTGGTGGCAGCATCATGCTGTGCGGATGTTTTTCAGCAGCAGAAACTGGGAGACTAGTCAGGATAAAGGGAAAGATGACTGCAGCAATGTACAGAGACATCTTGGATGAAAACCTGCTCCAGAGCGCTCTTGACCTTAGACTGGGGTGACGGTTCATCTTTCAGCAGGACAACGACCCTAAGCACACAGCCAAGATATCAAAGGAGTGGCTTCAGGACAACTCTGTGAATGTCCTGGAGTGGCCCAACCAGAGCCCAGACTTGAATCCGATTGAACAGCTCTGGAGAGATCTTAAAATGGCTGTGCACCGACGCTTCCCATCCAACCTGATGGAGCTTGAGAGGTGCTGCAAAGAGGAATGGGCGAAACTGGCCAAGGATAGGTGTGCCAAGCTTGTGGCATCATATTCAACAAGACTTGAGGCTGTAATTGCTGCCAAAGGTGCATCGACAAAGTATTAAGCAAAGGCTGTGAAGACTTATGTACATGTGATTTCTTAGTTTTTTTTATTTTTAATAAATTTGGAAAAACCTCAAGTAAACTTTTTTCACATTGTCATTATGGGGTGTTGTGTGCAGAATTCTGAGGAAAAAAATGAATTTAATCCATTTTGGAATAAGGCTGTAACATAACAAAATGTGGAAAAAGTGATGCGCTGTGAATACTTTCTGGATGCACTGTATATGTCAGACTCTCGGATTGAGCGAGGGTAGAATTGTGGAAATGCAGAAAGATGGATTATCCCTCTTGGACATGACATGCTGTTTCATAAACACAAATCCAGCATTTCCTGTCCATGCAATATTGTGTACTAGTGGTTACTTGGTGGACACATCAGTATGACTTTGCTGAAATTGGTATCCATGACTGAGCTATACTTCGTTAACACTTTAGTTTAGGTACTGCAAAAATGCACCAATTCCTCATTTACTCCTATGTAACAGGACCTTAACAAATACTTCTTTGGGTCTTCATAACACTTATAAAGCATCAATAAAGTGTTTATTCATCTCTGCAGTGTGACCAACTAACAAAATGTCACTTTGGAGTGGACTGAGGTGTCTTAACTGACATACATTTCTCCTGATATTACTTATTTAGTATAAGACCTGCAACTCCTTCATATTAACAAGTAATTTTGTCATCATGTCAATATGTCACACTACACAGAGATGAATAACTGATCTACTAATATTTTATTAAGTGTTATAAAAACCAAAAGAAGGTTTGTTAAGGTCTTTTGACATAAATGTAAATGAGTAATAGATGCATATTTGAAATGCCTAAACTAAAGAGTTATCTATACTTCTAATTATGTACACCATGTATCATAATTAATCTGCCATATAAAACTGTCTCCTGTATTTCTTGGTGTTGTAATTTTAATGGCCAACTGTATACTTAGATTTTTATTTATGTCATGCTTGGTTGTTTTGCAACATACCATAACATAAGATTCATTCATATGCACGATCCAGTTTAAGTGCAAGACAACTATTACTCATGGACAAGTCACCAATTTATCAATGGGATAAAGAGTCACCAGTTAACACAATTTTCTGCACAATTTTGTGGATGTGAAAGGAAGGCTTGAGTACCTGAAGAAAAAACCCATGCAGACACTGTGGAAAATTGACAGAGGCTATGTCCAGATGCAAAATTTAAGACGAGGATCTGCAAGGGACAAGCCTACTTTTGTAAATCAATGTTCACATTTTATGTCATATACTGTATATATCAAGGTCATGCAGAAAAATAGAAAGTATCTATGTAAAACTTTCATGTATAGTCAAGCATGCAAGCTTAGGGAACATTTCAGCACAACCTTAACGCAAACAATTTCCCCCTTAGCAGAGAGAGGTCGCTCTAACTGATCACCTTTTCTTTTCCAGGTGGAAAGCGTGTGACCCAGTTTCCACTTCTCCCCAGAAGCTTTGCCCCTTCTGGGTCAGCAGTATAAAAATCCTGAAGCTATCGGAGTCAGAGTTCATGAAAGACCGTGAGCTGAAGAGGACAGAGCATTTTCTTAGCTACTTTCACTTTCTATATTTGGTTTATGTCAGTTTTGCACCCACATGTGCGCTTAATTTTCAATCTTTTCAAGATCATCATTAATTAGAGTTGCCGGCTGGTACCCCATTTCTGCATTGTGCCTAATGTCTCCTTCTTGAACCCTTTACAATATTTGATAAAGACTATACAAAGCCAATTAAAACACAACTCATAGCAATGTATACATTTTTGATTATGCTTCTAACTTTTTACAAAAACCAGACCTAGCTGACCAGTTGATGCTATTGCTTTCAGCAAAACATCCTAATGTTCACACAGGAGCTGATTTTGTATTCTGGATATTACAGGCAAAAGGCTATACTTAAAACCTACAAGTGCCTTGGTGTTTATCTGAACGATAAGCTGGGATGATAGCAGAACATACAACTTTTGTACAAGAAGGGCCAAAGGCAATTCTTTTTTTGAGGAGACTGAGGTCATTCAGTGTGAGTGGCCTGCTGCTTAGGACTTTCTGTGAGTCTGGGGTGTTGAGTGTCAAATTTTATGCTGTGGTGTGTGTGGCAGCAGTATCACCATGAAGAATACTAACAGACTGAACGAGATCATCAGAAAGGCCATTTCAGTCCTTAGAGTGAAACTGTACACTATGGAGGTGACATCAGATCTGAAGATGCTGACAAAGGTGTCATTAATTATGAAGACCCCCCTCCCATCTGCTTCATAAATTGCTGCAGGGCCAAAAGAGTGCAATGAGCAGCAGACTGCTCCTCCCTTAGGGCACGCTGGAGTATGTGAATTTCCCCTTGGGATTAATAAAGTATCTATCTATCTATCTATCTATCTATCTATCTATCTATCTATCTATCTATCTATCTATCTATCTATCTATCTATCTATCTATCTATCTATCTATCTATCTATCTATCTATCTATCTATCTATCTATCTATCTATCTATCTATCTTTCACAGGCCTTTTCTTCCTGCTGCTATCAGACTATACAACTCTGGGCTTTAACTCATGTGTCCTTAACTGGATTATGTCATGTATTATTTGTATGGGATGCCAGGCCCTATAATCACTGGTACTTTATTCATCACTCAACACTTTATCCGTGTATTGCACGTATTATATTACTGTGATGCTGCACTGTATTTATTACTGGTGATTTGTAATATATCACTATTTTTGGTATTGTATATTTTTTATGTATCTTATCTGTTTTATTAGGTGGTTAGTTATTTAATCTATATGTACTTGTTTAATTTTGCTGTGAGCTGCTGGAACACCCAAATTTCCCTTTGGGGATTAAAATGTGCTATCCTATCTTACCTCATTTTATCTTGTCTTATCTTATCATATCTTATCTTACCTTACTAGTATCCTCTATAAAGTGATGCTCAGTTGTAGGCGTTACACAGACTCATTACTGACCAACTGGTTCAATGTATTTATTTTATACAGTATGTGTGAAAAACTGTTTTCTAACATTTCCAGGAAATTTACTTGTATCAGGCTTTTAATTTTGAGCATGAATCTTACTTGTTCCTTTAAGAATGTGCAGTAGACCCTTCCCAAGATAATGCAGACACTTCGGCTTTGGAGTGAAGTGTCCGATCACCAACACCCACTCTGTTTTGCCATTTGCTGGAGTATTTGTGCCTTCCTCATTCTGTCACTGTTTAAAATGCGTTTCCATTGCATTCCACTGGGGATGACTAGACAGCAGAAGATGCATGGATCGTGTTGGGACAGGATGCCAAGTGCATATCTGAGAGCCTTCTGTAAAGAGAACATTCATTAGGACAAAACATAAATCTATCTTTGGAAACCTGACTGATATACAGAAAGAGACTCCATTATGTAGGGATTATCTTGTGGTTTAATGGCTAAAGCACTGGCCTTTAAGCCACAAGACTATTAGGTCAGTTCTCATCTCAGTCTCACAGTGTAACCCTGAGAAAATCACTTAACCTGTCTGTTTGTCAACAGTAAAAAAAAAATAAAGCATGTAAGTGATAGTAATGAATAATTAAATTTGAAACCATCTTGGGTAAAAGTGTCAGCCAAAATAGCAATAAGAATAATGTCTTTTAATGACATTGTTGAGAAATGGTTTGTGAGTGTTAGAAATGCCTAAGATATAAATATCATTTTCATTTAAAATATAAACAAAATGTTAACCCAAAGTGTTCATGTAAGTGTTGATTTAACACAGGGTACAGTGGGAGCCTTCCTGAATGTTTGAATTAAACTTTGTAATCTGGCACTCACTTTTTATTCTTCATTCAAAAAGTATCTGTTCTTAGCGTGAAGAGTTAAATCTGTTGCACTTTTGACCTCAGATTCTTTATGTCAGCATGTATGCAACACATTTCTAAAAAGGGACAGTCACTCTGGGGAACTGAGAGAGAGATCTCACCTTCCTTGGCTTTGAGCTGACATGGTGCATGTTGGGGGCCCCTTGCTTACATGCTGTTTCTTTTTTCAGAAGCTGCATCTGCTCACTTTCACTGTTACGGTGTCACTAGGACAAGTGACGCAGACTGGATTAAGTTAAGGTTTGCCACTTGTACTTTGTGTACTTGCGTAATATTAGCCAATGCATTGTTTCTATTTAAGGTAAGTTCTGTCTTAAAAATACTATCGATTGTTTTAGCAGCAGATAAAATGTTGCCTTTTATTGCTTGTGCTACATATACAGTACAATCTTATTATATTCCTTTCTTAAGAGCTTTCTTTTGTATAAGTAGCCACCAAAAGGAAAACATAGTGAATTTAAAAAACAATTGTTTTGCACCCTCATTTGAAATAAATCACACAGTACTCATTGAATTTGTACTGCCAATTTATAAACTTTTATATTTAAATAGAAACCCATCTTAAATTTGCCTCCCACATAAAATAAATTCATCTTCCCTCTGTTTGCTACAGGGTCTTTCAAACAAAGCACAAATGTTCAGAGTTTCTTAAACAAGTAAAATACACATGCAAGGGCAGGGTTTCCTAAACTCTTCCCTTTGGGATCACTGTGGCCGCAAGTTTTCATTCCAAGCAATTTGTCTATTAGACTATAGTTCCTGACCTTAATAAATGTTTCCTTTTATTTACCAATAATATCTTTCATGTGGACACAGAGTGCATAAGCCTTCCTGGAATTTCCTCCCTTATCCTAGTGAACAGTTGAGGTGGTTTGACGATAAAGTCTTAAGTTCTAAATATGTACTGTAGCACTGATCCCCTTCCATATAGACGTTAAGGATAAGTTTGACATATTAACAAGATTCTGGCCTAGAAAACAGAGTACTGGGTCAAAATGGTCCTTAATGCATTGTAAGCTTGACTCAGCAATTCTTTGCATTTATATTGTGCTGTTAAAGTTGACTAGTATGCGCATTGTATTTGAAGAAACGTTTATTATAAGACAACCAGTGAATAAAATGAACAAATTAGGTTAATGCATATTGTAAAATATCTAAAAGACAGAGAGAAATGAAAAGGGCTAAGATATCAAATGGTGTATACAGTACCTCATTTAATGCAGAAGTGCTGTTGAAGGTAAGGTGCCCAGAGACACTGCTGGAGTGTCCTCTGTCACAATGAAAGTTAAAAAGAAGTAGCTGGTTGTCAGAGATGAGTGTGGAGACTCTGATTTTTTCAATAGGGAAAAGCAGTGGGAGTAACAGTAAGCGTAGAGATGACAGGTGGGAGGGTTCAGAGATTCTTCTTCTCAGATCTGTAAAGGCAGCAGACAAACACATAACATCTTTCAGCTTTTCTAAGATAGTTTTACCCTTGAAAACAGCAAAATCGCAAATTTTAATTAATCCCTAGGACAATAAGGTATTATCTATCTATCTATCTATCTATCTATCTATCTATCTATCTATCTATCTATCTATCTATCTATCTATCTATCTATCTATCTATCTATCTATCTATCTATCTATCTATCTATCTATCTATCTAACACTTGGAGTGTATATATAAAAATAACATTTTCATGTAGTATATTTACATTTAACTGTTAATTAACACTATGTGTTAATATAAAACTGGAGACTGTGTCATTTAAAATTAACACAATGAAATGGGAAGCACAGTGACGTAGCAGTACACTTTGCTATCTTAAACAACTTGGGCACCATTTTAAAACTCAGGAAAAATGTCTTTTGTGTAGACATTGCACAACCTCATTGTGCCCTTTTTCCTCATAATACAAATACCACTCTTATTTAAATCATCAAAATACAAGTTAAATAACACTGTAAGGAAACTCATTACAATTCCTGAGCCACCTGCCAGCCGAGCTAAATAAAATCTGGAGAGTTCTTTAAGCCGACTGACTTTTGTAAGTGGCTGACCAGCAGCAAAATCTGTGCCAAGTGGCTCCACTTCATTATGGGCAGGAATTCCTGTAAAATGCTAAAAAAATATAAAGGATATCTTAAAAAAGAACATTACACTGTTTCTATTATCCTCTACTAGTGTAAAGCTGACTATTATAAACACATTCAGATATAATCAGTACACACCTTGTCTTTCACAAACACCTCTTGTGCCACCATTCATTTTTTTTTTTCAAAAATTTTAAGTGCACTTAGCACACAAGAATCTGTTAATGTAGAAAACATTTATTTTAAATATCATCTTTCGATTCTTTTATTTAACCTACTTAATCTGCCTTTACCCAGTGTCAGGGACATGATGGCGATGCAAGAATCAACTCCTTAACATTTACAATGGTTGGTTTACATAGTCCAGATGATGATCAGGGTAAAATCCTGGACAAACTAGTGAATGTTTTTTTAACTCACAAAAACAGTACAAAAGTGGGAAGAATAGGTCACCCTTTAACTATTCATCTACCCATCTGTCATTTCTTATGAATAATATTAATATATCAATGGTACTATGAAAGAAAAAAAACAGCTATAAACAGATTTACTTAAATCTGTGTAGTCTGCTCTCAGCTTCAGAAGATAAAGGCTGGGGGTGGTCCATAGCATAACACTACATAGCACACAGAAACACAATACTTCAAAAAAAAATAAGAAAACATAATTAAAGATAAATATTGTTTTACATAAAAGAAAACAAGAAACACAACTAATGGAACTTGGAAATATAATAAAAAAATGACAAAAATATTAAATGCACCAAATGTAAACCTAAGCCAGGGCTATAACCCTGGTTGAACAATAACATAGCTGGGATTTGGATAAACGTGTTGTGTGTTTGGTTAGCAAATTTAGTTCTGGCTGTAGGATTTTGACTTTTGGTTAGTGTCTATGCTTCAATGACAGTGCTGATAGACTTGCTGGTCTCAACTCAGATCCAGTATCTGACTACACTGTTCTCCCGGTCCTCTTGCATGAAAAATAGTGCTGTCTCTCTTTCTCTCAATGTTGCTTACATGCCTCTTTATCTCCATCTGCTTTAATTAATTATTTTTTCTCTAGCTTTAGATATTCAAATAACACATTGATGCAGAAAATAGATGCTTTATCTTATTCCTGATTAAGTTAAAATAGGTTGTGTGTTGTGATCTTTCTGTACCAACGCTTTAGTCGGCTGGGAGTTGACTGATCATAGCCAATATGATACTCTAAACAGTCCTATCAGCCTTTCATCAATCAGTGTGTTCACATATGCTTTAATCTGGTTATTCACCATGACCTGGCTTTTAAAATACCATGTAAATCCTTTTTCCGGGTTAGAGAAATGGATTAGCAAGGAGGAAGTAAGGACAGCTATGAAGAAGATGAAGAATGGAAAAGCAGTTGGTCCAGATGACATACCTGTGGAAGCATGGAGGTGTTTAGGAAAGATGGCAGTGGAGTTTTTAAGCAGATTGTTTAATGGAATCTTGGAAAGTGAGAGGATGCCTGAGGAGTGGAGAAGAAGTGTACTGGTGCCGATATTTAAGAATAAGGGGGATGTGCAGAACTGTAGTAACTACAGGGGGATAAAAGTGATGAGCCACAGCATGAAGTTATGGGAAAGAGTAGTGGAAGCTAGGTTAAGAAGTGAGGTGATGATTAGTGAGATATTAGTCAAGAAAGAGCACCACAGATGCGATGTTTGCTCTAAGGGTGTTGATGGAGAAGTATAGAGAAGGCCAGAAGGAGTTGGATTGTGTCTTTGTAGACCTGGAGAAAGCATATGACAGGGTGCCTCAAGAGGAGCTGTGGTATTGTATGAGGAAGCCGGGAGTGGCAGAGAAATACTTAAGAGTTGTACAGGATATGTACGAAGGAAGTGTGACCGTGGTGAGGACTGCGGTAGGAGTGATGGATGCATTCAAGGTGGAGGTGGAATTACATCAAGGACTGGCTCTGAGCCCTTTCTTATTTACAATGGTGATGGACAGGTTGACAGACGAGATTAGACAGGAGTCCCTGTGGACTATGATGTTTGCTGATGACATTGTGATCTGTAGTGATAGTAGGGAGCAGGTTGAGGAGACTCTGGAGAGGTGGAAATATGTTATAGAGAGGAGAGAAATGAAGGTCAGTAGGAACAGGACAGAACACATGTGTGTGAATGAGAGGGAGGTCAGTAGAATGGTGAGGATGCAGGGAGTAGAGCTGGCGAAGGTGAATGAGTTTAAATACTTGGGATCAACAGTACACAGTAATGGGGATTGTGGAAGAGAGGTGAAAAAGAGAGTGCAGGCAGGGTGGAATGGGTGTGATTTGTGACAGACGGGTATCAGAAAAAGTGAAAGGGAAGGTTTACAGGACGGTAGTGAGACCTGCTATGGTATATGGTTTGGAGAAGGTGGCACTGACCAGAAAGCAGGAGACAGAGCTGGAGGTGTCAGAGTTAAAGATGCTAAGATTTGCATTGGCGGTGACAAGGATGGATAGGATTAGAAATGAGTACATTAGAGGGTCAGCTCAAGTTGGACGGTTGGGAGAGAAAGTCAGAGAGGCAAGATTGCGTTGGTTTGGACATGTGCAGAGGAGAGATGCTGGGTATATTGGGAGAAGGATGCTAAGGATAGAGCTACTAGGGAAGGGGAAAAGTGGAAGGCCTAAGAGAAGGTTTATGGATGTGGTGAGAGAGGACATGCAGGTGATGGGTGTAACAGAACAAGATGCAGGGGACAGAAAGATATGGAAGAAGATGATCTGCTGTGGCGACCCCTAACGGGAGCAGCCGAAAGAGGAGGAAGAAGAAGAGAAACCAGGTTAACACACAAGATTTCTCTATGAGTAACCTGGCTATTTGGCGAGGTTACAGTTAAGGATTTTATAGTCTGTGCATGTCTGCTGCACTGTGTTCACCAGTACACATGTTTGCTTTGTACTTGCATTCAGCAGCCACTGGTACAACAGCGGCAGATGATAATGTTTTAGTTTTTCTTGCGCATTTTATTGACATTGGACAGTTTTGCCAAAGGAGAACTGCAGACGCATACTTGCGCATGTAAACGGAAGGTTTTAAGAAATGAGATTTCTACCTTAACTGGGTTACTCGCCTTACCCCAGTTTTGTGTGTGCAGGTAAATGCATTAAGAGAGGGCATTTCCTGATAAGAGATAGCCCATTCTCCTGTGGCAATACATGAAACTCCCTGCTGGGATTCCTGTCTAGTGCCATGTCACTCTTCAGTCTTGCATATTCTCACTCTGAACAGAACGCACACACAGCCTTTGGCTTCTACCTGACAACCTGCTTTAATCAGGGCTGTCTGCACATATGATATAGTTACTGAAAAGCAGGTGATTATATTGGAAGGGTGCCTCATAAAGGGGAAACCCATTCTATATTCACAAAACAAAAACGGCTACTTATGAGTCTAATGAGTGTTAATCTTACTTTATTATTCTACTCCGCAGAATTTTTTACAGTCTGTTTGTGATTAGACTGCCTGCTTACAGTGCAGACTGAAATTTCCAAGCCATTGATTTAGAGTTGTTAGCCTTGTTGGCCTTACATCTTAGACATTAAGAGTATGTGCTCCCGCTGACAGCTGTCCTTTGATGATGATCATCATCCCTGTGAGCTCCTTATGGAACATCATCTGAGCAATCTCCAGGAGTAAAGCTCCTGCTAAACATCTTCATACTATCGGCCCTTTTTTTTTAAATCACAGGAGGCTCTTCTTTTAGTCATACTCACCATAATTATAATTTAGTTCACACGGCTATCCCAGTATTTTTATACCTAACAGCAAGCATGCTGGGAAGCGATTCTGTTATCTCAGGAGGCACATCAGTACCTAACACTCCAGTGCACTGTATTTTCTTCCCTACCGAGGTATGAGATAGAGTGTTCAACTCCATCAATATTCTGTGTGAATCAGGATCTCAGCATCATTTTTGAAATGGCTAGCTCCAAGGAGACAGAGGTATTGAGGGCAAAATCTCAGATGACTGTATTAAAAAAATGGCCCGCAGATTTGAAAGTTTTCCAACGCTTTGCGTCACTTTCACATTATGTATGCTCGTATTTAATCCTTGTGGCTCTGAAGATTTACTTTCCCTTTCCACCGCAGTCTGTAATTAATACATTTTATCTCTTAAGAGCTTTATAAGAACACTTATGAGAGTTAAGCAATCATTAAAGACCTTCACATCTTTAGGTCCAGCACAATAAAAAGATAATAAAGTACTGGGAATGAACTGAGAAGATCAACAAGATTTATTGATGGGAAGAGGATTGTTGTCAGTCTCATATGGATGAGGATAAAATTCAATTGATATCTTTAATTTAAGAAAAAGCAATTTAACATGACAGCTTGTTACCCCAGATTAAGACAGTCCCAAAAGCTGAAAAAATATTTTGCGAGAGTGTGATCATAAAAGGATGTTGTATTAATATGCAAGTCATATCATCACATGTCACATACTTTTTAGGGTGCAGGACATTGTGGCTCAGGGATATGCAGGTGGATGAGCCTATGATGTCCTCAATAGTGGATTATCTGTTGGGCAGAGCACAGTATATGAGGCTCAATGATATGGAGCACCACAAGGAACAGTCCTGTCTCCTTTTCTCTTCACTCTGTTCACCTTGGTCTATAAATATAACACCAGATCATATCACTTGCAGAAACCCTCTGATGTTTCTGCACTAATGTTGTGTATTGACAAGGGGGGATGAGATGGAGTACAGGGGTCCTCAGGTGGAGGCCTTTGAGAATTATCTGCAAGTTGACATCAACAAAACCATAGAACTGGTTATTGACTTTCGACACTTCAAAAAACCTCTACGCTCTGTAACTGGGAAGGGATGTGGGGATGGTGCACTGCTACAGATATTGGGAGTGCACATCAGTGACATGCTGGACTGGTCTAGTAATACAGAGGAACTACAGAAGAAGGGACAGAACAGCCTCTTTATCCCTTGGGAGACTACAATTCATTATTGTGGGTAGTGTGATGGACGGCCGGGGATCTTGCCCAGACGGGATGCCCTTTTGAAGAGAAAACCGGGGGAATGGACATACTACCAGCAGTACCTCCCCAGGGACATGAGAGGGCAGCCCCCTTGGTTTACATCGGGGCCGCGGAATTGGAGCTCAGAAGCTCAACCTGGTGGGGGTCCTGGGCACCACCAGGGGGCGCCTGGAGAGCTCCAAAGTCTGGGAATGCAGCACTTCTGCCACATCCGGAAGTGCTGCCGGATGTCAATCGGGAGACACCTAGAGCACTTCCGGGTGCAGATTCAAGGAGGCCACCTCACTCCATTCAGGAGGCCAGAGTCAGGTGGAAGGTGGACGAAGTTTAGGAGGAAAGGAGTAGAGGCGGCAGAAGAAAAGAAACTGAGTTAGTGTGGCTGTTTGGTGCACTGTGTTGTGTGCAGAATTTAAAGTCAAAATAAACGTGTGCTTTTGGACATTCTGAGTCTGTGTCTATCTGTGTCTGGGGCTAATCTTCCACAGTAGTGATGTTCTTCACATGTTATAAAACTCTGCGATGGCCAGTGTGATTTTCTACACTGTAGTGCGTTGGTGACATCACTTCAAGAGATGCCAATTAAACTACAAGCTGGTTAAGATGGCAGCTCAGTTATGTTAACGGAGGTGGTATCAGAGAAAAAACTGAAGACAAAAACCAAGTGAACAATGCTGCAAATCCTCTCTGTGACACGGGGAAAATGATTATACAGAAGTGTGTAAAGAAAGGCGACTGGTGCTCCTGTAAACCTACAGAAATAAAGCCTGCAAAATGTCTCACTGGGACTGGGACTTCTCTTTTTGTCTTTAGCTAAGTGAGAGGTTTTCTTTCATTTTAATCAAATTCTGATATGTATTTGGGAGAGGGGGCTGTTGTTGGTCTTAATATGATAATATTTATGTATTTATTGAGCTTGTGTAAAACCCCTAAATTCGCTCTTCAGGTATGTGGGTGTTTTGAGTTCCAAATGAATGAGGTTGGATTTGACTTTTGACTTAATTTTGAGAGGTGAGGGTCTTACAGGGAATGGTAGGAGCTCAGAGGAAGCATTTTAATATGGATGGTTATTAGTCTGGCAAAGAAGAGGATATGAGATGCTGGGAGTATTCTGATAAAGCAGAATGTGATGAGAGATGTGCAGTGGGTACAAAAGAGTTTTGGAAAAGGAGCGAGAAGGAAAAGCAAGTATTGAGAATTGGGATTCACATCTGCTAAGGACAGATGGAGGGGTTTGTGGTTATTGAAGAATGGGAAAGAGGGCATTTACTGGGAAATGTTCCTTTATTCAAAGATCAATGTATGTGAAATAGGCATTGGTTACATATTTTGGCAAAAGAATGATTTAAGTTATATAAAGAGTGTTTGGGAATGTGTGTGTTTTTCAACAAAAAAATTTTTGTTCTACTGTGTCATGGAAAATATGAGTGGCCCTGGGAAACCACAGACTTAAACCCCACATCCATGGAAAGACCCGAAGATGACAGTTTACAGACACTTCCCATCCTTCTGATGAAGCTTGAGAGACTTTGCCAGGAAGAAAGAGATAAACTGCCCAAATCCAGGTGTGCAAAACTTGTAAAGACTAACCCAAGAAGACTCAAAGCTTTTATTCCTGTCAAAGGGGCTTCTACAAAGAACCGAATTAAGGGTCTTAATTCTTAATTGAATTTTAATAAATTTGCGAATCTTTCTCAAAACAGGTTTTCACTACGTCATTGTGTCATCATTGATGGGCACAAATGGCAAAAGTTAAGTTAAGTAAACAACACAGTGAAGTATGCAGCAAGTGAAGAGGTGTGGATACTTTATAAATCCACAGTATACGATTCCAAGGCATTCTGAAGAAATTCATTTTACCTCCACAAAACATTAAAAGACTGACAGCCTATCACTCACTTTCCTCTGTTCCTGTCCCCTATTCCATCACTATGTTTCCAAGCTGTCACTGTGTGAGCATGTTAATGCTTGTGTGGGTCGAAATAAAGAAGACCTGCACATCACTACTGATAAAATAGTTGGCCTGCCATTTTTCATCAGGCACAACATTACCTGAACGTTTGGCTGTATATTTCCCTTTTGTGTTTTGACTTCTTTTTTAATTCTTGACTCACTTATGTCTAGCACAGAATCACAAATGACCTCCACATTAGGCTCTACACTTTATTTTAAGGACCACAGTCCTGAACAGACCACCCAAAACACACCCAACAATCATAGATTAAGAACATTGTTCAGAACAATTGCTTAAAATTGTGTATATGTGAAAGAATCAGGATCTAAAAACAATTAACTATCTAACATACCGGTACAAACCATGTTTTAAATGATTACTCCTTTTTTTTAATGTTTGCTTTCCTGCTTGCTGAAATTAAGTGAAATGCAGCTGATAAATAAGAATGTAACAAACTGTTATCCACAGACGCTTGTCTGGTCTCATCTGAAAGTTGGCATTTACAAAACAAATGTAATGTTAATTATGGCTCATTTATAGGATACGCACATCCATCTGAATCCACATAACAATATCAGAGCTGCTTCACAGGAAATTGCTACTCTTAATGAAATTTAGGGATTTCCATTCCTCTGGGCATCTTCCATCTGACCCCGTAGTGAGGTTGTCATTGTGTTCTGAAGGGGGTTGACTGTTGCAGTATTCACCTTTGGGCAATGTTGTTTGTTTCCTGTTTTACAAGTAATGTTCCACTTTCCATAGGAGCATCATTGCTGGTTTAGTAAATAATTTCTGTTAACACTTTAAGGAAGGGACTTTAAGAGCTTGCTATCTATTGCATCTATTAGTCAGCTAATGCTGTGCAACACAAAGCGTTCATTAAGGATGTGCCTAATAGACGTTCCATAGGAAGCCCCTGCTGTAAAGTGCCATTGGTGCTTATTAAGTCTTATTAATAATAAACAAAGCCTTGATACATGCCGAAGACTGACTAATAGGTGCACATACAGTGTATGCAGAAAGCATTCAGACCTCTTCACTTTCTGCACACTTCATTATGTTGTAGATTTAATTTTAAATGGATACATCTATCTACACTCAATAACCCATAATGACAGAGTGAAAAAATGTTTTTAGAAAAACATGCAAACACTTTTTCAATAGTTAAGTTGCAAAATTCAAGGACAAAATAAATGTTTTGCTTGAGGAACAAAAAAAGGGTCTGTGAATTAAAGAAGAACATCTAGAAAGAGAAAGAAAATGAAGTCTGTGATGCCTACAGAACAGTTCTATGTAGAGCTTGTAAAGATTTTATTCAGCCAGGGAGAGCACCTACCTGCTTTAACTAACTCCTGTTGTTAAGGTCATATAGGGCTGCATGGTGTTTCCTATTGGACACATTTAATTATTTTTAGTGGCTGTGATTAACATGTGATCATTCAATATAGTCAAGACAACAGTCAAACACATAGTATTGGTCAATAAAACAGAAGATCATTAGCACAACTTGCCAAAAAAAAGGAGAAAACCTCAACTGATATGTATACTGAATTGAAAAAGACACTGTAACAGGACTGGGAAATAACAACTCAATGCCAGTCTGGACAACCTGATCCTCTGTATGGAGTTTATAGGCAGAGGGAAATCTTTCAGCTGAAATGTCACAGTGGCCCTGTCCCCTGGAACTCTATATAAAGGGTGTTCTGACACCACTGAAGGTGACAGAGAATTTTTTGAATATAAGGACCAGAGGAAGAGATGTGTGCCAGTTAAACAAGCAAAGATTAGTAACCAGAAAGTCAGTTTAACGCTATCTTCAGGCCAAAATCAAAAACCCAAACTCGTGGTCAAAAGTAAGTAGATCAGGAGTCTTTTACCAAGAGCACTAACTAAATAAACACACACTATTCTGTTCTTATTTTTCTGCCAACTGGGATAGGGAAGAAGTGTTCGAGGAGAACTTTATATCTTTGACCCTGGAAGTGAAACCCAAACACTCCTGGATCAGTCCATAAAATGGCAACAGAAGAGAATTTAAAATGTCATCCAAAAAACAGCTAAAAATAGTTAGAAATATTCTAGAATGGTAGTAACCATCAAATTCAATTCTGCAACCTCTAAAACCTATATTCATATAACAGGGGAAGCAAAAATAGGTCTCAAACGTAGACATTAGAAATAAAATCAATCATAACACAGGGAATATAAATAAATACACTAATATAAAAATGAACCCAATTAATAATTAATAAAAAACAGTATTAAAAACAAAACATATAAAAACGACCAAATGATTAATAATTAATAGCATAACACTGTGACAAGCCAAGTCACAAGTTAATGATTTAATAGCTATGCATAGCTGACTAATAATAATATAAATAGTTAATATATAAAAATACACTAAGGTGGCGTATTGACATTCCCAGGGAAGGAAAACACGCTGGCAATGTAAACTCACACTGTCGATTGTGATCCAGAGGCGTGTTGTAAATAAAAGCATGTTGTGTGCTGCACTTGTGTCTCTGCCTGTCTGTGTCTGGGTTGGGGCGGCTGGTGCGCCCCCCGGTGGTCCACAATATATACACAAATGTGGAATAAAACCAGAATCGCTCTTTCACATCTGGGTCTTGTCTGGGTCTCAGTCTCTCACCAACTGATCACTCAGGTATGACTCCTGGGGCCTCATGTATAACGCCGTGCGTAGAACTCACACTATAACATGGCGTAAGCACAAAAGTGGGAATGTGCGTACGCACAGAAAAATCCAGATGTAGGAATCTGTGTGTACGCAAACTTTCACGTTCTTCCGCTACATAAATCCCGATCAGCGTGAAAAGTAACGCACATGGACATGCCTTCTGTCCTGCCCCAACTCCTTCCATGGGCCATCATAAATATACAAAATAATAGTTAACAAACTACAAAAATATTAAATCAAAGAAAAACCTAATTAAACCAGGGAGAAACCCTAACTAAAATATAACAGATTGCAAAGTTGTTCAGAAATACAATAATATGCATACTGTATTTATTGACTTGTAAATTGCATTGGAATGGTGTTTGTTTTTAGACTTTGAAGTCAAAATGCATTGAGGTGTTATGATTTAGAAAGGTTTTACATATGACAGGAATGGCATATGAAGTTTAAACTACATTGAAATATAAAGCGGTTTCATTTTTGTCTCTTATCACAGTCTTTCACTGGCATTTTAGATTAGCTATTTAAATTAGACATGACTGTAAGTCAGAATAAAGCAAGGATTTAAACAAGATGCTAACAAAGGGATGAATTTCAGTGTGTTTTCTTAAAAAACGTGTTGGCATCTGCCCACAGTCACTCTTCTACAGAGCTCTATTTACTGACCACTCCTAAACATTCATTCATTGTAAATGTCTAAAATGTCATCTAGAAGAGTTGAAGACCCCCTGCCCACACAGTATGAACACTGAGTATGGTGCTTAGTTGCCACACAACACATTTAGAAGTAAATTCTGTACTCTGCAACGAGGCCTGTTACATGCACACACAAAGAAATGCCTAGACTCCAGTACAAAGAGTGACATTAATATCGGTTGTTCAGTGTCCAAACTTTCTTAATCCAATGCAGGGTCACAGAGGGGATAGCCAGTACCTCCTACAGCAGCAGAAACTAAACTTGAATGGGTGTTCAGTCTATCACAAGACGCACTTTTACACACAGATACATTCTCTCACACACTGCAGCAGTTTGCCAGATACCGATTAATGTAAAATGGATGCCTTGTCATGTAACTGCTATTGGTGGTGGCTGCTTGTGAATTCTTCTCTGGAATGCATTAGTTTAGAGACTGAATGCATGGATGATAGGCGTCAATGTGAGAAATCAGTTCCAGGGACTTGGACTCATTTACATTTACATTTACATTTACATGCTTAGCAAAGTTTTTCTTCAAGGGAACTTACAAAAGAGCTCATCATAATCGGGTCAACATCAGTCTCAGTGACTGTTTGGGAACAAGTGTTATAGGACAAAGGTACAAAATCAACTGTCACAAGAGAACAGCTCAGAATAAAATGCAATTGAGTTCCCATTCGTATATTGCAAAAGCCTAAAATTAGAAAGAAATTCACCAATTAAGAGTCTATAAATGCTTCTTAAACACATTAAGGGAGTCAGGAGTTCAGATGGAGGTGGGTAGGTAGGGTCTATACATGACAAGAGTCTCATCAGCAGACCTGAGTTGGTGAGAAGGAGCATAGGATTTCACAAGTGTCTCTGTATATAAAGGTGTCGATGCATTGACCAATGTAGTGACATGCGCCCACCCTGGCTGGTTAAATACCAGACATGCTACTTCATTTTGAATTGTCTGCAGCGGCTTAGTGACACATGCCAGTACTCCAACATCTTTTCATTCTCCTGGATTTGAACCTGTTGGGTGAGATCACATAAATTACTTACAGTCAGCATGCACTTACCTCTACACCATCTATCTTGGTGTTGCAACCCCACCTAAATTTTCGGTTTTTCTCCCACATATACAGTTCCTTGTTATTTTCACTGAAACACACCATAGAGCAATGGACACATACCATTTTCAACATTTTCATTTGTTAAGGACCAAAATCACAACTAATTTTGTTTCAATACATTAAAGTACTCTATATTGATCAGGATATTGAAATATTTTCATGCTGACACATTGTAGCTGCTCCCCAAATAACAATGGGCAATACCTGAGAAAATATAATTCTGCACATTTAATACAGAGAATGAGAAATATTTCATACTGATAAAAATGAATACATCATGGCTAGGATTTGAACCCAAAATTTTTCTTTTCACGGCAGATATGCTAACCACTACACCACAGCTTCTTTGGAAACACAACACACCTTTCTAATTATTCTAAGTCAAACAATGTCCTCCTCCTGCCTCCAAAACAGAGTTAAAGTGAGTTTTAGAACTCACTCTACATATGAGGCACAGTTCTATTATTTTCTTTCACCTCTATCTCTTGCTCTTTGTTCAAATCATAGTGTCTGATATACAGTATCAACTGAGAAAGAGCTATAGACCAGTCTTACCGGTGGTGTAGCAGTTAGCAGGCATGCCTCTCAATCAATACGTTACAGTTCAATTCCCATTTATCACCTATACTTTTTCCTTTAATGATCAACAATAATTTCCATATACCTGTCATTATTGCTTGCCACTGCTTGTCAGCTCACATCTCTTGTAGTTCATGAGTGCAAAAAGACATTTTTTCATACTGCCACCTTGTACCTGCTTCCCAAGTAACTTTAGGTAATGCCTGAGAAACAAAACAACCAATGACAGATTTTGAAATAAAAATTCTTCATGAGCAGGAGTTGACCACACAGTTTTTCATTTAAGAGCGAATATGCTAACCACCACACCACAAATTGGTGGCGAATTTTTGGCACAGATAAAAGTTTACTATTTCTTGACAATCACCTGGTGCCCTACACCTACTTCCAAAAAACAATGAAAACTGACTTTCACAACTTATTACATATATATATATAAGGCAACATTACATTATTACCTTCCATCTCGGTCTAATGCTCTTTGTTCTAATTATACAGTATAATGTACAGTATTACCCAAGAAAGAGGTGCTCACCAGTTTTAATGGTAGCATAGTGGATAGGATACATGTCTATAAACCAACACCTCTGAATTCATTTCCCACAGATGACCAACAACATTTTCTATCCTTTAATTAAACAAAATAAAATAAAAACCTCATCCATATTTGTCATTCCTCCTTGACACTGCTTTTTAGGTTTTCTGTGTCTCATTTGATTATGCTTAGTTTTCCAGTCAAGGCTTAGTCAATTCCACACACAAAATATGTTCTTCATTACCTCATTAAAGGCTTCACCAATCCACATTTATGTGTGCACTCCTGATATTCACCTTGAGAAGCCACAAGAACAAATCATCACCAACATCTCTCATCGTTCAAAAAGCACAGCAAAGTGCAATAAGTTCAGATTAAACACCTGTGACATTAAGTGTCAAGCTGCTGGAATCCATGTTGTGTTACAGTACAACTTGGTAACATTACAGCTTTATTTAATTGTCATATATTAGAAGACAATACTTCAGAAGTTGATCAAGAAATCGTATTCTTATAACCTTCTTCCATCCTCCTCTGCATGATTTTGACTTCTTCAATGATTACTGTCACAACTCCATGTTCAGAAACAAACCAGTTTAAATAGCATAGTGGAAAGGGAGCACAGTAGTTAATTCAGGGGCCAGCGTTCAGTTCCTGCATGATACACACACATTTGACAAACATAGTAGCTTTTTATGTTTCTTATTAAGACTGTAATAAAGTAAGATTTTCCCCCAAATTCAAAAGAGAATACAATTTCACAACATGTTGCTCTTTTCTGGCCTTTCCTCTCATGCACTCTTCTCTCTGGTCACTACTACAACTGTACATTCTGTCTCCTGTTGGATGACCCCATACTCTGAAGTCATCTTTTTTCATATCGTCCTGTCTTCTGCATCTTGCTCTGTTACACCAACCACCTGCATGTCTTCTCTTACCACATCCATAAACCTTCTCTTAGGCCTTCCTCTTTTCCTCTTCCCTGACAGCTCTATCCTTAATTTCCTTCTCCCAATATACTCAGCATCTCTCCTCTGCACACGTCCAAACCAACTCAATCTCATCTCTCTAACTTTGTCTCCCAACCGTCTAACCTGAGCTGACCCTCTAATGTACTCATTTCTAATCCTATCCATCCTTGTTACACCCAGTTCAAATCTTAACATCTTTAGCTCTTCCACCTCCAGCTCTGTCTCCTGCTTTCTGGTCAGTGCCACAGTCTCCAACCCATATAACATAGCTGGTCTCACTACTGTCCTGTAGAACTTCTCTTTCACTCTTGCTGATACCCGTTTTTCACAAATCAATCCTGACACTCTTCTCCACCCATTCCACCCTTCCTGTGCTCTCTTCTTCATCTCTCTTCCATAATCCCCATTACTCTGTACTGTTGATCCCAAGTATTTAAACTCATCCACCTTCGCCAATTCTACTCCCTGCATCCTCACCATTCCACTGACCTCCCTCTCATTCACACACATGTATTCTGTCTTGTTCCTATTGACCTTCATTCTTCTCCTCTCTAGAGCATATCTCCACCTCTCCAGGGTCTCCTCAACCTGCTCCCTACTATCGCTACAGATCACAATGTCATCAGCAAACATCGTAGTCCACGGGGACTCCTGTCTAATCTCGTCTGTCAACCTGTCCATCACTATTGCAAATAAGAAAGGGCTCAGAGCCGATCCCTGATGTAATCCCACCTCCACCTTGAATGCATCCGTCACTCCTACCGCAGACCTCACCACTGTCACACGTCCCTCAAACATATCCTGTACAACTCTTACGTACTTCTCTGCCACTTCCAACTTCCTCATACAATACCACAACTCTTCTTGATGCACCCTGTCATATGCTTTTTCTAGGTCCACAAAGACACAGTGTAACTCCTTATGGTATCTTCAAGGGTATGCCATTTAATATCTATATATATAAAAACGAAAACTCACTGACTGATTCATCACTAGATCTGCTAAACCCCAAGTCCTAGAAATTTGAAATTTGGCATGAAGGTTTGTTTTAGGGCCTGGGGAGATGTAAGAATGCATTTTCTAGGGAACTTTGATCTGACCTGTGGTCAAGAGCAAAGTTGACTCTATTTTGAACATTAAAAGGCAAACATAACACAAAACTAAATCAAATGAAACAGCTAAAGAATATACCGTACATATAGTCAATCAGTGACCGCAACACTACACTGGTTACAAAGAAAGCAGGCAGGAACTATTAAGCCATTGAACTTCACAGGTAACTCCAAGAACACTTGGAAAGGACATGTTTAAATAAAACTGGTGTCAATGAAAAAGTAGCATCAGCAATGGTGTGGTGACTGAAAATGCAGAGTCAGTTTGGATAATTAGGTTTCAAGTGATGACCAAGTATTTGCTGTCACCGGGTAGTAGCAACACTCCCAGTTGAGTGCAATGTTGTAAGTTAAATAATCATGCAAGAAAAAGCAGTCAACTATCTGTGTGCAATTAAAAAAAAGACTTACCACTGCCATCAAAGCAAAGGGTCCCTCGACAAAATAATAGTTAAAGAGAATGCCCACTTATTCAAGAAAGGCAATTTCAATTTTAACAAAAGCTGGGATTTCAGTAGACTATTGGTATCCACTATCAAAACATGCAGCTAACATGTCACTTCTCCATAGCCACACATCCTTGTCCTTGTCCTTATCCTTAACCTTGGAATTTATTCAGGTGCTACTTTGAAAAGGCAACATTACTATGAAGGAGACCAGTGATTGAATGCTTTAGTGTCCAATGTTGAAATCATGCAGACTAATAATAATGTTAGTTAACAACGCATTTGGAATGAAAGCACCAGGACAGAGAAGAAATACAAAACAGGAACAGCAAAGCCCAGTGCAAATCTGGAGTTATTAAAGAGAGCTAATACAGCATCTATTTAGGTAGGGATCTCTTTAATAAAATCCTTTTCCATGTCACCATTTGTATTTTATTCCAAAGTAAAATTTCTTGTAATCATCTTAATAGGAGCCATATGGCAAATGTTAAATATGTCTTCTCTTTTTCTTAAAAAAAAACTATGTATGTTTTCCTTGAACACTTACACAGAAGCAGGAGCAAAGATTATAACCAATGTGCCAGCTCATGGGGATTTCAGTGTGCTGATGTGTTATTCATGACTGCAATTCTACTCCATCTGCCTTCTCACAGACTGACAAATGCGTGAGACGGATCTGAAATTTCTGCTCCACAGCTCTGCAATGATGAGGCAGCGCACTCCTCCAACAGCCAAATTATTTGTCATGCCTGTCTCAGTGCAACACACACTTGCCTAGTAACAGATCTGAAAACAATTAGAGCCAGAAGCATCTGGCTTTGGGAAACATTAATCACTACAGCTTATGCTCTCACCGCATGTTTTATGACTGAAGAATTTTTTTCTCATTTTGTAATCTGTATTCAAAATAGTACACATGTAAGTTAAAAATTGAAATAAAGCATTTTTCTATAAAATATTTCTATACTATGGAGATAAAAAACTAAATCACACCAAAACACAAACAAACAAAAACAAATTGAATAAATATATATAATTCATATAAAGTATATACAGTGTAAAAATATATGCTATGCATATATGCATATATAGATATTATAGTCAGGTGAAGTGTGACAATCCAATGAAGAAATGTTGTGGCACCAACCTCGTCATCAAATGATAAAAAACAAATAAAATTAGGTACTTAGCGGCTCAAAATACAACAAAAAAGCCAGTTGAAATCAAAAGAGCCACCAAGCTTTGCAAAAGGGTTTTTGTCAATCACCAGATAGGAGCTCCGTCCTTTGGTGTGCTCTTTTCACAGAGTGATGCTTCCTTCTGGTGGCTTTCTGATTTATAGGTGGGGTACTAGAAGGTGTGGAGCCAATCACCCCCGTTGGGCATCTCCTCATTACTGTGGAGGAAACAGAAAAGGACATAGCGCCAGCACCCCCTTTTGAACTGGGGTGGTAGTATGTACCTTAGGTGAGCTCGGAGAGGGATTTATTGTGATGGTCACTATGCATGGACAGGCATCCCTGATGGGATGGGTCAAGGCTCCTTACCTGGCCAGGAAGCTAACCAAATGGATAATCCAGGAGAAAGGTGTGGAATGCCCTACCTTGACCGGAAGACAGGCAGGAGATTCGTGTGGAAGTGGGTATGCTGTCATCCCGGCTGGAATGGACTGAAAACTCTTACCTGGCTAGGAGGCCTTTATAATGGAGAGACAGGGGAAGGAAATATGTTTGAACAGTTGCTTTCCCAATACACTAGACAGCAGAATACGTACACTCCAGTACCCATTTGGAAATTTGCAGGCTGTACTTGGAATTGTAGTTTTGTGGAGCTGCCCTGCTGGGTTACATGGCTGCTACAGTGGGTGCTGCAGGGATGCATAATCCCTACATTGTTTGATTTCCATCTGACCCAGAAGTGCTTCCTATGGGTAATGCCCTGGCACCGAAAGTACTCCCACAGAGGAGCAGGGACACCCGGAGTGCTTCCGGGGATACAGCCGGCACTTCCGCCACACTGGGGCATGTCGGTGGAAGAGCACATCCGGGGGACAATAAAAGGAGCTGCCTCCCTTCATTCAGGGCTGGAGTCGGGTGAGGAGAAGGACTGAGCTTGGTGGAGGCGGCCTGAAGAGAAGAAAGGTAGAGAGTGTGAGAGACCTGGACTTTGGGGAAGTCTTGGGGGTTTGTTGTGTGTGCACTTATTGACATTTGTAAATAGAACTGTAAATAAACGTGTGGTGGTGAATTTATCATTTCTATCTGTCTGTGTCCGGGGCTCTTTCCACAATATATATATATATATATATATATATATATATATATATATATATATATATATATATATATATATATATATATATATATTCACGGCTTTCGTAGTCTGAATCAGAATCTGATTGTATGGGTGGTTACCTACCAGGTAACGCTTGTGGTTGGTCAGCAAGTCGGCTAACATCTGCCACGGTGCCCTCTTTCAGTTGTGAGAAGCAGATCATAGAATGGTTGAAAATAGTTTTACTGTCAAATAATGCAAAGAGTACGCGACACGTGTTTCGCCCTAATTCTGGGCTCATCAGGCGTACCTGGTAGGTAACCACCCATACAATCAGATTGTGATTCAGACTACGAATGTCATGAATGTAATTACCCCGATCTACATGCTCTCAAATGAATGAACCACACGGCGTGGCGCAACATTAGGGGCTTTGCCTCTAGTGCTGACGTCCGAGGTTCGATTCCCGAGAGGGAGTGCAGTGAGTGTGTACGCCTGATGAGCCCAGAATTAGGGCGAAACACGTGTCGCGTACTCTTTGCATTATTTGACAGTAAAACTATATATATATATATATATCCATCCATCCATCCATTTTCCAACCCACTGAATCCGAACACAGGGTCACGGGGGTCCGCTGGAGCCAATCCCAGCCAACACAGGGCACAAGGCAGGAACCAATCCTGCCGGGAAGGGTGCCAACCCACCGCAGGACACACACAAACACACCCACACACCAAGCACACACTAGGGACAATGTAGAATCGCCAATCCACCTAACCTGCATATCTTTGGACTGTGGGAGGAAACCGGAGCGCCCGGAGGAAACCCACGCAGACACGGGGAGAACATGCAAACTCCACGCAGGGAGGACCCGGGAAGCGAACCCGGGTCCCCAGGTCTCCCAACTGCGAGGCAGCAGCGCTACCCACTGCGCCACCGTGCTGCCCATATATATATATATATATATAGTACTAGAGGGCTTCGCTCGCCAACCCCTGGGTGGGCACTATGCACCAACTACTACTCGTCTCTGCTGCACGGGTATGTGGATTTCACTTTCACCGAACAACAAATCTTTTAATTCTCGCGGATATGCCTCTTCATTAGGAAGAAACACTACTTTTCCCTGATGACAACACAAATTAGACAATCTACAAGTCTCTGACTTAAAGTTTAAAGCTGAACAATATCTACATACTTCTGTCATATCACCTACAGTATGTCCATATATTCCATTTCTTTTCGCTGTTCCGAGTAATAATTTCTGTTTGCGCTAATGCGATCTTTACTATCAGTTTTTTGAGACTTTCAAATTTTAGTACTTTCATAATCTCTAACCTGCTCTGCATGTGTATCATGCCAACGTTTTTGCACCTCTTTATGGCATTCTACTTTGTCTTCTGCTCTTTGTCTTTTTAATTCTACTGTTTGTCTTTTATTTCCGCCCCTTCTTGGACCAGTTAGGTTTTCAATTCATCTCTTGGCACAAAGTCTTATCTCACTGGACTTGAAATTATCTCTCTGAAAAAGTCTCGCCTCATCCCAAGATGTTTTTATATAATAGAGAGAAATGAGTCCAATTAATGATACCATTGCATATAATCATCTTCTTTGCTCTCCTTTTTCTCTCTGTAATAAGAATATTCTGTCAAATTATTGCTTATATAAAAGACACAGTGCTTGACCTTCAGCTGTGTATTGTTTTGAGGTTTATCTCTGGATGTTTACATTCAAAAAAGTGTGGGCTCACAGTTCACATAGCATCCAATATTCATAATAGAAGCTAAAAAAGTACAAATGTGGCCCAATTCAAACAAAATTTAGGTATAAGTTAATTATAGTACAGATAGCAAAATTCACATACATGTATGTGCACAGACGTTTAAATCATAAATCACAGCGACATACTCATTTTTCATTTTATTTGATGCACACTACAACATAGTGTAGTTATGTGTTATGTTTACATGTGAGGTGCAGTTAGGTCCACCAAGGCGACATAGTAGAAATAGTGGTGGTCTTGGTGTGTCAGTGGGTTCAGGGCTTTATTTGGATTAGGAGTCGGGGCTTTGTGAGTGATACTTGGTGCTTGTGGTGCCTACTGAAGAAGGGATGTGGTGACACAGCTGGGGCTTACTTAAGTTCTCTTCATTATTTTACTCTTTTAGTCACTTACTTCATGTTTTCTTCCCTATCATCCCTTAATCACTAACTTAATGGTTGCCTCTTGAAACACTGCCCTCTTGAGTTAAGTGTCAAAATATTGATTTTCCTTCTCTAGCCTTTGTGAAGGAAATTGTAATTGAATATCTGAACAAATTCAGTCTGTTACCTGTCGATGTGCCTCAGTTTGAAAATAAGTGCTACTTCCTAGAGCTTCCACCTCTGCTACTTCTCATATGTGTGGTGTGACAGACTCACAGACTTAACATTTTTTAGTCTCAAGCAGAGGACGCTTCATGAGTAACCTAATCCAGGTCTTCAAAATCCTCAAAGACATTGATAATGTAGATTCAGCAAAATTGTTTGTCTTAAGGGTGAATCAGGGGCTTGAAGATGAGCTTGATGGACAAAATGGTCTCCTCTCATTTGTCAGATTTCTTTTGTTCTGTTGTTCTTGACCTTGATTTTGACTATCATTTTTTGACTCTTGGTGTTGGTACTTTTTGATCTTAGTTTTGGCCTTTTGACTTTCTTTTTTTTTGCTCTGCTTCTTCCTTTCCTGATACTTTTTCAGCTGTCTTTTTAAGGACACCTCAGTTTTCCAACTGTTCTTTTAAGAACATTTACTTGTAAACTGTCCTCTTTGGAATAAGCCTGTTCATCCTTTAGCATTTTAACGATTGATTGTGGGTTTTGGTTTTCTAAAATTCTGCATAACTTTTTGATAAATTAGATTGAAAAATTACTAACTTTGAGAGGAATGTCTAAACAGTGTAACAGCTCTAAGGAGCGTGCCAGCCACCCAGCCCGACGCAGACAGATTCTAGAGGCACACTGATAAAAACAAAGACTTTTTTATTTTCTTTTTTCTTCACCTGTGGGCAAAGTCTTCCCTGTTTCCCACAGGCACACAACACAGTCCCGAACACAAGCACAATCCACACAATACTATACTTTACTTTCTCGTTCTTTTTCTTTCTCCTCCACTCCTCTCTGGCAAGCTTTGTCTCCATCCTCCCAACTGTGGCTTCCGGAGTGGTGACTGCTGGCTCCTTTTATAACACCCCCAGAAGTGCTCCAGGTACTCATTGACCTACCTCCAGCAGAAAACCCGCCCAAGAGGGCTCAGCAGCTGTTGCAGCAACCCCAACTGCACCACCAGATCCAAACAGGGGTGTAGATACCTCCAACTCCAATGAAACCCTGCAGGGATCCGAGGCACCACTGCAACCCAAGGGGGCTGCCATCTAATGTCCCAGGGGAGGTATTGTTCTGCCCACGGTTGCTCCTCCAGTCCTCTCCGTGAAGAGGCGTCCCGGCCAGACAAGGATACCCGGCCATCTGTGACAACAGAAATAAATGATTTGCATTTTTTTGAAGCCTGATACTAAATGCTCATTTGAATGTTAATAATAATCATCTTTGTCAAATAATCAATAGATTGCAGGCTTTATTTGAAGTCAAAGACTTAATGAAGCAATAAGAAACCCAATTATAAAGGGGTTTACAACTAAAGAGATATTTATCATCAAATGAAAAGTGTGGTTGGAATAAAAATTAGTAGTCAGTGAGCCCCCTGACAAGTGTACCGAGGCCTCTAAAGAGATGCTGCTTGAGAGACATATGGCACTTTGAGACTCTTGAATCCTAATTGCATTTTCTTCTTTGTTGAGTTTCCATGTTTTTTATGATTGAATGGAGGCCTCAATTTTTATTGCATAATGCAAAGAGATGCTGTTAATTGGCATCCTTAAACCGGGGCACACAAAGTCAGTTTAAATATATGCGTGAGCCTTCCCTGATGCACTGGCAAGCCCTCCTCACTCAGTTCTACTTTCCTGTAACTTGACAATGAAAAAGGTGGATTAGAAAATGAAGGAAAATTAATTAAACAAGTAATTGATGGTTCTGTCCATATTATAAAATCTGAAACTAAACACTCATTGCAAAATTCAACCTGAACTCACTTTTCTGTAACAGTATTACGTCTAGACAGCTAAATTAAAAAGACAAATGAAAACTTACTTTTGGGATGACCCTGTTGTTTAGTTTATTCTTATTCTTCTTTGTAGATGGATTCAGATTTGCATAGGCTGACACATTCAAAAACAGACATACCTATTACAAACATAATGAACTAACAATAAATATCAAATAAACATATAATCAATATGTTGTGCATTATGCAATACGATAATAAAATAAAACAAAACATAATTGTCTGGGACCTGCAATCCTTGCAAAAAGTCATGGTTCGGTGGACCAAAGCCAGCTGGCCATCTGCCCCTTCCCTGAGTAATGTACATTTCCCTATCAGAAGCAGTTCTGTTAAATGTCTGGGACTGTGGTGGTTTTATTCAATTTGTCTGACTTTGGGACTTGGCACCTAGTTAGGCCAACACTTCTGTTCAATGTGAAACTCCATTCTAAGGCTGTGAGAAATTACCAGACTAAACCACTCATGCTATAAACTAAGCAAACAGAGCAAGGTAAATTACAGCGCCTATAAAAAAAAAAGCAACACTAAATCACAGTGGATTTATTTTGGCTTTTCTGACACTGATCACAGAAAAAGGAAAACAGATATCTGAAAAGTAGTCTAAATTAATAACAATTAATAACAGCAATACAACACAAAATAAGTGACTGCATAAGTACAGCTCCTTTAAGTCAATATTTAGTAGATACACCTTTGGCAGCCATGACAGCCTTGATTCTGTGTGCATAAGTCTCTGTTTGTCATCTCTGTACCTTTCTGGTGTCACAAACTCGACCAAGAGCCATAGCAAATAGAACTGAGGGGACAGGGGAAAGATGACGGCTTATAAAGGCCAATACAGGAAATGACATCTGGGGGTCTTCATCCATAGGCTCGGACCCGGAAGGGATGTCAAAGGGGTCGAAAGCATGCTTGACGTCATCAGGACCAGGCGGAATTTCTCGTGAACGGTCTGTAGAAAAGCGAGAAAAAGAGTCAGTGGACTCTGCTACATCCTGGTCTGGCTCGGAATAACCCTCATTCAAGCTCTTTAGCTGCCTCCCATGCGCATGTATGTGACACTGGACACGGTCTTTTTTCACCATTCATCATTTGTAAAACAGCACAAGCACTGTCAATATACATGGTGATTGAGATTGAACAGTCTTCTTCACGTCCAGCCACAAATTCTCAACTGGGTTGAAAGCTTGACTCTGATTCGACCACTCCGGGTGTGGTTGAAATTTAACATCTTGTTAAAGAAAGAAACATTCTCTTAACAGGACAATTCAGTAATCAGGCAGGAGAAAACCTGTTCATGGTATCTTTTAATTACTCCTCAGCAAAATGCCTTAGAGGGAGCATTCTTCAGAAGCAGTATGTTACAGCATGGCCCGAATGGTCAGAAAAAACAAAGAATAGAGGTTCATTTTATAAACTGTTGAATTTACATACAGTGTCAATCAATGCATACATTTTACTCTGGTTAGTTCATTGGTTTACAACCAAATGATTTATATAAAATAAAAGTCTTATATTATTACATTCTGGTTCTTCTTATACCTTGAGTTGCGCCACCATCCTTGAAATTTCTGTGCATATAACGACTGTCCGTTCTGGTTCTTTACAGGACATCTGTTGATTTCTTAGTCATCCTTCAGGACATTTTATATATTACATCAACCTTTCTTCTGGTACATTATTTGCTTGACCATCTCAGTGTTTTTCCTAAACCAGTTCTTATATTTCAGTGTACATTTTGTTGTTCACTTGACCTTCATCTAGTTTCCTGGTGTGCCTGAACAGGTTTCTGACATTTATTAAGCCTTTATGCTATTTCTTTAAGATGAATGCTGTGTTACCCTGAAAATTATTCTTCCACACAGGACATTCACATTGTTGTTTTTAAACCATTTCTGTGTAGCTTTGGCTTTATACTTCCGGTCGTATTTCTGGAAAATACAACTTCTTTTAAGGCACAGGTTTCTTGCAGACTGCATCAGGTTTCCCCCTGGGATTTTCTTGTAATTTGCTACATTCATTTTACCTCACAATTCTTCCAGGGCCAGCTGCAGAGAAGCATCTTCACAATATGATGCTGCCCCCACCATACATCATGGTGGAAATGACAAAGTCTAGTGTTTAGCTTACACTAAACATGTTGTTTGTCTAAGCTCAGTTTTGGTGTCATCAGACCATAGAACCTTCTTCCAGCTGATTTCAGAGTTTCCCTTATGTCTTCTGGCAAACTATAGACAACATGATGTGCATTTCGTTTTTCTCTTTGCCACTTTTTAATAAAGCTGTAACTGGTGAAGCACCCAAGTAGTAGTTGGTGTCTGTACAGTCTCTCCAGTCTCAGCCACTATAGCTTCAGAGTTCTCATAGGTCTTTTGATGGTCTCCCTAGCTAGTCTTCTTTTTGCACACTAACTCAGTGTTTGTAGATTGCATGTTCAAGGCAGATTTATACATATGCCATTCTTTTCCAGTTTTTTCATGATTAATTTAATTAGATTCTCTTGAAGTGTTCTTTTGTCTTCATTGTGTAGGTTCGGCCACTGGACTGACTCACCACAAGCAGGCCCCTCCAGATACCGAAGCACTCAACTGAAACCTGCTGACAGGTGGTCTCCATTGAACTAATTCTGTGACTTCCAAAGCCAGCTGGCTGCCCCAGTGATGATTTCAGGTGTGTCATAATGAAAGGGGTGAATACTTATTTAGTATTTTAAATTTGTATTTAATTTAGAATTAGATTTACAGAAATCTGTTTGCACTTTGACATTTAAGAATCTTTTTCTCTTCATCATTGTGAAGAAAACTAAATTGCATCCACTGCGATTCAATGTTGTGTAACACTAAGACATGAAAACCTTCAAGAGAGTGAACACTTTCTATGGGCACTGGAGCTATAGGTAGTAACCCTTGATTTTCCATTTTCTCACCCTGTCGTGGCTGCTTTGGGAGCAATTAAGACAACAACCTGGAACGGGATGAAAATACTTTGAAGGATACAGTCATATACACAGCCACATTCACACTCACGCCAATCACTCAAACTCTCATGTCTTTGGGATTCGGGAGTTGAAAGGGAGAAGCATAAGAAAAGCATGTATGAAAATGGAGCGAACATACAAAACCTGCACATACAGTGACTTTTGTCCCTGGAGCTGTAACTGCTAAAAGTTGTGGCACTGTTTCTGAGAAAAATGTTTCACTTTATAGCTTTTTGAATTTTAATTTCAGTCTAGTCCTTTCTTCTATTCTGCTTTACAACTGACACATTTACATATACTGTTTGAACTGAGATTGCACTCGTATGGAAAATGATTGCAGGAAAAAAAACAGAATTAACTGATTGATTGATTTGTGGATTAAAAATCCTCATTTCACACTTCTTTGCACTGCTGTGACCTTTCTGCTGCTGTGATGGATGAGTACTTTAGCCGTGAACAAGAAATCATCAGGCAAATGTTTTCTAGATTTACTAAATGAGTGTGTTAGTAATGATCCTACTGTGTCTTTTATTTGAACTGTATGTGAATTCACAGGCTCCTCCACTGACATATTTACTCCAAGCACTGCAGGTTGAGTTTCTCCAGCTTTTGCTATGCAGCTTAAGCACTTTCAATTGAAATGTTTTTCACACTGTCAAGAGGCATTTCCATATTCTTCTACTATTTTTTTTTTTTAGTTAAGTGAGCTACGCTGGAAAGCATTCCGATTTTGCTGTTTGACTGTGCCGACCCTGACAGTTTGAAGAAGCTAGTAAGTTGACAGTAGTCTTATTGCAAAAGTTTTTTTTTTTTTTTTTACTGTGCCACTATGTGACACAATAAAAGAGCAATAGCTTCCTTTCAGAGTAAAATAATATTCCCATTGTTCAATAAAATAAGAACCTTACTTTTCTTCCTGAAGAGCTGTGAATTTTGTGGCTGCATATTTGACTTTCTTGGTGAAATGTTTTAAATTAGGAAGATGTAGTGAAAAGGGTGCTGTTATTATTTGAGCCAAAGGACTAAAAAGGAAATGCCAAAAGAGGAAGAAAAAACATCAAAACCCTGGCTCTAAAGCATATCCATCCATTTTCCATCCCGCTGAATCCAAACACAGGGTCATGGGGGTCTGCTGGAGCCAATCCCAGCCAGCACAGGGCACAAGGCAGGAACCAATCCCGGGCAGGGTGCCAACCCACTGCAGGACACACACAAACACACCCACACACCAAGCACACACTAGGGCCAATTTAGAATCGCCAATCCACCTAACCTGCATGTCTTTGGACTGTGGGAGGAAACTGGAGCACCCGGAGGAAACCCACGCAGACACGGGGAGAACATGCAAACTCCACGCAGGGAGGACCCGGGAAGCGAACCCAGGCCTCCTAACTGCGAAGCAGCAGTGCTACCCAATGTGCCACCGTGCCGCCCTCTAAAGCATATCATTTCATTAAATGTATTAAATTGAAGAATTCAATATTAGACCAAAACTTTTATAGAGTTAAAATTTCAGCTTCAAAAAAGTTAATAGAAAACATAATTCAAAAACATTAATAAATATCAAATTCCAAAATGCTTGCATTAGTGTAAGCTGCCCTAATTTGTGGTGTTCATGAAAAATGTAATGGTTTACTTCATGAGGTAGAAGTACATAATAAATAGAGAATAGCTGCATCAAATATTTGAAATATCAAAATAAGTTCTTTGATTTAAATGTTTAAAGTATAAATATTTTTGATTTTAATAGAAATCTATCATTATTCATCCTCTGATAGATGTCTATAGAGGACTATGTCCCCAGTAAAGAATCACAAATAACATCCATCCATCCATTTTCCAACCCGCTGAATCCGAACACAGGGTCATGGGGGTCTGCTGGAGCCAATCCCAGCCAACACAGGGCACAAGACACGAACCAATCCCAGGCAGGGTGCCAACCCACCGCAGGACACACACAAACACACTCACACACCAAGCACACACTAGGGCCAATTTAGAATCACCAATGCACCTAACCAGCAAGTCTTTGGACTGTGGGGACCCAGAGGAAACCCACGCAGACACGGGGAGAACATGTAAACTCCACACAGGGAGGACCTGGGAAGCAAACCCAGGTCCCCAGGTCTCCCAACTGCGAGGCAGGCAGCGCTACCCACTGTGCCACCGTGCTGCCCCACGAATAACATCATGTTCATAATCACTGACTTTGAAATAGTCTGAAATGATACCCCACATATCCTGGTTTGGTCTGATTGTGCTCTTTATTGTCAATTTATGTTCCTTTTTTATGTTTTCTTTGTGTAATTTAAAGTACATTGCATATGTCTATCATGTTTATTTAGGCTTCATTTGTATGATTTAATTATTATGCGTTTTAGTTTCTACCTATTGTCACATGTTCTCCTATCTTCAATGTGCTTTCTGGGTGGTTCCTGAAGAGGCGGGACCATCTGCCAGTCTCCATGTGGATCCATCCCCAGTCCTATAAAGGCTGAGCAGACCCACAGGTCAAATGTGGTTCATTTCATCTTATACTGTTGGTGTGGTGAGTCCTCTTGTATTTTTCTGTGATATACAGTACATTGTGGCATATGGCCGGCCATTTATCCCAGCCAATACCCCCACACCGCCAGATGGATCCCTCCATGTGACGTGGAGAGGCCCCGAATTCCAGCACGGCATCTTGGACCTTGGAGTTTTCCTTCACAGCCCTGCTGGATACCATGTGGGCCACCAGAGGATGCTGCAGGGAGGATCAAGGACTCGTATGTTCGGTTTAGCCCGGAAGTACTCCATAGTCACGAGGACGGAAGAGATAAAGTACTTCCGGGCTGAAGAAAAGAAGAGTTTTTAATCTGATCCGGGAATGATAAGAATTACATGGACTGGGGGGATTGGAAGCACTTCCGGGTCAGGGACTATAAAAGGACTCTGGGAGATCCCAGCAGTGAGCCGAGCTGGGAGGAAGGGTGACTGAGCTGCTGGGATTGGAGGATTGTTGTATTGGTTTATTGTGATTGATTATTGGAGTATTGTGGAGTGGAGGGTTCTTTGTGCGCTTTATTATTATAATAAATATTCATCTTTGGACTTTTATCTGGTGTCTGACGTGGTGTCTGAAGGTTCAAGGGGATGACAGCACCCCTATCTGTCACAACATTTATTTCATTTCTGACCTCTGCTATTTGGATTCTGTATTTAGACTTTGTTTGCTTTTTGGATTACCTGGACATATCCTTTATGCCTTTGTGTACTCATGTGAGCACTTTCAAATTATAGAACCTTGTGAAAATAATTCTTTTATTTTTATAGTTTCTTTGTCTGCCCTTTATTATACAGCCAGAGGTTTATGGTTAATCTCTCTCCGGCAAGAGAATTTGTTAATGTATTTTAATGTGTTTAATGTTTGTTAATGTATTTTAGGACTTTTAGTTTGGCCTTTTTGCCAGCAGGTAAGATTTGGGACCCAGCCAGATTAAGTGTGCTTCGACTGGATGCACCAGTGAGTGAAAAGGCCTCTCCTGTGGATATTTCTTAGGAAACATTTCCACATCATAACACCACAAGCTTATGTGTGAAATTTTTCATTAGAGGGCTAGAACTATCAGTAAAGAATCAAATATCAACAATATCATCATCTTCATGATTAGCAACTTCAAAATAGCATAAAATTATACTCTAGATGCCTATATTACTGAATTAATTTTTTAAAAATTTTTCTGAAAACTCCTAGGGTTGGTTTAAGTGGCATGCACAACTTTAAGTCCTTCTGATCATTTTTGCTGAGGACACCGATTAGTTTACTCTTTAGCATAAGGGTATAAATTCCTGAACAAAATGTGGTCCAGAAATGGTCTAAAGATAATGCTTTTTCAGGTCTAGAGGACCAAAAATAGGGGAGAACCCCAATTAGATATCAAGACAAGTTGAATGGTATATATGTGTGGGGGGTTTCTCATACCACTGAGCTGGTTACTGAGTTGGCTCCTGTCTGACTTTCTAGGAAGTTGATTCAGTTCATCTGGACATAGTTCTTTTCCAGGGAGATACATTACATCACTCATCCAAGTGACTTCCTCAGTCTCAGTTGACTACTGTCTGACTAATAATGTACTGTGCCTAGCTTTACATTGTGAGCTCAGCCATTTTATGTGATTTCGGTTGTTATGGGGGGCCATGTCGTTTATGGTAACAGCACCTTTGATGTTATGTCTGCAGTGAAACAATCACAGTATAAAATAGACACCAGAATATGAAAACAGAGCAAAGTCTAAATTCATTAATAAAAAATACATCCTACCTTTCAACAAGGCCAAGAATCATAATCAAATATCAAAATCAGAAAACTGTTGTGAATTTTGATTTTTTTTATTTTTTGTCCTCCTAAGTTCTTTTTCTACATAAATGCATTCATTTTGAGGGTTTCTTGACCCAAGGAATCCATTTTTGATACCAGTTTTTTTTTTTCCAAAATGTGTATATTTTTCCTGCGGTGGGTTGGCACCCTGCCTGGGATTGGTTCCTGCCTTGTGCCTTGTGTTAGCTGGGATTGGCTCCAGCAGACCCCTGTGACCCTGTGTTTGGATTCAGCGGGTTGGAAAAAGGATGGATGGATGGATGTTTATTTTTCCATTTCATAATATATTTTGGTGGTTTACGTTGCATATTGTTTATTACTGGGTGGCGTCACTTTTCACTTCCATTGTTAAAACCGTTGTTAGGGGCGTGTCCTCGGAGGTTGTGACACGTTGCTTACAATGCGTTTTGCTCACTTCCCTATCTGAGTTCCTTTTAATACGAAGACCTTTTTTGCTTAACTGATCCTCTCTCATTGTTGACCTTTCACCTTTTGAACCATGAATCAATCAGTCAATCAATCTATCATTTTTCTAATGTATTACATACTGTACAAGCTTATATGCTTTAACTTCAAGCTTATTGTCATGTGTACTGAGTGCATTGAATGTCTTACTGACCAACGCACAACATGTTGCCAGTCTCCGACATCAAACTCAGCAGCAATTACTAGCCAGTCTTGTACCCTGTCATGAAATCTGTGGATTCTTCCTATCCCAAATGTGACTTGTAAAAATCTCAAAGATCCACATATTTAAACTCACTTAATTCAATTGTGAAACATCAATGTCCAGAGTCTTTGCAAAATGAATTGGGCACAAGGCAGAAACCAACTCTGGACAGCATGCGAGTCCATAACAGTTTTTTATGTGGTAAAGGTATATTATTAATAAATAATATTCTATTATTTACCTCTATTCCTGGTTTGTGTGAGTATTCCACCGGGTACTCCATTTGTCACTCTAAACTGTTCCTGTATGTGAACATCGGTGTATCTGTGACTGTGCTTTGTGATAGACTAGCTTAACCTTCAGACCCCTGCAACCCTGAACTGGATTAAGTCACTGCCTAACCCGCGTAGTGGGGGGTGCTGGAGCCTATTCCAGCCATCACAGAGCACAAGGCAGGAACAAACTCTGGACAGGGCGCCAGTCCACCACAATGCAAACACACACACCCCAACTACACACTAGGGCTAATTTAGTATCGGCAATCCACCTTATCTGCATGTCTTTGGACTGTGAGAGGAAACCAATGCAGACATGGGGAGAACATGCAGACTTAATACAGGAAGGACCCGGGACGTGAACCCAGGATGCTTACAAAGATCTCCTTACTGCAAGGCAGCATCGCTACCACTGCACCACCATGTTGCCCCACCGGATTAAGTAAGCTAGATAATTGAGGAGCTAGATGCTTCAGCAACACAGAACAGAATGTCACATGAACAATGATATTTTGAAAGAGAAAAGGAAAGAGAAAGACTCAAAACAGCTGAAAATATTAACAAGGAAAGAAGCTAACAGGTGCTATAAGATATCAGCATTAATCTGAGATCTGGCTCACCCACCTCACACCTAGATACCTCACTTATTTATACCTTATCATTAACACAGATGATGTTGCAACAGAAATTCTCAGGTGTGTACTTTACAAATATCTTACTAGAAAGTTGTGTGACTCCAGTTGAAACAAAGCAGTAACAAGTTAAATCAGTGTTAGTATTTGTTAGGAATGCAAATTTAAAAAAATCAGACTGATGTTAATTTAAACCTATACTTAATTACAGCCCCTCAACTCCATATTATTCGTGGCTTAAGTACACTGCATGTTATTTCATACAGCATCATGGAAACAGAGACGTGAAAGTGAGTCAGACATTTATAATGTGGCAAGGATGATCAGATATTCCTATTTTAATATTTAAACTAGGCTTTGGGCATTCTCTGCTATTTAACCAAAACCCTACAGTAAGTTATGTTACCTTCACCCCAAAATGAGTGCACCTAAATACACACAAAAAACAGGGATAAGGTGAGTAACCTGGTTAAGGCAGAAACCTGGCTTCTTAAAAACATTTACATGTGCAAGTTCACTTATAAACTGCTCTAATGTCATAAAATGCACTAAATAAGATTAAACATTAAACATCAGCTGCTGGGAATCTGAAAGCAAGCATGGAGCCTGTGTCTCTTGAGACTGTGCTGCTGAACTTATCACCGTACATTTAGCTCATCAACATATATTTAGTGATTTTTTAAATATTGAGAACGATTTTACCTAGTAGAAGGAATAATATGATTTCCAAAGCATTTGCCTCAGGAAATCTGTCTTTGTGGACACTTCCATTGTTTTCTACCCAGGGCTGCTGGATGTGTGTGCAGAGAAAAGACATGCACAGGCTAACAGAGTGCAACAGGCCTGCATAGACTACTTCTTCTTCTTCTTTTGGCTGATCCTGTTAGGGGTTGTCACAGCGGATCATCTTCTTCCATATCTTCCTGCCTTCTACATCTTGCTCTGTCACCTCCACCACCTGCATGTCCTCTCTCACCACATCCATAAACCTCCTCTTAGGCCTTCCTCTTTTTCTCTTCCCTGATCAGCTCTATCCTTAACATCCTTCTCCCAATATACCCAGCATCTCTCCTCTGCACATGTCCAAACCAACGCAATCTCACCTCTCTGACTTTGTCTCAAAACCTTCCGACCTGAGCTGATCCTCTAATGTACTCGTTTCTCATCCTGTCCATCCTCATCACACCCAATGCAAATCTTAGCATTTTTTACTCTGCCAGACTACAAAACCCTTAAATCCTTTACGTGTCCACATAACCAGGTTACTTGTGGAGAAATCTATGCGCTTATCCAATATCCCTGTTTCTCTATCCTGAACAAGAGCATACTGTACATAACATTTTTGAAACCAGATCGGACTAAGATCTCTGGGGGTCCTAGGCTGTTGAAGCTCATAAGGCCCCTTCTCACCCCAGCTCACCATCCCTGGATGCATTATTAACATTTTGGTAATAATAAGTATAGGGATTGAAACAGAAGAACATCCGAAATGTTAAATATGGTCAACTTGACCATCTTTTTTTTGTTCATTAATGCATTATAACAAATTTAACATTTTTAGAATGTGCATGACATTTTGTTGTAAAAATTTGATATGTAACCGAGCGGTTTGGCATTGCATACTTGCACCAAATAAAATAAAAGACGAAAAAGACTTAAAAGCAGATCTTTTATTTGGGTTAGTTGTGTCCTACCTCTTGTATTAGCCTGATTGTCCACTACATTGTTTAAGTTTATGTCAGTGTTATGGGACTTCACAGAACTGGACTGCACGTTATTGCTAAAGCTGCTAGAAGTGGCAATGTGAGCTCTTTCCTGACACTCTTTAGTTTCGACTGCCTGTTCAAAGTGCTTGTATCTTGGCTTACATCTTTATGAACAGTTCTGCTCCTCAGTATCTCCAGTCTTTAGTTTTTCCATATGCCTCGTTAAGAAGTCTCCATTCTGCCTCTGCTTGTCTGCTGACTATCCCTCATTTTACCAGACATGCCAAAACTGGACAAGAATATTCTCCATTCTTATTCCAAAGTTGTGGAATGATCTCCCTTTGGCTATTCGAACTGCACCCAATTTACTCAAGCTCAGGCTTCTTTTGAAAATGCTGCCTTTCATTAAACATTTTGGAACAGATTAGTGTCTCTTCTACAGAGTAGCTGCTGTTGTACTGACAAAGACTTTAGGATGCTGATTTTTGTCTTAATCTAGCTGCAGGTGTAATTATATATAGAGTTTAGTAGTAGTCCTACTCCATCTTGCTTGGTTTTTGTCTTGTTCTCTGTTGTTTGTGACGCATGCACCATCTAATCATTCTTGTATCTTATATATAAATGTCTACGTATGGAAGTGTGTGTGTCTGTCCGGCCTGGATGTGAGAGGTGGAGTCGGGGTAAGGGGTCTGCCTCCGAGGAAGCAGAAACTTGCTAAGCCGCTAACACATAAGTGATGCTAGCACGTCAGCAAAACGAAACCTCTGAAGAAAGGCAAATTGTTTAGCTGCTAACATCCGCAAAATGGTATCCCTTTTACTTTTCCTCCCGCTGCTAATACACAAGCGAGGTGAGCACGTCGGCAAAATGAAACCTCCAAAGAAAGACAAAGTTGCTTAGCTGCTAACATCCGCAACACGGTATTCCTTTAACTTTTTCTCCCACCACTAATGCACAAGTGATGCGAAAACATTGGCAAAACGAATCCTCCTAGCAGAGAGATGCCCAGAGTAGTTCTTTTCAATTACCTGACATCTCTACATTTCAGTTTTTTTTCTGACGATTTCAATAGTTGCCTCGCAGTTAGGAGACCCTGGTTCGGAGTTTGCATGTTCTCCCTGTGTCTGTGTGGGTTTCCTCCGGGTACTCCAGTTTCCTCCCACAGTCCAAAGACATGCAGGTTAGGTGCCGTCTGTTAAAATCCTGAAGTTCGCAGATGATATGACAGTCATTGGCCTCATCAAGGACAGTGACGAGTCTGTATACAGACGAGAGGTCGAACAGCTGGCCCTCTGGTGCGGTCAAAACAACCTGGAGCTGAACAAGCTTAAAACTGTGGAGATGACAGTGGACTTCAGGAGGAGCCCCCCAGTGCTGCCCCCTCTCACACTACTCAACAGCATTGTGTCTGCTGTGGAAAACGTTAGGTTTCTGGGATCCACAATTTCCCAGGACCTAAAGTGGGAACTAAACATAAACACAATTGTTAAAAAGGCCCAGCAGAGGTTGTACTTCCTGCGCCAGCTCAGGAAGTTCAACCTGCCTCAGGAGCTGCTCATCCAATTTTACTCTGCAGTAATCCAGTCTGTTCTATGTTCATCTATCACAGTCTGGTTTGGCTCAGCCACAAAACAGGACAGGAACAGACTTCAACGGACAGTCAGGATTGCAGAAAAAGTCATTGGTGTTGATCTGCCCTCCATTCAAGACTTATACAGATCTCGAGTCAGGAAACGGGCAGAAAACATCATTGCAGACCCATCACACCCTGGTTACAACCTTTTTCAACTTCTTCCCTCTGGTAGGCGCTACAGAGCACTGTACTCCAAAACTACCAGACATGTGAACAGTTTCTTTCCTCAGGCCATCACTCTCATGAACACTTAAGTCAATCTCACAGCATCAGAGACAATACTAGGTAAAACCGGAGTCCATCCTTGTATGTGTACATATACTTGGCCAATAAAGCTGATTCTGATTCTGATTCTACATTGTCCCTAGTGTGTGCTTGGTGTGTGGGTGTGTGTGCGCTCTGCGGTGGGCTGGTGCCCTGCCCGGGGTTTGTTTCCTGCCTAACGCCCTGTGTTGGCTGGGATTGGCTCCAGCAGACCCCCGTGACTCTGTAGTTAGGATATAGCGGGTTGGATAATGGATGGATGGATTTCAGTAGATTTTAGGACCCCAGGCTCTTTACTGCACGGGCTTACACAGCTAGTATGCTATAAGTTCTTTGTAAGTCACATTGGATCAAAGCATCTGCTAAATAAATAATGATAATAATAAAAATCATCATTTTAGTTTATTTTTTGAAAACTTCAAGTATAGTTTTCATCAAAACATTGTCTTTTGTTTCTTTCTCCTTTTAAAAATTTTGCCTTTTTATGCACCACTGAGCTCTTGTTTTGAATGAAAATCCACGTGGACCTTTTCTCTTTGGTGGCACAATCTCATAAAAACATCCATGAGAGACCTTCTCTGATTGTGCCCCATCCAAACCAGGACTTATGTTGTCTTTTAAATGCTTTTTATTTTTCACTGGATAGGTTTAATAATTATAAGGACAGAACTGGGTTAGGGGTGATGCACTGGATTGCAGATTGCTGCGAGTGCCTGTACTTCCATTTTTGCTGTTATTAGGCATTTTTTTTTCTCTGGCATATCAGGACCAAGCCTCAGGGCAGGGTGTACAACAAAGGCACTCTGATGGTAGACGTGTGTGTGGCTGCAGTACAGTTATGATACACCAGTCATTATGAGGGTTGTCATTTTGTAGTGCACAAAGCAATGTCAACACTGATTTTGTTTGTTTTTCATTTTTATCAAAATATGCCAGAAATATCCATCTGTCCCTTACATGAACATTTTTCATGTTTCAAACTGCATAGTTTATTGTTTCTGGTTTATAATGAAGCATGCAACTGCTTTCCCTCCTACAACAAAATGATCTCAAGTCCCGGATATACAAATTAGACAACAATTATCTGCTTACCAGCAGGCACAGCGTTTATGGCCTTGCTGATAAAAGCTCAGCACACTCTGATCCAGGACCATATGCTTCTATTGTTTTATGATGTGCTTTTGTGTTTACTCAATACTAAAATCTTGGAGTCACCATATTCACTTAATCATTGGAATGTTTTCAAGCTGTAGCTCATAATTCTGAAATAGTTATGTGCTTTGCACAGTTTCCCACTTTATTAGTTTTGTGACAAATGGAATAATCTAATCATGGAAATGTGCTGTGTAATGAGGTATCTTTACTTTAATGTGCAGCGAGTTCTGTTTTTATCTTTGTTTTGTAGTACCTTTATGTAGAGGTGCCCTGCTGGCAAGAGATTGCCAGTGTAATGATTTTGAAACAAAGCACAAAAGTGGCCCTGAAGTGCCAGATGGCAGTGTGAAAACTGGAAACCAGGAAATGAAAAGACAAAAGGAGCAGGCAGAGTCAAAAAACAGGCAAAGGTCAGAAAACCAGAAGCAGCCAGAGAATTGTATGTCAAAGCCAAAAACACACACATAAATCTTATTCACTAAAGAAAAGTAAAATGTCTTAAGACTAATGTCTTCTGCCTTGGTGTGTAGCAACTAAGCATTTAACTACATATTGTAATGTATGTATACTTTGTATGTGACAACTAAAACTTGCAAGAAGGGTTGAATCTAAGAGTGGGATTCAAAACTAGCATGCTGAGGTTATTACGTCACCATCTTCAACGACAGAGCCATATATTCCATGCACATGATGGGTAATGAACGTCACTATAAATAAGATGGCCTTTTCCATGAATTTGCATCACAAAATGGAGGAACCCAGACAAGAAAGCACTTACGAAATGGACACATGCTGATGTCACTGTCATATTGTTTAAAAACAAAAATGTAAATAAACAATAACAAAAATAACATGAAGCATGGACTGAAACAAAATGGTGCAAATTCAGATTTATTACAGGCAGAGGCCTGGACAACTCCAATGTGGCACAGAACTCCAAGGTGGCATGGAACAGAGGGAACACCCAGAATAAAAATCCATCAAAGAGAGACAGACCCTCACTGACAGGGAGAGAGCAACAAAGAGTACTGACAGCAGAGGCTGGTAGCAGTTTAAATAAAGATGAAATCAATAGATGGACCGCCATTGTAATGATAAGCCAGGGTCATAAATAGTAAGTCAGGAATCAAATAAACAAAGGCTGGGACACGAGGCACAATCGTAAAACAAGAAATATTACCACAAGATTTCATGTAGCTGAACTGTGTTTCCTTTTTGAGGTAATCAGCAAGCAGAAAACTGTCTTGGATGCCCATTTTTTGTATAAGATATCGAGAGGCTTAGGAGTGCCAGGATGTTCCAGGCACCACAAGAAGACATCATAACCCGATGCTCTTGCTGCTGTAGTAGTGCTGCCTCTGATCCTAAATGCAATTCAAGGAACCCAGGAGTAAGTTCAAAAAACAAATTGTGCCAATTTAGAGTGCAGAGGACATTTGGACAAAGATGGGAGGAAGGCAGGGAGCAAGAGCGGCGTTTGGGGGTGGCAAGTGGGACGACTCCCCCAGGCCTTGCACCTATAGGGGGCCCTGCTTTTGAGGTCTGTGTGTCCCGTTCGAGCAGATTTGTCAAGTTATATTCTCCAGTATAAATCAACCAGGTTTCAAGACAGGCTTTGCGGTGTGGCGATCCTATCTATAGAAAAAGACATTGCATCCAGATTAGACTATGAAGATGTCATCAACGACTTTTCCAGTTGGAAGGTAAGAAAAGTGAATTTTCGTCTCTGAACCTGGAAACCGGTAAGAGATTTCATGATGATACCTTTATGTTAATTTCACACATCCTGTCGAAACATTGAAACTCACATTTTATTTGTAGGCCATAAACATGTCTGAATATTAACGCACAAAAACATGTATCTCTAATGTTAAGCATGTGTTACGAGTATACTTGCAATTTGGGTATTTTTCTAGAAAAGGCCCTGCTAATTTCCGCATGACATCGCATCGCATTTCGCACTGTCGTGGTATTGTCATGAATTATGTATTGCACTTTTTTAATAGATTATATCGTTATATTTTGATAAAGTCTGCATGTCACCTTGCAAAAATTCAGCTGAATACTGTAATGAGAAAATCGAGTGTAAGTTAACATTATTTTTATTAAATTAACGCGCAAGTTTCTACAGTCCACACATACCGGTAACAGCGTTTGATGTAACCGGCCCCGCGTGATGTTGGTCAGCCCAAGGCCCCGCACACCCCTAAGGCTGCCTCTGGCAGGGAGAGATGATGGAATCCTCTCCTGTTAAACTGAATTGACACTTTTCTAATCTCTAATGATTTCTCTCAACTTTCCAAAACATTTGTTTGAAATTCTTTAGGAGATAACAATGTAACATTTCAGTCCAGAACAAGATCATTATCAGGATTTAGGTGGCACAGAAAAAATAAAACACAAAGTCACACTGCATCATCAACCTTACTTGTTAGACATGATAGGTAAGCAGCATGTTGTCTAACCATAATTTCAATGTTATGATTAAATATGTTTTTATTTTTGTGGAATTTGTGTTGTAAGTTGTTTTGATATTAAACACCTATTTTGGGTTTGTAAATGTGTACAATTCAAATATTGAAACTTTTTAAATTTCAAATTTATTTAATGTAGTTAAAATTATTTTGCACCATTTTCCACTATTTTGAGGTTATTGTTTACTAGTTGCCACATAAATGTATAACAAATGCACTGTTAAAAGGACAAAAAGTCAGCACTGGCATCTCTTCCTCACCCAAAACACTTGTACATAAAAACCCACAGGCGAGGGATTTGCGCTGTCAATGGGAAGGTTGCCGGTTCAAATCCTGTAAATGGCAGAAGTGACTCTACTCCGCTAGGCCCTTATCCTGTAATTGCTCCATCCTGGCTATGACGTTAACCTGCATCCAGCCCTCCAAGCAGGTTCTTCACCTTGCAGGGAAAACTTGGGGATAGGTGGCAGGATTGGCACTACAGTCACTGTAAAAAAACCTCACACTGTTCCAGTGTGGTGCTGAGGTGTCACCCACTGCATGGCTTCACTCGGGTCCCAATCTGGGTAGTTTGTCATGTAATCAGCTCTGTAATCAGCGCATGCTCCCAACCTCACAGCTTTAAAGCTAGCAGCCTAATATTGTGTAGGTCCTCGTTGTGCTGCCAAAACAGCTCTGACCCATCAAGGCATGGACTCCACAACACCTCTGAAGGTATCTTGTTGTATCTGGCAAGACGTTAGCAGAAGATCCTTCAAATTGTGTGACTTGCAATGTGGGGCCTCCACGGACGGACTTGTTTTTCTACACATTCCACAGTTTCTCGATAAGATTGAGATTTAGAGAATTTGAAGGCCAAGTCAATGCCTTAAACTCTTTTTGATGTTCCTCAAAATATTCCTAAACAACTTTATCTTGTTATCAGGGAATACCATTTCCATGAAGGGATGTGTGCAACCTGCAACAACTGTTACAAAGTAACATCCACGTGAATCCCAGGATCCTAGGTTTCTCTGCAGAACCTTGCCTAGTGCATCACACTGCCTCTGCTAGTTTGTCTTTTTCCCAAACTGTATTATTCTGTCATCTCTTCCCCAAATAAACAATGCACACACACCTGGACATCTGCACGATCTAAAAGAAAACATGATTCATCAGACCAGGCCACCTTCTTCCATTGCTCCATGGTCCATTTCTGACTCTCACATGCCCATTGAAAGGTGCTTTTGGCAGTGGATGCTGTCAGCACGGGCACTCTGACCAGTGTGTCGCTATACTGCCCCATATGTAACAAGCTGTGACTGACTGTTGTTCTGATACCTTTCTCTCATGGTCAGTATTAAGTTTTTCAGCAATTTGTGCTGAACCAGATGTGCTTGCCATAGCATCCCAAGTGCATCAATGAACTTTGGGCGCCTATGACACTGTCATCGGTTCACTGGTTGTCCTCTCTTGGACCTCTTTTGGTAGGCACTAATCACTGCATACCAGGAACACCTCACATGACCTGCTGTTTTGGAGACACTCTGACCCATGCTGTCTAGTAATCAAAATTTGCCCCTTTTCAAAATCACTCAGATCCTTATGCTTGCCCGCTTTTCCTGCTTCCAACACTTGCTGCCTTATATATACATATATATATATATATATATATATATATATATATATATATATATATATATATATATATATAGATATATATATATATCTTAATACATAATTCGCCAGTCTCCTCACTCACTCACTCACTCACTCACTCACTCACTCACTCACTCACTCACTCACGTCCGTCCGAAGCCAAATGCGCAGTCGCCTTCTGCGCAGCTGCCCGAAAAACCTTACGAGACCGACATCGCGGCAGGGGGCGGATTTACAGCCGTGAAAATTCAAAGAGAAAGGCGACTTCGACCGACATCCAACCCCAACATCGCGGGAGGCGGCGGATTTACGGCCGCAAAAATTCAAAGAGAAAGGCGACTTCGATTAAAGCTCTAGAGGCCTGAAAGGCGATTTTGACTACAGCTCGAGGCCTAATTATGCATTCATTCAATACACCTATATCAGGATTGTGGTGCTTATACTTATTATACTATCCCACTCGTTCCCATTTCATCTTACGTTGTCGAAACAGGCTCTTTGTCTAGTATATATATATATATATATATCTATATTGTGGCTGATAGAGAGCACTATAATCCGACACACAGACGCAGGAGGCACAAGTCCAAGCACACGTGAGGTTAATTTACAATTTCAATGTCCCAACAAGCACAAACACACTCTTTACTTTGTTTTCTTTCTTCTTTCTTTTCTCTTTCTTTCTTTTTCTTCTCTTTCTCCTCCACTCTCCCCCAACAAGCATTGTCCTCCTCATCCCGACTCAGGCTCACCGAGTAGTGCCTGCTGGCCCCTTATATAAGGCACCCGGAAGTGCTCTAGGTATTTGATGACCTATTTCCGGCAGCACTTCAGGGTGTGATGGAAGAATTGCTCTTTAGGGCCCAGCAGCAGCTACAGCACCCCTTGGGGGCACCCACAGATTCCAACAGGAATGAACTCCAGCTCTCATGAAGCCCTGCGGGAGTCCAAGGTACTGCTGCAACCTAGGGGTGCTGCCATCTAGCGCTCTGGGGGAGGTAATGCTCTGACCACGCTTGCTCCCCCAGTCCTTCCAGCATGGAGACATCCCAGCCAGGAAAGAACCCTGGCCATCCATGACTATAATATATATATATATATATATATATATATACATATATATATATATATGTATTGTGTAAGTTCAGCCCCGAACACAGCCAGACAGAAACCAGATGTCCAAAAATCACATGTTTTAATAATCTTTTCTTCTCAATCTTTACAGCACCACACAATGCTTAAATCAGCCACAATTACTCAGTCCCTTCTTTCTTTCTCTCTTTCTTCTATTCTTCTGCTACCCTTACTCCTCCACTCATAAGTTCCGTCCTCTCTTCCTCCCGACTCCGGCTACTGGAGTGAGGCGGCCCCTTTTATCACGCCCCGGACGTGCTCCAGGTACTTTGTGATGATCTTCCGGCAGCACATCCTGGTGTGGTGGAAGTGGTGCAATCCAGGGCTCTTTAATCCTCTGGGCGACAGGGTTGAGCTTCTAAGCTCTGATCCCATGGCCCAAATGCAGACCAGGGCGGCTGCCCTCTTGTGGACCAGGGGAGGTATTGCCCCTCTCCCAGTCCTTCCAGGATCCCCAGCCATCTGCCACAATATATATACGAGAGGGACTATACCTCCCCTGGACCACGAGAGGGCAGCCGCCCTGGTCAGTATGGGGGCCACGGGAATGGAGCATGGAAGCTCAACCCTATTGGGGCCCATGGCCACCACAGGGTGGCGCCCAGAGGATTGTAGAGCCCTGTATGTCAGCACTTCCGCCACACCCGGAAGTGCTGCCGGAAGGAATTCCAGGGACAGCTGGAGTGCTTCCAGGTGCTCATGCGGCACTTCTGCCACACCAGGAAGTGCAGCCGGAAGACCGTCACAGAGCACCTGGAGCACATCCGGGTGGCTATAAAAGAGGCCGCCTCCCTCGAGTAGAGGAGCTGAAGTCGGGAGGAAGAAGGTAACGCTTGGGAGGAGAGGTGGAAAGGTGGCAGAAGAAGTTCGGAAGGCAGAGAACCGAACCGGAAAAAGGTGTTTGGTACATGGGCACTGTGTTGTGTGCTGGACTTTTATAATAAAATGTGTGTATTTTCGGAACATTCTGTGTCTGCCTGTTTGTGTCTGGGCTGAACTTACCACAACATATTTACAGTATGTATACACACACATATATACATATAAATAAACTGTATACATATATATATATCCACACACACACATACATAAATATATATAGATACAGATTTTAGCAGTCTGACAAATTCAATTAGCATTAACCTTTCTATAGGTCAGTACAGATGTTGTAAAGACATAGGTCAAAAGATCAAGATGTTGAAAATCAATAAAAAGAAATCTCATTCTGAAATGAATCAACATGAAACTAACCTTCTGAGAAAGGAACATTGATTCATGTTCTATAGTGTTATATGGGTACTGTAGCTGCACTCTTTATTTATTCACATGAAGACAACCAAAAAGCTAAACAAAGCATGGCAGTTGAACTAAAGATATTAATGCCTCCTTCTGCTGCTGCTGCTTTTGCACTGCTTTGTGTTCCATCCATCCATCCTTTTCATGAACACATTCATCTACTTTTAGGGTCACTTAGAGCTCAGGTCTATCCAATCTGCTCTGGGTGCAGGTCAGGAACCATCCTTGGGTGGTACACCAGTCTATCACAGGGCAAACTCATGCACACAGTAACAGTCACTCAAGCCAGGCGAATTTAAAATAAAGTGCTAGGCAAAGAAAGACAGAGTCACCAGAGAAATACTCCGAAAATCAAGGAAAGAACTTCCAATTTACACACCGGCAGTGACCAAACCAGGAATCTGACCAAGCTTCCTAGAGCTGTGCATCAGTAGCACTAAGTGCTGTGCCACCAGGCTGTCACTGGGTGATGCAATCTGATAACTATAAAGCTTACTTCTCATGTTTCTGTGGTAATTTTAGGGTTGACATAGACACCTAAATCATGGTACTCTTCTGCCAACAATCTCCTGACCGGTGGCATATGTTTGTGAATTATATCCATAATAAAAATAATTGAAATTTACCAATGAATGTTTTGTTTCATGTCACTTGCTCAGTGATTGTCACAGCAGTTAACATATAGTCAACAATGATAGCAATACAACTTTTTTCCCACATAGACAGAAGCATCCTGGTCAAAAACTAAGCCATCATCAAACAAAGCCTTTGTAATCACTTACTCTGTGAACGGTGGAGATTTGAGAGTCATTCCATGCATCTGAGAATGACTCTGTGCAAAATACCCTGGAGGTAGGCATGATGAGGTTAAGTAATGGTGTCCAAATGTTTAAATTCCTAAACGCTGTAGCACTTCAAAGAGCCTCTGCTTATCTGCAGTACTGGTTACCATACACACGCTGCTTTTAACTTGCAAAAGCTGAGTGCTGATGTGAGACTGTGATATCTCCATTTCAATGCTAGCGTTTTTTTACAGTTCGTTTGCAATGTTGGGGAAGTGCAGTAAAACTGTATTACAGTGGTTTCCATCTGTGGTCCAGAGTTTTGCTCCCAACATTTTTTGTTTAAATACTAGTCAGTCTTTGATATTCATGAAGCATGTAATTGAGTACAGTGGCAGCTAAAAATGATATTTTGAGAAAGTCAAAAGCAGGTTAGGTCGATTGACGATTCTAAATTGGCCCTATTGTGTGCTTGGTGTGTGGGTGTTTGTGTGTGTGTCCTGCGGTGGGTTGGCGCCCTGCCCGGGATTGGTTCCCTGCCTTGCGCCCTGTGTTGGCTGGGATTGGCTCCAGCAGACCCCCGTGACCCTGTGTTCGGATTCAGCGGGTTGGAAAATGGATGGATGGATGGAAAATTGAACGTTTTGTATGTAGAGCCATTGTTGTGAGATTTTTCAGTTAAGGAAGATGTTTTGATGTGAAAGGCAGTAATGCTCACTGATCTTGGCATTACAGAATGGAAACGTGTTACATATTAATCACTACATGTAGGTAAGAATTTCACTGTGCTCTGTGCACATGACAATAATCCATCATAATGAAAGGACAAATGGCCGTCTACCTGTAAGTCCATCCATGGATATGTCTATGTTATATGCCATTTGGTATGGGACTCATAAAGGTAGTGCTAATGTTTGTGATATGCGATCTGATTGAATTGCAAATGCAATACATTTTATTACTATATGGATTACAAACTACGTTCCAATAGACGGTGCACAGCGAACATTAACACTGAAAATGTCCAATAGGGGGTAACTGGACAGAAATCAGCTTATCTACCTTAATAAAAGGACAAGTGCCTCTATATCTGCAGGTTGCTAGGGTTAGGAAGAAAAAATTGTAAATAGACAAAACATGTAGAAGGGTCAAAAATCTGAAAAAAATAATAAAATGTCAAATAAGGGTCTAAAAATAAAAAAAACTGGTCTTATCAGGCCTATCCTGTTGTCTGATGTGGTGGTGGCTTTCTTGCACCCATTCAGGCCATGTGATCAAGGTTTATAGCTGTAATGCTAATGACTGATAACTCTGCATGGGTAGGCAAAGAATGAGTGAAAATGATGATAAATAGATGTGCACGTTAGGAAACTAAAGCCCAGACACAACTCTGTTAGAGTTGCTAAACCCAGTCAATGCAATAGTGACCACCATTGCATTTTTCCAGCAAAACACTTTGACTATAAGGGTGGTCAGTTAAATGAGTGAAATGTCAAAAATGAATGACTCAATCCAAAAAAGAAAAAGCCATCACATATGAAAGGGATCGAGTGTGTATTTATTATACCAGACCTAATGGACAATCCATGTATCAAATAAAAAAAAGTAAGGTCTGTGTTGATTACTTAGATTTTTAACACATCTTAGATCGGTAGCACAGATAGTGACCCCACAGAAAGTATTCAGACCTCTTCACTTTCTACACCCTTTATCCCTGTGTCCCTGTGGGACATCCTGAGGGGTCCCCTCGAGGTTGCTGGATATTGTGGCCGGCCTGTACACTGGTACTGTGAGTGCTGTGCAGAGTGGAGGCAGGACCTCTGTGTTTTTCCCAGTTGATTCTGGGGTTTGTCAGGGGTGTGTTTTTGCTCCTACTCTGTTCAATGCTTCTATGGACTGGTGTTGGGCAAGGTCATGGGGTCAAGTGGCTGTGGGGGATCTGTTGGTGAAGAAAGGTTCATGGATCTTGACTTTGCCGATGATGCTGTGATCTTCGCGGAGTCAATGGAGGCTCTGATCGGGGCTCTTGAGAAACTGAGCGAGGAGTTGGAGTGTCTGGGCTTGCGAGTGTCCTGATAAAAACTAAGATCCAGGCCTTTAATGACCTCTTGGGCACAGCCATTAGCAGTGTGTCTGTCTGCGGAGAGAGTGTCGACCTTGTCGAGAGGTTTACTTACCTCAGCAGTGACATTCATGTCTCTGGTGAAGCTTCCTATGAAGTCAGTAGACGGATTGGGAGAGCATGGGGGGGTCATGAGGTCGCTGGAAAGGGGTGTGTGGCGCTCCCGATATCTGTGCAAAAGGACAAAGGTTCAAGTCTTTAGAGTCCTGGTGCTTCCTGTCTTGCTATATGGTTGCAAGACATGGACGCTGTCCAGTGACCTGAGATGAAGACTGGACTCCTTTGGTACTGTGTCTCTTCGGAGAATCCTTGGGTACCGTTGGTTTGACTTTGTGTTGAATGAGCGGTTGCTCATGGAGTCCCGAATGAGGCACATAACCTGCAATGTGAGGGAGTGTCCCTGAGGGTGATCCAGCTCGTAAGATCCTCATTGTTGGGGACCCGAGTGGCTGGACCAGACCAAGGGGTCACCCACATAACACCTAGCTGCTCAGATAGAAGGTAATTTCCGGAGGGTGGGACTGGACTGTGTATCTGCCTGGGGGGTTGCCAACCGGGATCCACAGCTGTTTTGTTGTGTAGTGGGTGCAGCAACGCAATGTACCAGTGCATGTTCCCCAACTTGCTATTTAATTTTAAATGGATAAATTTGCCATTTTTGCACTTCAATCTACACTCAACCCATAATGAAAAAATGAAAATATGTTTTCAGAAGGGTTTGCAGATACATTAATAATCAAAAACTGAAAACTCTCATTTATATACAGTATTCATTCGGCTCCGGAACTCCAAATTGTTGCCAGGTGCCATTATCCTTGAGACTTGTCTAGAACTTGACTGTAGTCTACCTGGGGCAAAATGAACTGATTGGACTTCATTTAGAAAGACACATACTGGTGCACATACTGTAAGGTTCCAGAATTTACATTGCATGCCAGGACAAAAACCTAAGCCATGAAGTCCAAGGAACTGTTTATAGACCTCTGTGATAAAACTGTGGTGATGCACAGATCAGAGCAAAGGACATAAAACCATTTCTAAAGCTTTGAATGTTCCTATAGTCACCATGAATTGGAAGAAGTTTGGAACCAAAAAGACTATTCCTAGAGTTGAACGTTTGGCCAAATTTCAGCAACTGTTCAAGAAAGGCCTCGTTTAGAGAGATGACTAAGAACTCAATGATCGCTCTAAATGAGTTTCAGAACCTCTCCTGAGATGGAAGAAATTGCCAGCACTCCTTCAACTTGGCATTTATGGTATTAGATGGTACTTGAGTGACCAGAAGTAAGCCACTCTTGTATAAAAGGCATAAGACCACCGGCTTGGAGTTTGCCAAATGGCATTTAAAGATCCTCTGTTCTGATGAGACAAAAAATAAACTCTTTGGGCAGAACTCCACACACTATGTCTGGCGAAGAGTTGGTACTGCTTATTGCCTGCCTAATACCATTCCTACAGTAAAGATTGGTGGTGGCAGCATCATATTATGGAGGTGCTTCTCAAAGGCAGGAACTGGGAGACTGGTCAGAATTAAAGGAAGGAGGAACTGAGTCAAATACAGAGAGGTACTTCAAGAAAACCTGCTCCAGAGTGCACACAACCTTAGACTGAGGTGACGGATTACCTTTGAACATGACAATGACCTGAAGCGTAGAGCCAAGGCAACACTGGAGTGGCTTTGGGACAAGTCTCTTACTGTCTTTGAGTGACTCTGGCAAAGTCCAGACTTAAACTCCATATATATAATCTGTGAAGAAAGCTGAAGATGGCAGTTTACAGACACTTTCCATCCAATCTAATGGAGCTTGAGAGAACCTGCCAGGAAAAATTGAATAAACTGTGCAAATCCAAGTGTGCAAGGCTTGTAGAGGGTCACCCAAGCAGACTTAAAGCTGGAATTGCTTCCCAAAGGGCTTTTACAAAGTACTGAATTAAGGTGGCGCAGTGGTAGTGCTGCTGCCTCACAGTAAGGAGACCTGGGTTCGCTTCCTGGGTCTTCCCTGCGTGGAGTTTGCATGTTCTCCCTTTGTCTGCGTGGGTTTCCTCCCACAGTCCAAAGACATGCAGGTTAGGTGCATTGGCAATCCGAAATTGTCCCTAGTGTGTGTGTGTGCCCTGCGGTGGGCTGGCACCCTGCCGGGGATTTGTTCCTGCCTTGTGCCCTGTGCTGGCTGGGATTGGCTCCAGCAGACCCCCATGACCCTGTGTTTGGATATAGCAGGTTGGAAAATGACTGACTGAATTAGGAGTTTGAATTCTTCTATAAATCTTCTTCTTTTGGCTGCTCCCGTTAGGGGTTGCCACAGCAGATCATCTTCTTCCATATCTTTCTGTCCTCTGCATCTTGTTCTGTTACACCCATCACCTGCATGTCCTCTCTCACCAGATCCATAAACCTTCATGTAGGCCTTTCTCTTTTCCTCTTCCCTGGCAGCTCTATCCTTAACATCCTTCTCCCAATATACCCAGCATCTCTCCTTTGCACATGTCCAAACCAACGCAATCTTGCCTCTCTGACTTTGTCTCCCAACTGTCCAACTTAAGCTGACCCTCTAATGTACTCATTTCTAATCCTATCCATCCTCGTCACACCCAATGCAAATCTTATCTTTTTTTAACTCTGACACCTCCAACTCAGTCTCCTGCTTTCTGGTCAGTGCCACCGTCTTCAACCCATATAACATAGCTGGTCTCACTACCGTCCTGTAGACCTTCCCTTTCACTCTTGCTGATGCCTATCTGTCACAAATCACTCCTGACACTCTTCTCCACCCACTCCATCCTGCCTGCACTCTCTTTTTCACCTCTCTTTCACAATCCCCATTACTGTGTACTGTTGATCCCAAGTATTTAAACTCATCCACCTTCGCCAACTCTACTCCTTGCATCCTCACCATTCCACTGACCTCCCTCTCTTTTACACACTTGTATTCTGTCTTGTTCCTACTGACCTTCATTCCTCTCCTCTCCAGAGCATATCTCCACCTCTCCAGGGTCTCCTCAACCTGCTCCCTACTATCGCTACAGATCACAATGTCATCAGCAAACATCATAGTCCACAGGGACTCCTGTCTAATCTCATCTGTCAACCTGTCCATCACCATTGCAAATAAGAAAGGGCTCAGAGCCGATCCCTGATGTAATCCCACATCCACCTTGAATGCATCCACCACTCCTACTGCAGACCTTACCACGGTCACACTTCCCTCGTACATATCCTGTATAACTCTTACGTACTTCTCTGCCACTCCCAACTTCTTCATACAATACCACAACTCCTCTCGAAGCACCTGTCATATGCTTTCTCCAGGTCCACAAAGACACAATGCAACTCCTTCTGGCCTTCTCTATACTTCTCCATCAACATCCTCAGAGGAAACATTGCATCTTGGTGCTCTTTCTTGGCATGAAACCATACTGCTGCTCACTAATCATCACCTCACTTCTTAACCTAACTTCCATTACTCTTTCCCATAACTTCATGCTGCGGCTCATCAATTTTATTCCCCTGTAGTTACTGCAGTCCTGCATATCCCCCTTATTCTTAAATATCGGCACCAGTACACTTCTTCTCCACTCCTCAGGCATCCTCTTTCCAAGATTCCATTAAACATTCTGGTTAAAAACTCCACTGCCATCTCTCCTAAACACGTCCATGCTTCCATAGGTACAGTATGTCATCTGAACCAACGGCTTTTCCATTCTTCATCCTCTTCATAGCTGTCCTTACTTCCTCCTTGGTAATCCGTTGCACTTCCTGATTCACTATCTCCACATCATCCAACCTCTTCTCTCTCTTGTTCTCTTCATTCATCAGCTTCTCAAAGTACTCTTTCCATCTGCTCAACAGATTGAATTCTTCTATAAATGATACATTTTAATTTTTTGATTTTGTAATAAATTTACAATTCTTTCTGAAAACACAAACACATTCACTTTGTCATTATGGGTTATTTAGTGTACACTGACAGACAAAATTTATCAATTAAATATACAACACAATAAAGTCTATGGAATGTGACGGGATTTGAAAGCTTTCTGCATCCACTGTATTTTAGTGCTCTCATTTTGCTGTTCTAAAAACATCATCACAATTTTTTATTGACCGGAACAGATTAGTACTTTTCATTCCTTTTTTTTTTCATGCTCATATCTCTTTCCAAATATTTTATTGAAACACATTCTTTATGGCGAACAGTGAAATAAGCTGGAGTGGCTACTGATTCCTTGGTTATATGTAACTGCTACCTGGCAGAAGGCCAAGAAAAAAGAAGCAATTAAAGTTCTGAATATGGCAGTGTAAGAATAACGGCAACATTTAGAGGTTTCTAAAATAAAAACGAAGCTAAAAAATGTTTCATTAGCAGCAATTCCTGTTAAATTATCTTAATAACAAAGCTATAGTAATGGTGGCCTTTAGGACCAAGACTGATGACCTACACCGCACCAGACATAAAGCAGGAGTCCGCTCTAATAGAGTGGCCTTTTTTGCTCTTCTCTTTGCTGCTTCTAATGCTGCTATGTCTTTAATAGTGAAGTGGGCAGTGCACAATACTCCAGGGGCAGCCTGATTTGCCTGTAACATCCCTTAATTTATATTAATCTTTAGTTATAACTTAATGTGACGATGCGTGTTCTCTTCAGGCTCCCAACATCCTTAGGGGAGCCCTGAACCCAGCACCGTCAGTAATGTCACCGAGATGAGCTAACAAATGGGGACAAATCTCACATGAATCCAGGGGATATATTCAAAGGTGAAAAAGTGCTTTTATTAAAACAATCAAAACAAAGTGCAAAAGTGCAGTGTCCAAAGTTCCATAAATAAATCCATAAAACAAAGGTCCAGTGAGGATAAAAACCAACAATAAATAAATCCATAAAACACAAGGTTAATATATGCAGTAGTTAAAACGCAGTCTCTCCTTACTCTCCAGACCTCCTCCCATTGCACCTTCTGCTGGTGGAGAACCAACAACCACGCGCTCCTTCAGTTAACCTCCGTCTTGGCCTCCATCAGGATGTCACTGCCAGACCGCCAAGGTCAACTCTCCTCCCTCGATCCTTCGCGCACCCGCAGTCGCTCCTCAGATCCTTCAGGACGGCACCTCTCCTGCTCACCCCACTCACTCATACATTCAGTAGGGAAAACCAGGCCCCAGAGCGCATCAGCATAACGCTCCTTCGCGGGGCCCCAGCTCATGGTGTCTCCACCTTCCAGGTGGCCGGATCGTCAGCACCTGACTGCTGTTTTCCGACCTTTTACCGCATCCGCTTTTCTCTCTCTATTCACCTTTCTCCTTCCCTTACATCCTCCATGATTTCTCTCTCCGATTTATCCTCCCCACTCTCGTATACCTCCGTCTATATATACACACACCGATGGGTGTTTCCGTGGGCGCAGCGCTTTAATTACACGCCGCAGGAAGCCAATGAGGCAAACAAGAACGACCGCACCCACACGTGCAGGTGTGGTTCGCTCCGATCACCTCATTAACTCCCCGCGGTCGTGCAGTCACGCCCACGGAGAACGGCACGGCTATACCGATTTAAAAACCGACCTTTTTTTTCGGAAGCCGCGGACCCACTATACCACATTTAACACTTTATTTTGCCTTTCAGATGCTACTCCATCACTTATTATAGCATTATTAATTTGCATGCATTTTGACTTTGTGAGAAAACCCATATCCGTATTACTAACCGAGAATGGTAAACCGGATGGCATGGACGCAGGTTTACTAACTAAACCGGATGGCATGGACGCAGGTACACGGTGATGGGACCATGAGACGTACTGCGCAGGCGCGTACAGCGCACGTCTCATAAACCGCAATCGAAATCGTATCCACCGCGAACGAAGGACTCACGGCCCAAAAACGAAACAGCTCAACTGACGTGAATGAGAAATGAAGCAACAAGCTAACGACTACCGACACACCCACGCCAAAAAGAGGATTCTGTGCTGCAGCCCGAATTCAAACGGAAGAGGCTACGGCGACCCCACAGCTCCACAAAGATAGTACGAAAAGGCGCAGGCGTCAACGCCATATTGTGAGTGGCACTACTACGGAGGGCGCAGGCGTCACCGCCATATTGTGTGTGGCACTACTGCGGAGTGAAGTTAGGAATAATGTGCTGCTTGGGGTAGAACAAACCGCTGAATGCTTTACACTGAATTCAAACACAATACAGCTCAACGATACAAACACGAGCCCACCTTGATAAGATCAATGAACGCAGGCGTCTGAAACTGCGGAAGCAAAGCAACGAACGAGCTCGACTGACGGATATACAAAGGCGAGCCCGCCTGGATATAATCAATGAACGCAGGCGCCTACAACGCGCGTATGAAATGCCACAAGCAAAGCGGGCACGGCTCCAAGACGAACGAGCTCGACTAATGTATTTCAGGATACCCAACGCCGGGGGTAGGCGAGCGAAGCGAGCAGGGGGCGGAGCCCCCCTTGTACAGAATATAAAAGAGTGAGAAAAATGTAAGAAAACCCATACTGTATATATATTGTGGCAGACGGATGGGGATATCGCCCAGCCGGGACACCTGGAGGATGAAAGGACTGGGAGAGAGACACAAGAGCGCAGCCCCCCTGGTTTGAATCGGGGCCATGGGTTTGGAGCTTGGAAACTCAACCCTGTTGGGGCCCGTGACCACCGCCAGGAGGTGCCTGGACGATCCCGGAGCCCTGGACTGCAACAGTTCTGCCACACCAGGAAGTCCTGCCGGAAGAGAAACCGGGTGCACCTGGAGTGCTTCCGGGTGCCTATGTAGCACTTTCACCACACCAGGAAGTGCTGCAAGAAAATTGTCAGGGTGCTTTCAGAGCATATCCAAGGTGCAACATAAAAGCAGGAGCCGGAGTTGGGAGGTGGAGGACAGAGCTTGTGTGGAGGAGTGAAGACGGCAGAAGAAAAGGTGGAGAAGAAAAGAGAAGGAAAACAGGGACTGAGCAATAGTGTTGTTGGGGATTTGGGCACGGTGCTGTGAAATGGGCAAAGAAAAGAAAAAAAGAAGTGTGTTTTTTGGACTTGTGTGTCGGGGTTAGACTTTACACAATATAAATAGCAAAACTAATATCAGTGTTTATTCAGCATGCATTCACAATTTATATGAGAGCCATGAAAACCATGACATGAAACTGAGCAATAAGAAGCAGAATTAAAAAAAAAATTAATTACAGAATTAACTTGCTTGTGAAATCAAATCTTACAAAAAGTCTCTTGACTTAGATAATGTTCACTAAGAAGTGAGAATAGTGAGTCAAACAGCTGGCTGAGAGCAGTAAATGACTGCAGCTGGGGTAGAACTTTAGTAAAGGAGGGCTGCTTGACTCATAGGGGATGAAGAGAGCCTGAATGACGGTCCCGGTAGGCACTCCATGGGGTGTTGGGGTGAGGGTACAGAACATGCGCCACCGCACACATCGTACTTCTCTGACTTGTTATTGTGCTACACGTCTATACTGTTCCAGGTCAGACAGAGAACTAACAGCATCACGGTGCCCCTCTTCTCGTGCCTCCCTCGCTGCTGTTTTGCACGGCTTTTATTTCTGGGAATAGTGCCAAGACTTCAGTAAAGCAGACAGCTATAAAGGAGTGGGACACGTTTAATCTTACAAAGTGCAGCCTTCAGAGTTCTCAGTAACCAAACTCAGCTGAGGCACAAACTACATATACACAGTTATTTTTTTAAAACTAGTTAAAGGGGAGATTGATCCTCACTGGCACTCTTGACTTAACAATAAATCGATGTGGTCTTAGCAACTTTGAACATTTTGGAGAAAAAAAATACAAAAACATAAACAACAGATATTAAAATGGGAGTACTGACACCAGTCCTGGCAAGTGTTATAATGAATCCTTTTTGCCAATAAACCTACCAAAGGGGATTTTGTAACTTTCTTGATATACTGTTCACTGCCACTGGCAGCATATCTATGCTTTTAGTTGAAAATATATAAATACCAAAAGCAATATCAGTGCTTATTTGAAAGGCATTCACAGTGTATATAAGAACCGTTCTTAGTAAGGTGATGTTAAAGTTGAATTCACATAAGTACAGTAAGTGCTTAGTTTGGTGCAAGTATTTGGCTTTACAAAGTGTGGCCAGCAGGGGGCACTCCAGCTCCCCAAACCCTACACAGACAAGCTTGGACACAAGTGTTAAAGCACAAGAGAGTTTATTTGTGGGAAACTCTTCCAATAAGTGTCTCCTACGCCACAACCACAAATACAATAAGCACAGCACACAGTAATACTTTGTCTTTCTTCTCTCTGTCTTTCTCTTTGTCTCTGTCTCTTCCACTCCTCCCTACTCTGGTTCTTTGAGTTAAGGCTGCCAGCTTCTTTTAATTGATCCCCAGGAGTAATTCCAGTGTTCCAAAGACTTTACCTGGGAGCACTGCTGGGTAAGGTGAGAGTCCCACAAAGTAGGCCTCACTTGTCCCTGCAGCACGCCCTGGCAGCACCCACGGAACTCAACAGAGCTGAGCCAAAGAACTCCAATTCCCATACTGCCCTGTGGAAATCCGGGGAGCTGCTACAACCCATCTGACCATCTGGTATTCCTTGGAAGACAATACCCTGTGTATGGCGTCTCCCCCTGCTCTTTCATAACGAAGGTGTCCCGACTGGGTAAGGATTACGACCATTCCTCACAACAACTACAGGCAAATGGAACATTCCTGTCACCTTGCTATCTTTTACATCTAATATGCTACCGTGGCTGTTCGCTTGTCTATCCAGGATTTTAAATCACCTGTAGCTCACAAACTGTTTGACCTACTGACCTGAGATTTGGTACACCTATACTACATGATGACTACTATCTGCTTTCGGGGTGATGATTGACCTCCAAGGTTATTCCTCTTTTTATTTTTATTTTATTTTATTGTAGAATCAACTCTCGGCAGTGTGCAGCAAGATGCCAATGAAAGAAGAGAAGATGTGGGCTGCTAGGGTGGAGAAAAGAAGAACTGCTCAGGAAGCAGCAAGCACATCAACCTCTGAGCAAACGAATGCTAAACAGACAGAGAAAAGAGGATGAAATCTAGGAATTCTCAAGTCAAATGTAACATTATTGGTAATTCTGATAAAACACTGAAATAGATTCATTTTGTTTGTTTGCTGATTGCAAGACATGAGAGCATGTATCTGGCTCAAGATTGTAAATCACTGAAGAGGGTGGTTATGTTTGCACAGAACATTTTTAGCACCAAGCTGCCTTCTGTTCCGGACTTATACAGTACTCACTGCTTTAGAAATTTAAACAGTGTGGGAGATGGCCGGCTGTTCATCCCGCCCAATACCCCCAGGCCACTAGATGGAGCCCTCCCTGTAGCATTGGAGTGCCACGAAGACCAGCAGGGAATCATGGACAATGGAGTTTTTATTTCCGACCCTGCTGGACACCGTGGGGCCCACCAGAGGACGCTGCAGGGAGTCTCAAGGACTTATACGTGCCCTATAACCCGGAAGTACGTCCTGATCACATGACCAGAAGGAACAACGTGCTTCCGGGATGAAGAAAAGGACTTTTAATCTGACCCGGAAGTGATAACAAGTCATGGACTGCAGGGTTTTAACCACTTCTGGGTCAGGGGATATAAAGGACTGTGGGAAACCCCAGACGAGTGAGCTGAGCTGGATGGAAGGGTGGCAACGCGTCTGGGAGTGGAGGATTGTATTGATTGTTTATTTGATTATTGATTTATCTGGTGTCTGACGTCTGATCTGAGGATTCAAGGGGTCGACGCTGCCTCTATCTTTCACAACAGTTTTATTAAAAGCTGCAACCACCTTGCACAATGCCTTTTCTCTCTCTTTCCTTCTGGTCAACGGTACAGAGCCATTTGCCCAAACACCAGTAGTTTCAAGAACAGTGTCTAACCATAAGTAATAAGGTTACTGATCAACCAATCAAAATAACAAATATTTTACATATATTTTAACATAAAAGCACTGCACATTTATTTAAACCAAGGATTCTCAAAGTCGGTCCTGGGAGCCCATTGTGGCTTCAGGTTTTTGTTCCAACCAGATTTATAATCAGCGACAACACCTGCTAACACTGATCTCAATGAATTAGCTGGGATTTTTTTCTCTTCTCTTATTCTACATTAAGAAAGCACAGAGGGATGACTTTTACATTTGTAACACATTTAGAAATATTTCTGCTTTTGCTATAGATTTAAATGCTTACCTCACTTTTGTTGCTTTCATTATATTTTACCCTTTCTCTGTGCAGTTTGCTCCCTTCATTGTATTTTATAATGACAATTAAAAACGAGCAGAGCACACACCCAGGCAAACAACGACTTTAGCGTCAGACCCAATAATGAGTAAATAATGGGTTAATTAAACAATTAGAACACCTGGAAAAGTAGAATGAAAATCAAGGTGAAAATATTGTTAAAAAGAAAAAAGAAATACATTATTCCCATATAACCGCTTAGTATATTTTAATATATATATTTCTTTTTACCAAACGTTTTTCAATTTCTATATTGTTCCCAAAACACAGAATCTGGGAAATAAAAGTTCACTTAATTAGCCCAGGAGTCCATTTAAAAAAGGAAGCTGGCTGGAACAAAAACCTGCAGCCACAGGGGGTCCCCAGTACCGACGTTGAGGACCCCGATTTAAACCTATTCTGTACATACGCAGTATTACTGTATGTTGTCTCATGGGGATGCACAGCCACCAACTGCTTCTCCATTTCCACCTTTAGAATGGAAGATAAGAATTCAGCTGATCAGTGACATCACTTCTGTCCGGTCACATCAAGCCCCTCGTCTTCCAGCACAAATCTCATTCTATAATCTACATTCACTGTTGGGCCAAATTCCACAGAATAACAGCCATCCCCAGAAGTTCACTAAACTCTCGTGGGGTTGGTGAGAGTTATACATTACCATGTGTTTATGGGCTTTATTACTGTTTTTTGTCTATCATCTTTTATATTTGTATGTTATTTTTGCTGATTTTGTTCATTGTTGTGTACAGTCTCTTTAAGTTTATTTATGCTCCTTGTTCTTTGTATGCTCAGCCCCAGGAAGCAGGACTATCCAGACGTCACCACTCCTGAGCCCTCTTTCAAACTATTTAATTAGGTTGAGAAGGCCCAGTAGTTGCAGATCATTTAATTTATTGTGGATTTCTGTGAGCACTGCTGTTTTTCATTGGATTTAATGATTTTTGTGATTTTTTGTGATTGTTTTTTTAAAGAATCCTGGTTTTGGACAGTGTTTTTGGACTGTGGCAGATGGCCGGGACTCCTCCACGTTAAAAGTGCTACCTCCCCCGGAGCGTTAGATGGCAGCCTCCCTGGGTTGCAGAGGTGCTTAGGACACCTGCAGGGCTTCATGGGAGTTGGAGTTTGGTGCAGCCCTGTTGGGATCTATGGGCACTGCCAGGGGGTGCTGCAGCTGCTGCTGAGCTCTGGAGAACAGCTCTTCCACCACACCCGGAAGTACTGCCAGAAATAGGTCATCAAGCACGTGGAGCACTTCCAGGTGTGTTATAAAAGGAGCCAGCAGCCACTACTCTGAGAGCCAGAGAAGCCGGGAAGAAAAGAGAAGGAGAAGGAAAAGGATTTGTGTATTGTGTGCTGGTGCTATTTGGACTGTGTTGTGCCTGTTGCTTGTAATATACAGTATGTGTAAACAAAATTCTAGGAAATATACATATTGCATGTATTGCATGTACAGTAATTGTATGCATAACACTTATATATTTGAACAAGTGTATACTATTACAATAGTATGTATACAATTATATATATATATATATATATATATATATATATATATATATATATATATATATATATATATATATATATATATATACTGTATATATATATATATATAAATGCCCCCTGGTCTGGCATGGAATAACTCTCATTCAGACCTATATATATATATATATATATATATATATATATATATATATATATATATATATATATATATATATATATATATACATACATATATTGTCATATGTACGACAAAGAGCCACACAGATAAAGGGTTCCTGGCTGCAATGGATAATTTTTTGGTTCAGAATTGTGCAGGTTTGAATCCACAACTAAACTGCCTTGTTGACACAAAGAAGAGCAGAGGAAGTGACGTCATCCCTGGGAACGGAAACTGGAAGTGATGTCATTGGGGGTCAGGGATGTCATCAGTGGGCCCCCTGAACTGGAAGTGACATCATCAGGGCCAGGCGGGATTCAGTGCACTCAGTTCACTCCGCCACCCCCTGGTCTGGCATGGAATTACTCTCATTCAGACTGTTTAGGTACCTCTCATGTGCACATGTGTGACAATATATATATATATATATATATATATATATAGTGACAGATAGGGGGCGCTGTTGTCCCCTTGAACCCTCAGACCATTCGTCAGACACCAGATAAAAATCCAAATATTAATTTTATGATAATAATAAAGTGCACAAAGCACCCTCCACTCCACAATACTCATAAACAAACAATAATCCAATACAAAATCCAATCCTCCACTCCACCCAGCAGCTCAGTCACCCTTCCTCTCAACTCGGCTCGATCTGCTGGGGTTTCCCATAGTCCTTTTAAAGTCTCTGACCTGGAAGTATTCCATTTCCAGGTCAAATACCTTCTTCAGGTGTCCCGGAAGTACTGCGGGTTTCCATCCTCGTGACTCTTAAGTACTTCCGGGTTAACATCACCATAATAGTCCCTGGGTTCTTGGTGAGCTCCCCCTGGCAGCACCCATGGCACCCAACAGGGCTGAAGAACCGGACTCCATGTCCCATGCTGCCCTGCGGGAATCTGGGGAACCATTTCTGTCCAGGAAGCTGCCATCTAGCGTTCCGGGGGATGTAGTGTCCTAAAAAGGCTCTCCCTCTTAGTTGAGGGATGTCCCGGCCAGACTGAAATGCATATATATCTGTGGCATGCTATGCATGCTTTTCTGTGAATGCCTTTGTTGGGATTATACTTTGGTTACTGCTCTGAGGAGAAACACAAGCAAGAATTTCAGTGTACTATGTAGTACTAGGGTGTTGTACCGTGTTAGCCATTATGAATGTAGAGAAAAGCCAAGCAAAATGACACCTTTTATTGGCTAACTAGAAAGATTACAATATGCAAGCTTTCGAGGCAACTCAGGCCCCTTCTTCAGGATTACATCTTGCCTGAAGAAGGGGCCTGAGTTGCCTCGAAAGCTTGCATAGTGTACTATGTACAAATGACAATAAATGTGAACAACAGAAATAAGGAAAAAATAATAATAAAATGAGAGAGCCTCAAGCAAGTTTTAATGGAGCCATACTGCCTGACAAAACATGAATAAATGATAACCGTAATAGCACAGCTCTCAAGATTAAAGAGATTAAAGACAAAAAATGATCAAATAAATTCATATTCTTTTCATTCTGGCAACCAAATCCCTGTAGGTATAATATGTACCATACTCTTTTGATCACTTATGAAGACTATTATATTTTATATTTTCTGTAACTGTTTGGGGAAAGTTCTGTATAAATTGCATGTACACATATTTTGATGTAATCCTTCAAATAAAACTGTTGATTTGTTTTCTGTGTAATATACAATTTGATCACAGAGATTACATTTTTGAAATCACATTCACTCTTAAATCTTCAGAACATGATTATTTTCACAATGAGTTTAAAGGCATTGTGAATAAAACTAACAATATACTTAACAAATAGAGCATATTAGTATGATCCAGTTTAACACCCAAAAATTGTTCTAGTGTTAATTGAACTAATTTAATTTTGTAAAGGTACTGAAATATGAATTACAGAAACTAAAACTAAGTCAATAAGTCAATAAGAATAAGTCAATTTAGAAAATAAATGAATTTAGATAGATAGATAGATAGATAGATAGATAGATAGATAGATAGATAGATAGATAGATAGATAGATAGATAGATACTTTATTAATCCCAAGGGGAAATTCACAAATTTAAGCAGAAGAGAAAATTTCATGCTTCTAAAAATACTTGTAAGATAAAGATTTTCAAAATTCTGATACAGGTCTCATTCTAGCTTGTCATTAAAAGGCACTGAGATGTCACCTCAACCTCATTTTTTCAGAAAGGCGTTGACAATGTATTGATATTGTTCTCCAATCCTTGCCTCTATCTTCCAGTGAAGACAATCTTGTATGTACATTAGCTTAACATTACAGAGACAGATACGGAGACATCACTGACGTGCAGCGCCACTGCCTGTGCTAACAGAGCACAGAGAACCAAATGCTACAGGTAAGAAAGACACAACTTTACTTTTGCAAGTCTACCTGAAGTAATTTCTGAATTTAAAGGCAAAAGGTTGACTGTATTTATGAAATCACTCTTTCAAGATGGTGGAAGAACAAGGAACAAAAATTTGCAAATAAATAAAATCAGAACAAAGCAAAAGATGCAATGTGCTGGGATACACTCTGATGTACAACGATTCAGTAGGTTTGAGAACAGTATGATATGGTAGTGTAGAGCTAAAGGCGACTGATCGCCTAAAAGAGACTGGGAAAAAGGTTAACCATGGCTGCTTGACAAGTAATTGAAGTGTTATATATTGTGAAGAAGCACATATTTACATTTGAGTTTATATTTTGGTAAGGACAACTAAAAAAACACAAATAGCTAATTGTGAAGCTCCCTTCTAGCCTGCAGCTGCTGCAGTTTCAGTTCAATGAAAAACGTAAATGTATCCAAAAGGCAGATTTAATGAGATCATTTTGTTTGTTAACATAAAACGGAAAAGAAAAATAAAATGGCTATATAAAGAAATAGAAAGAAAAAGCTGAAGACAGAAAAAACAGGAGATAAAGCAGACATTACAAACATGTCTTCAAGGAAAAGAAAAAGTATCAAGGTCATGTTTTTACCCAAGCAAGGACCTTAATAAAAAAGGAATCCTGATGCGAAGAAAGGTCAGGGAGGCTAAAAGGCTTCTGGCCTGACAAAGGCTCCCACGCCAGTCTCAGTACAAATGAGCAGTTTTGTGATTTGTTAGCACAAATCCACACAGCATACACAAGTGTTTTATGAGATTTCTGATCTTTATATTTGACATCTGAAAAAAAGATTCAGCTGCAAAATTTAATGTCAGATGGACACCACATTGGCCTTTCAACCAACATTGTAATGAAAATCTATGTCATGTTTTCACAACAGCTACTATGAACAGAATAAAATAATTCATATGAATGACATTCTGCAATCTGCCACCTTACAATGCTAAAACACAATATGTTAAAATAATGTGTCTTACAGCTGTCATTTTTCTTTGAGTCACTTAGCTATAGCAATATATACATTTTCCGGCTGGATACAATTTTACAGGGCAGCACGTTGGCGCAGTGGTAGCGCTGCTGCCTCGCAGTTAGGAGACCTGGGTTCACTTCCCGGGTCATCCCTGCGTGGAGTTTGTATGTTCTCCCCGTGTCTGCGTGGGTTTCCTCCGGGCGCTACGGTTTCCTCCCACTGTGCAAAGACATGCAGGTTAGGTGGATTGGCAATTCTAATTTGGCCCTAGTGTGTGCTTGGTGTGTGGGTGAGTTTGTGTGTGTCCTGCGGTGGGTTGGCACCCTGCCTGGGATTGGTTCCTGCCTTGTGCCCTGTGTTGGCTGGGATTGGCTCCAGCAGACCCCTGTGTTCGGATTCAGCGGGTTGGAAAATGGATGGATGGATACAATTTTACAAGTTGATTTATGATACATAGTAGGTTAAAACAGTTGTCAGCAAAAATAAGAACAGATTTGTGAAAGGTTTAAAAGTGTTGCCTTCAAATTTTGACAAATTTACTCGAGGAGTTGCATCATTCACACGAGTCTCAGGAGTGTCTCATGGGTGCCAGTTGAGGGAAACACTGAGGTGTAACACAACCACTAACCATGTATATCCTTCTTCAAAATGGAGGAGAAGCCACAAGAAAATGTCTGTTGTCACCTCAGCCTATGTCACCTCATTTTTGGTTTGGAACATATGAGTTGTGATCAAAAAGTACGGTGAATAGTTGATGCAGAGCACCATCCAAGAGAAATCCAAAACAACTCAATGCATCTTCTGACAGGTCCATCCTAGAGCCGAGTTTGTGACAACTTTCACCTTCTTTGATACTGTCAGTCGTTTGTGAACCACTGTTGAGTTCAAGTGTGTTTTTCAAGTTTGTTGTTAATAATAAATATTGAGCAACGCATTAACATGAAATTTTGTTTCAAATTGCAAAAAGCTCAGGAAACCCATCAGATGTTAAAATTGGTTTATGGTGACACTGAGACTGTTTACAAGTAGTTTGATCAATTTTGTAATGGATCTGACTCGGTTGAAGACGAGAAAACATCAGGACGTCGTTCAATATCAATAACCGAGGAAAATGTTGAAATGTTTTCATTCTTCATCATGAGAAAGCTCCATGTCACACATCCCTTCTAATTCGACAATTTCTGGCAAATAAAAACATTATGCTGTGTCCACATCCACCTTATTCGCCAGATCTGGCACCGTTCGCCTTCTGGCTGTTCCCTAAATTGAAAATGACCATGAAAGGCAAACGATTTCAATCCATTGAGGACATCCAGGCAGCCACAACAACGCAACTAAGAAAACTTCTAGAACTGCTTCTCAAAGTGGCAGGAGTGTTGGGATAAGTTCATTCGAAGTGGAGGAGAATATTTTGAGAGTGACTAGTAGTTGTAAATCTTTTACTGCAATAAACGTTTCTTTTTTAAAGCATTCACCGTATTTTTTGATCATACCTTGTATTTAACACATTAACTGCTTAACTTATAGTAGGTAATCTGTAGACAAGTGCCATCTATAATCTCCTAAACTGCCTTCGAAGCTGTAGTGTCAAAATATGAGCATATTTGTCAGTAACCTGTGTCAACTACAATGTAATTCAAATAGATTTTTTACAGAAAATATTTTTTAATTAAAATTAATTTAATTTGTGTATTGAAACAACACCCTGATTTTACACTGATGTCAGGAACAAATGTACCTATTTTCACCATGGTAGTTAACATGGTAAACAGACAGTTCACCAGAAGTTGTCATTAATTTGGGAACCAGCTTCCAGGAAGGAACCTAAGAAGCACTAAAAACTAAGACTGGCACATTGTACTGATTTCTTTCATTATTTCTTTGTTTTTGTTCCATACCACAACCCTAGGGTTCCCAACTCTTTATTCATCAATCTTTATTTATTTTACAGTTGCCTAATCTGTTGTTTACAGGTTGGTAATAGGTCACACATGAACACCATAAAAAAATCAGAATATTCCTTTATTCTGGTTTATCACTGTCATATAGGAGGTGGAGAATAAGTCTGTAAATCTCTGCCTTCTCTTTTTTGGTTGCAAAATATTTATTGTTGCTTACACCTGACATATTATGTCCATAAAGCTCACAAAGTATTGTGTGGGAGTGAGGCTAAAGAAGATAAACTCAGGGTTTTCAACCACAGTGTGGGAGGAATGTAATCCCTGTTTGAGGTTTTAGAGTGATGACGTGTTTGGATGGTGCATAACGTTACTGAGTTAACAAGTGTGATGTTTCAGTTCACTTTATTCTGTCAAAGGAAGAACTTGAGCAGATTTCATCAATAAGGAATGAGAGAAAAAAACGTCAAAAGTTGTGCAAAGTTTGTTAACTAAAAATTCAAAGATAAATCTGTTGTAAAGCTTAAAAGAGTTCCAAAAATCAAAGAATCAAGGCACAGGGTCTAACCAGGAAAATAATAAATAGAAATACATTTGTAACAATTAAGGTTTCTATCCCAAACTCAGATACCAGGAAGTATATGGAGATGACCTTTATACCCTGTGATGGATGGCCGGCTACATATTCCGGCCCTCACCCCCAGGCTGCCAGGAGGAGCTCTCCCGACAGCATGATCGTGCCCAGAGTTCCAGCAGGGCCTCATGGACTATGTAGTGTTTATACACAGCCCTGCTGGATACCTTGGGGGCCACCGGGAGTCGCTGTAGGGGGGCTCATGGGCTCTTATGTGCCCTATAACCTGGGAGTAAGTCACGGTCACGTGACAGGAAGGAACGACGTGCTCCCGGGGTGAAGAAAAGAACTGTTTACCCTGACCCGGAAGGAATACGGACTTGTGGGTAATGGAACAGAGGCACCTCCGGGTCAGGGTGTACAAAAGGACTGTGGGAAAGCCCAGACACTGAGCTGAGCTGGGAGGTAGGAGGGCGAAGTGTCTGGGCGAGGAGGATTGGTTTTGTAAAAGAGTTTATTGTATTTATATGAGTGTGGAGTGGAGGGTGCTTTGTGCACTGTATAATAGAAAAATAAATAGTTATTGTACTTTCACCTGGTGTTCAGAGTGGTACCTGAGGGTGTTAGAGGTGGCTCCACGCCTCTACTGCTACAGCCCCTTGCTCCTAATGACACGTGCAGTGTGACCCTAGACTTCACTCATAGCAATACCACAGAAACCGCTACAACAAACAACACAAAATGGCGGCATCCATAACAAAAACAAAATGTTGAGTAAAAAATGTTAATGCATTGCCACAAAGGGAGGCAGTTAATTTTTTATGATAGGACCAGGTGAAAAATCAGAAGTCAGAGCAGAAAACAAAAGATCAGAAACTGTCAAAACCAAAACGCAATTAAAAATTCAAAGTCAAAATGGCACGAGCAAGAACTCATTAACTAAGAAAGATTAAAAAAAACAGACTTTTGTACAGTGATTCAAGGTTAATTCATAAAACTCAGATAACACATGGCCTGCCAGAACCAACCTTCAAAACATTGACCTATCAAGAGCAGACCTTTATGAACACACCACCAGCAACATGAAAACATTATGGCAACAGGGTCCACAAAATAGGTGTACCTGAGAGAATAAAACAAAATGGCATCATGGTAAATAGTAAATACATTTAAAATTTTGTTAAGGTGCAAAAAACATAAAAACAAACCTCAGAATATGAATCTCTGGGTGCCAAAACCATGTCATTTTATATATAAAGGTCTACACGTGGAAGTGTGTGTATCTGTCTGCCCGTCCCAGAAGTGCGAGGCTACAGCTTGAAGCTGAAAGAGCTGGCAAGGTGGCTCCAAGTTAACGAATTGGAAGAAGAATGAAGTACGAGGCTACAGCATGAAGCTGAAAGAAAGTGACTCCGTCGCCAAAGTGAAACCGCCGAGGAAACACAAACGAGAGACAAACTCGCTTAGCCGCTGATAGACAAGGGGGATGAGCACGTCCGTGAAACGAAACCGCTGACTTAACATTTCAGTTTTTTTTCTGACAATTTCAATAGTTTCTAGGAGCCCATGGTTTTTACAGCACAGGCTTACACAGCTAGTCAATATATAATTAGCCAAACACTCTGTTAGAATTTGCTTCATAAATTTTAAAAATCAGAGATCTTCTTCTTGTTCTTCTAAAGCTTTTTCCATTTTCATGATGGGGTGTTATATTTGACCATCTTCCTCTATTTTCGTCTGTTGTACACTTCCTCACCTGATACTCCCTTCTCCTTTAGATCCCCCTTCACACAGTCCATCCAGTTTTTCTTTAGTCATCCTCCTCTTCTCGATGCTGACACCTGACACCTATGACTTGCCGGTATCTCTTTAACCTTCTTTCCTACATTTTCTTTGAGATTTCCCCAATTTAGCTCTTTTAGATCTTTTAAAGCTTTGTTACCCTACACATCCATCTCAACATCCCTTCATCCAGTTTCTATTCATGCATGTTTTTAACTGACCAGGTTTCTGATCCACACAACAAACCTGTTCTGACTGCTGTTTTATAAACTTGACCCTTCACTCTTATATTAATTCATTAGTCGCATGGCAATCTTGATACCTTTTTCCAATTTTTCTATCCTGATTGCTTTGTATTGTTTGTTTCTAGATCTAGCCCTCTATCCTCTATTATGGTTGATCCAAGATATTTGAACTCTTCCAGTCTTTTAAGCCCTTCTCCCTGGAGGTTAAATTCTCTTTTTTGTTCTTGACCCTTAAACCTTCAATATTCTGTCTTTTTCCTGCTAATCTTAAGGCCTCTAACCCCCATAACCATTTCCACTGCTCCAGTTTCCTTTCCACAATATTCTTAGTGGTGTCACATTGCATGATGTCATCTGCAAATAGCAAACAGAGACCATGACCTTCGAAACTTTTAAATGAAAGAAAAAGTCCAGGAAAAAATGAAAAACAAAATTGTAAAAAATGTATAATGAAAGCATGTCACCTTTCACTGCTTCACAGTTGTTCTACATTTGTGACATATCTTAAACTTAATTGTCCCATTTAAAGGTACTGGCCTGAGGCCTATATTGTTTATTGTTGTCTGCTGTTCTTCTATAATGTGACCTTTACGGAGGACTCTGTCTTCTTACAAAAAGTTCAGAGGTCTTCACCCTCCAACTGACAAGAAAAGACATCCCTGTCAGCATAGCCTCACCTTGGTATAGCAAATGGAGGACCGTATACTGTCCAGCATTAGCTGTAATTGGAATCAATTTGAGGGCAGCAATCACCATCAGTTGTCACAATAGGCCTTACCTGTCACTTCATTCTGAATGTTTACTAGCAGCACAGAAGTACTTATCAGACATCTATTGTCCTGGGAGCCACCCTTTTACCATTGTTGTATGTGTTGCATATTTCTAACCCCACCCATCTTGTTGTTGCTTGATAACATCAGTTATGTGGAAGGCATGTAACGGACGGCTTAGGGGAATCCATATTACTAACTGAGAATGCTAAACCGGATGATGGACGCAGGCACATCCGGCAATGGGCCGTAGCTGCAAAAAGACGTACTGCGCAGGCGCAAAAAGAGTCCGCGAGAGTCGGCTGAGGAGCCGAGAAAGGCGGACAAAAGAGGGCGAGAGAGGCGGATGAGGGGCCGCGAGAGGCGGACAAGACCACAGAAAAAAGGAGTGAGCACAGGAAAAATGGAGAAATGAGGAAACGCAGGCAAAGCACGAAACACATTGCACACGAGACTAGACCCAAAAAAAAAAAAAAAAAGAGGCTCGCGCACAACAGCAAGGCACCCCCCCCCCCCCCCCACAGGCACCGGACGGGACACACACCAAGAGGGGGATTCAACAAGCCCATGGTACACAAAAAAAAGAACACAAAACCACCCCACAGACCCTACAAGCAAGGGACGGGACACACACAAACAGGGGGATTCAACAAGACACAGGAACACAAAAAGAAAAGACGCTCGCGCGACAACAATCCTCAACACCCCCCCCCCCCTCCCCCCCCCCCCCCACACACACACACATCCATAAGAAGTGACACCCAAAGCCACATATTCTAAAGTGAACGTCAACACCTTCACACTAGACAGCATAGGTGTCAGCATTGGTGGATCTCCTTACAATAAAGCACTATTAACCGTTCAACTGCAGAAAAGGAAACATATTAACAGTGACTGTGATCCTCTTTATTACTTTTCCTTATTTCGCATGCTGAGAAAGAAACAAGTCATGAATACACGGTCACGGGTACAAAACGAAAAGGAAAGGATAACAGGAACAAACACACGAACACGAAAGAAACAACAAAATAGACGGCTATGCAGCATAGGTGGATCTCATTACAATAAGGCACTATTAACCGTTCAACCACAGAAAAGGCTCCATATTAACAGTGAGTGCAATACTCCTTATTACTTATCCATATTTCTAAAAGAAAAAATGACTCGACTCCAAAAACGCAAAGCTCAACTAAAGCTTCTAACTAACGATGTACCTAAAAGTAAAAACTTTATGAACTGCATTAGATCCTACAATAGTTCATTTAATATGCACAAATCTACATCCTAGATCCACATGACGCAAACTATCAATCAAAGTGCTGCATCGCAACAGGCACGGATTCAAAACGAAACACCTCCCATCTCAGACATACGTTAATGGCAGCGAAGGCTACAACGGGCTTCTCACACAGCACAGGCAAATCGATTACAGCTCCAAAACAACACGTCCCAAATACTACACATGCAACAACGCACCTCTCAAACGGCACAAGCAAAACATACACCAGGAAAATTCATTCGGATTAATGAATGTCATTTGCAATCATTGTCATTCAGTTCACTTCCCTGAAGAAACAACTGGCAATACAAGTTATACATTTACACGTTGTTGTCAAAAGGGTCAAATTAGACTGCCTTCTTTACATTCATATACTGAATATCTACAGAAGCTTATAACTGACGATGTACCTGAAAGTGAAATCTTTATCAACTACATTAGATCCTACAAATCGGAATCCACTATGAACATTAACGGTGGCACTGCACGTGACATCCGTCTTGAAAAAATGTTGTTTATTGATGAATGTTCAATGGCATGAACAAACGTTTATGAATAATAATATTCGATTTGGAGGAAAGGTACTTTTATGAGGAGGAGATTTTAGACAGTGATTAGCTATTCTTCCAGATGCCATGCACTCAGCTATTGTTCAGTGCACCTTAAAATACGCAGACAATTGGCATTGCTTTCAAAAGATACAGTTAGTAAAAAAGATACGATGTCCAGAACCAGATCATAACAATTGCTTATTACAACTGAGAGATGGTACACTCACCGATACAGATGGACTTCAGCCACATATTATTACAATTCCTCAAGCCTTTATCTGCGACGACTTAGTTACAGAGAGATTTGGAACAGCAATCTCATTAGACCAAATGCCCCTTTTAACACGACGCACTATATTATGTCCAAAAAATATTAATGTGGAAAACATAAATACCCAAGTCATTCCATTACTTCCTGGAAAGACACAACTCTTTCTAAGCTCTGACAAACTTGACTCTGATCACAACAATAACCATCTTAAATGACCTTACAAGTTCTGAGCTGGAATTACCTTTTACACTTAAACGGCGTGTACAAAGAAATTTTCAAATAAACCTTTACACTGTGCCACACACTTTATTGTTTGCTTTCTATTTGCATCATCTACACTGTCACACTATTCTATATCTCATTCATACATCACGCTCTTTGTCATTCCCAACACCAGGGGTTGGCGAGCGAAGCGAGCAGGGGGCGGAGCCCCCTAGTAACAGAAGAGCACACATATCAGTCTAGGTGCAAACACTGGGGAAGCCATGCTCTGTCTTGTTCCTTACGATCATTATGGATTGTTGTAAATTGCTGTCTCTCTGAATGGATTTGCTCGTAGCCAGCGTTTTTATCCATTGTTCTTGCCTGCTTGGGTTTTGAGTTTGGGGCTTGGCTGCCTGGAGTGAGGCCTGCTGTTGAGGCACAGGCCTAATGGAGTTCTGAACTGGCTATTGTTTATTTTAGGGCCTGCTCACCTTTTTTGCTGTTACTAAAATATAAACCTGCCAAGTAAACATGAGACAGAATTTCAATATGTCGAATTTCACAATACAAAATACCGGCAATATGAAACGTGGATTTGTATCATGTTTTTATGTGGGGGTTCATTATTTGAATTTTTGCACATTATTCTCCATTTTCTACAAGGTTTTCCTGAGGTTTTCCTAAATCTGAATCTGACATTCATTTTTCTGAATCAAAGATTGTTTTTTTTTTATTTATTTTGAGATGTTTTCACCACCATTTTTGTTTTTATTCACAATTGCAGCCATTTTGACTTCCCATCACTCGAGGGACCCTTGTGTTATTAGGGGTGGGTATCCTCAAAGGTTGTGAACTTCAGTTTACAAAGCGACAAATTAAAAGGTTGTCTTTGGAAGTGCTTTCTTTTACGAGTTTGCCGATTCAAAACAGCCCTTTTCGTGTCTTTAAATATGCTTATTTTTGCTTCTCTGGTTTTTTGACTTTGATGTTGTCTCATCCCACAGTCCAAAGACATGCTGGTTAGATCGATTGGTGATTCTAAATTGGCCCTAGTGTGTGCTTGGTGTGTGGGTGTGTTTGTGTGTGTCCTGCGGTGGGTTGGCACCCTGCCCAGGATTGGTTCCTGCCTTGTGCCCTGTGTTGGCTGGGATTGGCTCCAGCAGACCCCCGTGACCCTGTGTTTGGATTCAGCGGGTTGGAAAATGGATGGATGGATGTTGTCTCATGACTTGGCCTTGGTAACAGTGCAAATGACTTCTCAGTTTTTAACCAGTTTTTTTTCTGAATTTAACTTTTCCTTTTCATAATACCTCACGAGTCAAATGAACTACAAAAATCAAACAAAAATGTCTTTTATCGAAAGTGGGGGATTTTAAAATAATGAACTGAGAAAGCAGAACTGAAGTTTAACATTCCAGGCTGTTTTGGCAGAACCGTTATTTACCATCTACAGTGCATCCGGAAAGTATTTCAGCGCATCACTTTTTCCACATTTTGTTATGTTACAGCCTTATTCCAAAATGGATTCAATTTATTTTTTTCCTCAGAATTCTACACATCACACCCCATAATGACAACATGAAAAAAGTTTACTTGAGGTTTTTGCAAATTTATTAAAAATAAAAAAACTGACAAATCCCATGTACATAAGTATTCACAGCCTTTGCTCAATACTTTGTCGATGCACCTTTGGCAGCAATTACAGCCTCAAGTCTTGTTGAATATGATGCCACAAGCTTGGCACACCTATCCTTGGCCAGTTTCGCCCATTCCTCTTTGCAGTACCTCTCAAGCTCTATCAGCTTGGATGGGAAGCGTCGGTGCACAGCCATTTTAAGATCTCTCCAGAGATGTTCATTCGGATTCAAGTCTGGGCTCTGACTGGGCCACTCAAGGACATTCACAGAGTTGTCCTGAAGCCACTCCTTTGATATCTTGGCTGTGTGCTTCGGGTCGTTGCTGTGAATACTTATGTACATGGGATTTCTCAATTTTTTTATTTTTAATAAATTTGCAAAAATCTCAAGTAAACTTTTTTCACGTTGTCATTATGGGGTGTTGTGTGTAGAATTCAGAGGAAAAAAATTAATTTAATCCATTTTGGAATAAGGCTGTAACATAACAAAATGTGGAAAAAGTGATGCGCTGTGAATACTTTCCGGATGCACTGTATATAATGATGTCAAGGTAAACGTTTCTGCACACAACATAGACAATTTCAGAGACATCACCATTGGTTAAGTGTTTTACACACAAACGTAGTGAGTCACATCCTTGGAAAAATACAGAAAATTGCATCCAAATGATTGTTTTGAAACTGATTGGTACCACCAAAGCACAAAGTTATCATCACATTGGAACAGTTTTCATGATATACTCAGACTGGAAAACTCATCCAGGCCGGGAATCCCAAGTCTAACCCAAGCCACACAACATACATCAGTTTTCTTGTACAGGCACAAACTCAAAAATCCAACAAACACCATTTTGTCTTGGAGTTTTTTATGAATGAGGAGACAGTGGATTCAGCTTTTACACATTCATTTCACTCTTAAATATTAGTCTCAAGATAACCTCTGATAAAGTGAGGGGAAAAATGAAAAAAAAAATATTAAAAATGTGACCTCACGCTACACTTCATTAAAATTTGAAACAAAAATTAAACAAAATAACTACACAGTAACAAATACCAAAACCCATACAACATCCAAATGTAACTCAAATTATATTATAAACTTTTAAACAATCTTCATATATAACGTTAATCACAAAAGCACCAGCTGTACGCAGGCCCGGTCTTAGGTATTATGGGGCCCTAGGCGAAAAGGAGGTCCAGGGGCCCCCCTGGAAGCTCTGTGAAATGCGTGAAAATTAGACCAAGGAGTCGATCCGGGGCCCCCCAGACGCCGGGGCCCTAGGCAGTCGCCTACTTCGCCTATGCCTAAGGCCGGGCCTGATTGGGACAAATAATGCTGTAGTATATTTAAGTATATATGACAATTGCTCACTCGGACAATTTGTTTTGGGGGCCCCCAAGAAGGCGGGGGCCCTAAGCTATAGCTTGTGTAGCTTATACGTAAATCCTGCACTGGCTGTACGCACCTCTCATCATGGCGCTCCTGTTTAGCTGGCAGAGCGCAAGACGCACGCAAAGTCAAAACTTGACTTGAACAAAAACAAGAAACCATCATACCAGAAACCAGAAAAGAATCCCTCCAACATTAAACCAAAAGGATTTGTGCCCATTACAGAGCAATAACGCCTGCTTGTTTTCCAGTATAATAATATTATATAATTTCACCATTAATTTATTTCACTGGTTGCTCTGAATGCCAGGCTATGGAAAAGCTCCCGCTGATTGTAAACGTCAGTCCGGCTGGCAGTGGCAACCTGCAGTTTATTGAGCTCTCATGGGCTGCGTATGTGTGAATGAGTGTGCGACACATCGATGCACCTTTCACTGAATTCAGAAATAACGGTAGATGATGGCAAGCAGGAATTATACAGCAGTGGATCTTGCATTTATCTAGGGAGCAGTCCTCTACCACTGCACAGAGAGAAAGCAGCCAAATTCTCAATGCCTGCTTTTCTGGTCAAATCACACGTCGGGCCCTGCTATGTCTTTACTCAGTGAGTGTTTTCAACTGCAGGGGACATTGTCACAGTGGAGAGGTCTCAGCGTCATGCAGAGTGTTGACATTCGCATTTTTCTAAAAAGGAAATACTACTTCTTAAGTCTTTCATAGATCTAGTCAGGAATCACAGCTGTAGCGGATTCAAGCAGGAAATAAAAGGACAGCCATGTTTGGGGTTAACTCGGAAATAAAACGATTAATTTAAATATAAAAGGATTCGGCACAGCAGTACGTTTATATTAAAGGTTTACTGGGTCAATATTATCACATGTGCAGTGAAATTCTTACTTTAGTTTGCTAATGAAAATTAACAAGCTTGTTACAACATTAGAAATATTTTATGTTAATTTAAATGAAAAACAAGCTTACAACATTAAAATGTGTGTATTTGTGCACTGATTTGAATGTATTTTTTAGTGGTTTTATTTATGAATTACTAAAAGTGAGTAACACTAGACATACAGTGCATTTCTTTTTATGAAAGTTTCATATCATGAGAATATTGTATCGTGAAGCATAAAATCGCAATATGAGTTGCATTGTGGGCTAAGTGTGTCGTCTTGTGCCTACTGCTGAGTTTTGTCTTGGGCATTTTGCAGGACACATGGACTGGCCAGTCAGCAAGTGTTGACAGTGGCACAGTATTAGCGTATTGTCTGTCACACTTTCATTTAATTTTGTGTTCTTTCACACATCAGTATAGAGAAATATATCTGACAAAATGAATTAAATATATATATATATATATATATATATATATATATATATATATATATATATATATATATATATATATTGTAATGGGCCGCCACGGCCGCTACCTGTCCGGGACGCCAACAGAGTGGAAGGACCAGGGGAGAGGGCATTGGTGAGGCAATACCTCCCCTGGGACACTAGAGGACAGCCCTCCTGAGCAGCTGTGGCACCACGGAGTCCCACAAGGCATGTCGGGAGCTGGAGTTTGGTGAAGCCCTGTTGGGTTCCATGGGGGCTGCCAGGGGGAGCTGCAGAGTCCCGTAGAGGACCTCCAGCGCACCTGGGAGTGATTCCAGGTAATACTAATGAGCCACCTGGAACACCTGGAATAAGAGGAGCCACCTCACTCCATTGAATGGCCAGATTTGGGAGGAAGAAGACAAAGCCTGAGGAGGAGTGGAGGCAGATGGACTGGCGGCAAGAAGGGACTGTGTATTGGTGTGTTGTGGTGTTGGTATTTTCTGCACTTTAAAAACTGTAAATAAACCCAGGTGTTGTGTTGAACCTGTGTCCTGCCTGTGTGTGTCTGGGTGGCCTCACTATATACATATATATATATATATATATATATATATATATATATATACATATATATATATATATATATATATATATATATATATATACATATATATATATATATATATATACATATATATATATATATATATATATATATATATATATATATACATATATATATATATATATATACATATATATATATATATATATATATATATATACATATATATATATATATATATATATATATATATATATATATATATATATATATACATATATATATATATATATATATATATACATATATATATATATACACATATATATATATATATATATATATATATATATATACACATATATATATATATATATATATATATACACATATATATATATATATATATATATATATATACATACATATATATATATATATATATATATATATATATATATATATATATATATATATATACATACATATATATATATATATATATATACATACATATATATATATATATATATATATATATATATATATATATATATATATATATATATATATATATATATATATATAAATCACAAATAAATAAAAGTACTGTGAAATGTGATGATAAATAAATAAGTAATAACAAAATTAAATGTGAGTATAGTTATTTCAAGGCATCACAATATATACTAGGGGCGCAAGCCCCCCTGGTGCCTTTGGCGCCCAACCCCTAGCTGCAGCCAGTCTGCCCCTCACATTGTGAAGAGGGGGCCTGAACATACCCCAAGGAGATGCAGTCGCTCCTCTGAAAACCCCTTTTAAATGGTGATACAATGGGAAACAAATACAGTTTTTTTTTTTACCTCCTCTTAGCTCAATCAGCTGCTGGCTTGCTGCTGCCGCCGTGTCACGTGATCTCCATCTCACGTGGCACTTTGAACATTTTAAAGCCTGTACAGCAGCTGTCCTACTCTTTGTCTTTTATTTCCGGCCCCGGGCATAGTTAAATCTCTTGGCACAAATTCTCGTCTCGCGGGACATGAGTTCTTGATTTTTTTTTAGTTTATAATTTAAAAACGGAATAAGAATCTGAAAATCTAACAAAATGGGTGGCACAGTGGCGCTGCTGCCTCACAGTTAGGAGACCTGGGTTCGCTTCCCGGGTCCTCCCTGCGTGGAGTTTGCATGTTCTCCCCGTGTCTGCGTTGGTTTCCTCCGGGTACTCTGGTTTCCTTCCACAGTCCAAAGATGTGCAGGTTAGGTGCATTGGCGATTCTAAATTGGCACTAGTGTGTCCTTGGTATGTGTGCCCTGTGGTGGGCTGGTGCCCTGCCCGGGGTTTGTTTCCTGCCTTGCGCCCTGTGTTGGCTGGGATTGGCTCCAGCAGACCCCCATGACCATGTAGTTAGGATATAGCAGGTTGGATAATGGATGGATGGATTTATATAAAAGCAAAAACCCACTGACTGATTCATCACTAGATCTCCTAAACCCCAAGTTCTAGAATTTTGAAATTTGGCTTTAGGGCCTAGAATTTTGAGGTTTGCTTTAGGGCCTAGGGGAGATATAAGAATGGATTTTGCGAAACTCCTATCCTAAGGGGGTGAAACTACACCTTCAATATTCAAATATTTTATATCTCAGAAATGGTTAATTTTTTTCTCAGAAATGCCAAAATACAAAATACACAAAATGGGACATATGCCAGTTTTTGAATTTTCTTGCCAACCTTTAGCAAAATATTTCTGAAATTCAATATCACATATGAAATTGAGACGAACTGGTTTGAAACCAATAACAGTCTTTTGTAAAAGCTAAATAGCCATGAAATGACATAGGATTCAATTGACTCAGTAGCAGAGGTTGAAGAAGCTGTACACTATCAAGTGGAGTTCTTGAATACACTCAATAGTCCAGGCATTCTTCTGCACAAACTTATTTTGAAGATAGGAGCTCCAGTTATGCTTCTGAGAAACTTAAATCCTCCTAAACTGTGCAATGGCACAAGACTGCAAATAAAAGCTTTACACAAAAATGTAATTGAAGCATGTATCTTTCTGGCTCTGGTCAGGGAGAAACTGTCTCTATACCACATATTCCTGTTATAACATCTGACTATCTTTTGCAGTTCAAACACATGCAATTTCCAATTCAAGTGTGTTTTGCAATGATTATCAATAAAGCACAAGGTCAGTCTCTGAAAGACGAGGGAGTTGATTTGAGGGATGATTGTTTTTCTCATGATCACCTTTATGTGGCGTGCTCCAGAGTGAGCTCACCTCACTCCCTATTCATTCTGAAACCTGGGGGTGCTACATCTAACTTTGTACACAGAGCAGTACTGTAGTTCCTTGCTCAATATGTTCTCTGCTTTTGTGTGATTTTCATATACAGTGCAGGCTTGGTACATAATTAAAAACTGAAATAAAATCGTGTCCATATTTTTATATCAGCAAATTTAATAAAAGAGATCTTCATGAATGAAGCCACAGATATTAGATAGTCAGAAAATAAAAAAAGAAAAAAGTACCAAATGTAATCATAGGGGCGGCACGGTGGCACAGTGGGTAGCGCTGCTGCCTCGCAGTTGGGAGACCTGGGGACCTGGGTTCGCTTCCCGGGTCCTCCCTGCGTGGGGTTTGCATGTTCTCCCCGTGTCTGCGTGGGTTTCCTCCGGGCACTCCAGTTTCCTCCCACAGTCCAAAGACATGCAGGTTAGGTGGACTGGCGATTCTAAATTGGCCCTGGTGTGTGCTTGGTGTGTGCTTGGTGGGTTGGCACCCTGCCCAGGATTGGTTCCTGTCGTGTGCCCTGTGTTGGCTGGGATTGGCTCCAGCAGACCCCCGTGACGCTGTGTTCGGATTCAGCAGGTTGGAAAATGGATGGATGGATGGATGTAATCATAGACATTTTACATCCTCTGTAGTCTATTGCTAAATGTTCTCCAGGACAGTCTCTCCTAAGTGCTGTCTTCCTCCTCTGAGAAGCTCTGTGCTCTTTAGAAACAGGTTTCCAATTGTATGATAACTTCCAATGCCGTTGCTTCTTAATTAACTCTGGAGGCAAAAGAAACTGAAGGTGACTTCAATGTTCATCTCGGCTCACCCCCTGGTCTGTGAGAGAAGAAGGCAGTGAAAACGATATCCCCTGGGCCTTTGGCTTGGTGGTCTTAACCTAGCAGATCCATGTAGATGTGCACACATGCCAAAAAGGCAATGTCCTATAGGTGTAAATGTCCTTTCTGAAAGTAAATTAAATTCAGTTTAATTTGTAAAGGACATAACTGTATTTGAGAACATGCTGTTACTTCACAAAATTAAAATCAATAAAATATTAATATAGTGTCACACACGTGCGATTGGGAAACAGCTAAAGGGCCTGAATGATAGTAATTCCACGCCAGACCAGGGGTCATTGAGATGCACTGGCTTTCTTTCACAATCCCTTGCAGACCATCCACGTGAAATCGCAACAGGGTTCTGGCGCAACTGATGACATCACTTCTGGTCTCGGTGACACTGATGACGTCACTTCCATTCTCGGCATATAAAGCCGGCATCTTTAGAAACTAAAGTCAGTTCTGTTTTGGGCTCGTACTTGTGAACATCCGAGGCACATTATACGGGTGGCTACCCCAAACCTTTTTGATGACTTTGTGTCGTTTTTGTGACAATAAACAAATAAACAGTTGCAGCCATCAAGGTGTGCAGGTATGTGCAGATGCATATTTTCTCATGGCATTTGTCTTAAATGCAAACAAATTATTCAATTGAAGTGCTTCAGAAAATGCTGATGGGACTCCTTCATACCTACAGCAATATGACTTTAAAATGCCTTACTGTGACTGTGTTCTTATGTTTAGCCAAGTTCTTCTTCCTTTTTTTCTTAATTCTTGTGTTTATTGGGGTGGGGGGGTGGGGGTTATAGTGTCTTATAATATTTCATGAGTGTCTGTATAAAGCTAAATTTCCCTCTTCGGACAAATAAAACACTGTTTAGGTAAACATTTTTCCTTTTTTTTAGCCATTTTTGCTTGTATTAATTATTTACAAATACATTTATTTTTTTTACAAACATTCTTTATTGACTGGTTTCTCAAGCCAACAGTTTTTATGGTTTTTCCATTGAAATTTATTTTAACACATATTGGGACATTTAAAGTAATTTGATCTTTAAAATCCTGCTCCTTATTTTGGGGGCCTGGACAGGCCAAAGCCTGCCAATAGAGATTGGGGTCAGTAAAGGCCTGTGGTGTGGCCTGTTTCTGAGCAGACTAGGGAAGGCTCTGGTTTGGTTTATGGGGTGTTTTTGAGGATTGGGATAAGGGATGTGGTTAACTGGGGGTGAAAGACAGAAAGAAAGAAAGAAAGAAAGAAAGAAAGAAAGAAAGAAAGAAAGAAAGAACGTTTGGAGTTGTAAAGTCTCATAAGTATTTTTTTGGATACAACAGATGTAAACAAGTAAAAGAGAGACCATGGCAGAATTCTGGGTAATATCAGATACCTGTGAGTTTTTCCTCCCAGCATATATGGTGCATAAGCAATATTGCTTAATGATTCACTGAGATCAGCAACATTATAAATTAATTAATTTATTTATCTATGTAATTTTTACTTATTTATTTAATGAGCTTCTTATAAAAGGCTAAATGTCTCCCTTGGAATGCTTTCTATCTATCTATCTATCTATCTATCTATCTATCTATCTATCTATCTATCTATCTATCTATCTATCTATCTATCTATCTATCTATCTATCTATCTATCTATCTATCTATCTATCTATCTATCTATAAAAGATCACAACTTGCTTTAAAACTCATTATCACAAAATAACAAGTTACCTTCACAATTTTAATTTAATTTTCAGTTTTTGTTTTCTGTGTTTTATGTTTACTTTGTGTGCTCTTATATGGATTATTTGACTTTTTTGAACCCTAATTCGGACACTAGACAATCACAGGGCACAGCATGTATACACCCAAACTCACTTTCACCAGACCAGTGAAGTTTTGCCATTCAATTTAATATCTATATGTTTGGGATATGGATGGAAGAATGGAGTAGCCAGTGAAAACCCACATACACACGGTGGAGCGGACTGATGAATCCATTCTTAATTTTAAATCCTTGCCTTAGTTTATACATTAGGAGGAATATGTCTTTCTTGCTACTTATAGAAAGAGTAACATGGATAAATGGTTCAGACCGAAGTAGGGCCTTACGCAGAGCCAGACTCAGACTCTCTGGACATAGAGATACTTTAACAGTTGGCATATTTGGCCAGAAATGCAGTAATGACTGAGATGAAAAGTCAAGCAAAATGACACCCTTTATTGGCTATCTAAAGAGACTGCAATATGCAAGCTTTTGAGGCAACTCAGGCCCCTTCTTCAGGCATGATTACTAAGTTGCCTCGAAAGCTTGCATATTGTAATGTCTTTAGTTAGCCAGTAAAAGGTGTCATTTTGCTTGACTTCTCATTACATCCTCAATGGCTAACACTGAACAACACCCTAGTACAGCACTACAGTAATGACTGAGGAAACTAAGATTCAGCTTTGTTTGAGTGTTGCTGTTTAAGGCAAATGACCCCCCAGGTGAAAGGAACAAAACTGTCCAGACCGAGGAAGATAAGAGGTTAAAGATGATACTAAAGGGGTCCAAGCAAATACAATCGAGACAACAAGGGACAGAAAGTTATGTTGATCTGACTGGTGTTTGCTAACTCTGACTTTCCTTCTTCTGTGTCTATGAACATGAGGCTCATATATATTGTACAGTATGTCTGTATGAATGCAACTGTGTAGCTAATTTTTCTTACCATTCTTATCATTTCTGAAACACCAAGGAATGTTCAATGCCAAAAATATATTGTTTATTTTTAAATCCCCAAAGAAGGCTGGGTACAGCTACAATAATTGAAATCTTGTGCATTGGTCATCTTCTTGAGTTTCTGAAAACATAAAAAACACAAACATGTTCACTGATCTCTTGCTGCAGAAAAATTGGGATGGAAAATTCAACCCAATGTGTAACAAATGAAGAGCTGACAAAGATGACTTCAGACTGTCTAAAGGAAATACCTCGTTGTAAAAGGCTGCTTCAGACACACAAACCGCTTCCGAGACAAATCTCATCTCCTCTTTAACCCTTTACATGACATTCCAAGCTCTCATCTGGATGCCGTTAGAACATAATCATCTCTTCATAAATGTGAGATCAGAGGAATAGTGGCTCCGTTAAAATTGCTTCTTTCAGAATTGTAGACTGACAAATGGGCGCAAAGAAATAAACAAGCAAGCCCACTGCTCTCTCTTCTGCTTTGAAAGCAGGAAGGATCTCATTTGAAATGCGAGTTCACCTCCCTAGTTGCACAAGGCAGGATAAATTGCTCAGTTAAAACCAACTTAACATTATTTTAGCAGCAAATAATCTGACAACTCTGAGAGCTAGAGTGCATTATGTAATGTGTCTGGCATTCTATAAATATTCTTGTCTCTCCAAACCAGGATTAAGTCCAAAAGAGTCAAAAAAAAATCTTAAAATGTTAGATTTATTTATAAAACGAGGGAGAAATTATCACAGTGAAAACACATAAAAGAAATACAATTACATAAAAAAGCCGGCTGTTTCACTGGATCGGCTTTAATATATCTTGATAACTGGCTGTTTGATATGGTATCTTCCTCAGATTTCCACATCATAAAGTTCAGGAAGCTACTTTTATTTTTCATCCCTCACTCTTTCTCTCTCTATAAATATATACTCAAATCGTGGCCTCTTTTTCTCCATTTATCAAACTCATCTCCCAATTTAAATTCAACTTGCTCGTTACACTACATCCAGAGGTCACTTCCATGTTCAGGTAACCCTCTACTGCTAGAAGTTGACCAGGGTAAAACATCCCTCTGGTAGCCTGTTGGATGATCAGCATGTCCCTGTCCACCTAGTTCAGGATCAACTGGGACCAGTGATAGCAATGAGAGTCAATACAGGTGGCAACTATAGAAAAAAGGCAGATTTTATTCCACACAGTCATTTTAAAGAACTCACAGTTCATGGTGTAATAGGTACACAAAAACAAAAATACTCCTTTGGTGAAATAAGAAAAATCAAAATAAAATATCAAAGGCTCTTGCCCAACATACACACAGTCCACGGGTAATATAGGTGCCTTCAAAATAAAGAATTCTGAGCTCTTCAACAGTCCAAAATCAATAAAAGTAAAGCCTCTCTATTCTATACACTCAGGAGCCTTTACTGGCTAATGGGAGCATCCATCCATCTTCTGTGATGAAGCCAATTGCTATGCCACCCAGCTCTCCCATGACTGGTGCACTTTGTCCTCTCTCACTCTCTCTCTATCGATTGACCGATTCTTTCACTACAACATCCCAAACTTTACAAAGAAAGTTCCATTACCCCAAAAGCCTACCCTCACATAGGGAGCTACCATTTAATCTGAGACGGGTGTCACAATAACAGACCACAGACATCAGAAAGGTTTGGGGCAGCCACCCGTATATTGGGCCTTGGGTGCAAATGGGTATTTTGGTTGAGTTGTTCACAGGTTGGAGTCCAAAGCAGAACTGATTTAAGAATGCAAATATGGTGGCTTTAAAGGCCGGGACAGGAAGTGATGTCATCAGGACCTGAACCAGACGTGACATACTCGGGACTGGAAGTGACATCATCAATAGCGTCGGAAACCAGAAGTGGTGTCATCAATGACATCAGAACCAGAAGTGACTTCTTCAGGACTGGAAGTGACGTCGTCAATAGCGGCGGGACCTAGCGGGACTTCCCGTGGATGGTCTACAGAGGATTGAGTGAGAATGTCAGTGCAGCTTGCCACCCCCTGGTCTGGCGTGGTACTACTATTATTCAGGTCCTTTTGCTGCCTCACAATTCGCACGTGTGTGACGAGGGAAATTGGACTGACTCAACAGAAACTAACTCTCTACTATTAAACGTCAAATATACACTGGAAACCAAACTAAAAACGTCAAATATACACTGGAAACCAAACTAAGGGCATTAAACCAAAACCAACATTATTAATGAACAACAGCAAAAACCCCAGTACTTGTATTTCTTGGTTTCTGTCTGCACTTGGCCACGGTGCAGCATTTAAATTACAGTGCAATGTTGCATGGACATATGCGTGAGGTGGACACCTTAAACTGCCAGTGAAAGATGGAATCTCTTGTTGATGTTTGGAGGTAAGTTCACTGTATGCTGTTCCCTTTTTCATTACACTGTAAAATTTCACCTGTCATGTTAGGCAAAGCCCTTGTATCGTTGCTAGCAGTAGCACCTTTCTCTTATTCTATGTTAACTAATGTTGTCTTATTTTAATTTCTTACTTTGTCTTTTATTTTTCCTTTCTTCATTATGTAAAGCACTTTGAGCTACATTTTTTGTATGAAAATGTGCTATATAAATAAATGTTGTTGTTGTTGTTGTTTTTACCGATTAATGTCAAAAAAGCCTAATTAAGTCTACTGAGATTCAATGTTTTTTAATAATAAAATGTGAAAACGTTTTACAGGCACACTAACAGGGCTTTAGAAGTAGTGGGATGGGCAGAGAACAGAAGTTTTCAAGTAGCTGACTGGTACAGTAGGTCATTGGAATTTACAGCGTTGTAAATCAGCGGCAGAGTTTTGAAGATGACTGGACTGGAAGTAAGTGCAGTCATGTCAGTTATGGAATCTTTAATTTGGTTAGATGGTGTGAAAAGATCAGACTCAACACACTTAAAAAGGTTTGGGGCAGCCACCCGTATATTATCCCTGACTGCAGTGGGTTGATTTAGTAGACAGAAGTGTCTTGGTTGGAGTCCAGACATGAACTGACTCAGGTTTTGGAATATGGTGGTTTTAAGGAGGAAGACTGGAAGTGACATAGGGGAACCGGAAGTGACCTTCTTCTGATGTTATCTCTCGCACCGGAGCCGGACGTGACCTCAGCCTAGGCACCGGAACTGGAAGTGACACGATCTTAGGCGCTGGAACCGGAAGTGATGTCTTCCAGGAAGGGTCCGGCAGATTTTCCCACAGGTGGTCTGCTAAGACAACAGGAGAAGGTTTAGTGCACCCTGCCACCCCCTGGCCTGGTAGTGGAATTACCTTCACTTGGTCCATACAACGTCCTCCTACTCACACACTTGTGACAATGGTTAAATTCAGAACCAATATAAATTATTAATCTCTTAAGGCCATTGAAAAAAAGAGCTGCATTAATTCATCTGAAAGTTAATGAAGGTGAAATAAAATAAGTATGTTGATTTAAATAGATGAATGCAATCAGTACCTGCAACCCACTTGATCTTACTGCCCTTCCCATTGCTGCCTAAACGGATACAAGTAAGGCAAAATAAGACTGACTTGCTGTGACACTAAATGGCCGCTTGCCAGAATCACATGGCAAAGTTCTACAGAAGATGATTGCAAGAATGTAACTTTAGCTAACTAGGCCTGTCTCTCAAGAGAGAATTTCTAGTCGGTCTCCAACGTCTTATTGTTCTCATTAACACTTTTGTTTTGTCAATCGGACGTAATGTACAGTATTCTGACTTTTCCAGTAGGGAGACAGCTTTTCTCTCCATGCTTTTATCTATTTTTCTACCACAGACCAGAATCTATCTAATCAGAAAGGATATAAAGATGGCAACAAACACTGGACAGGGTACCAGTCCATAGCAGTGCATACTCATTCACATTCAGACAATGTTCAACTGGCAAGCAAACAAACCTGCACATGTCTTACATATAGCAAGAAAAACGAAATTAGTCAAGAAAACTCAGGCCGACAACACACAAACACTGTCCTGGCTTGGATTTAAACTCATGTCCCAGAGACTGGTGGCTCCAAGGTGATGACAAATGGCAAGTAATCCAGCACATGGAAATATGTCTGACCCATTCAGAAAAAGAAAGGCCATGTGGGGCTGGCAGGAGGCCAGTGAAAATCTTGCAGACTGCCAGGTGGCAACAGATGGGCCACTCAAAGGCAGGCAAGCCTTTTCTACTCAAGAGAAAGTACCAGCCATCTGGAAGCCGTCTGACAGTTCCAGCCCTATAAGGGGTACTGAGGTTTCTGTTTGTAGAGACACTTTTATGGAAGGCATTAGAGGGAACTCTAGCTTAGTTTGATTGTGACCCAAAAGGGCTAACCCGACCCTCTGAAATAGCTCAAGTCTGCTTTAGTTCAGAGATCTACATTGGTATACACTGAGGCAAACTTATGGCAGAAAATGCCACATTCATGTGTGTGTCTGTGTGTGTGAGAGAGAGAGATGCAAGTAGGTATTAGAGAGGTACTGTGGCCACTAGGAGACATCACCAAGCCCTAAACCCCAGACACAATTACTCCTACACTCCTGTACCCTACTACAGTCCCAGATTCATACAACTGTTTTTGTTTAACAAAATAGCTTCTTCTTCCGTAATACAAACTCTTATTACTTTTTATTACAGCACTCCTCCCACACAAGTTTTGCCCACCTTATCTCCCGACTCTGACTCCACATGGGGCACTCTCTTTTGAACCTAACCTGGGAGTACTTCACTGGTTCTGGTGGAAGCACCCCAAGAGAGGGCACTCACCTACCCAAAGGTCCCCTTGATGGCACCCTGGGAACCCAAAAAGGCAGCCCTACAGGACCACAGATCCAATGCTGCCCTGCAGGCATCCAAATGAGGACTTGCCAGAAAGGCTGCTGCTCACCAGTGTAAAGTCGTGGCCAAAAGTTTTGAAAATGACGTAAGTATTGATTTTCACAAAGTCTGCTGCTTCAGTGTTTTTAAATCTTTTTGTCAGATGTTTGTATGGTATACTGAAGTATAATTACAAGCATTTCATAAGTTTCAAAGGCTTTGATTGACAATTACATTAAGTTTATGCACAGAGTGAAATATTTGCAGTGTTGGTCCTTCTTTCTTTATCAAGACCTCTGCAATTCACCCTGGTATGCTGTCAGTCAACTATTGGGCCAAACCCTGACTGACGTTAGCCCATTCTTGCATAATGAATGCTTGGAGTTTGTCAGAATTGGTGGGTTTTTGTTTGTCCACCCACCTCTCGAGGACTGACCACAAGTTCTCAATGGGATGAAGGTCTGGAGAGTTTCCTGGCCATGAACCCACAATATCGATGTTCTGTTCCCCGAACCACTTAGTTATCATTTTTTTCCATTCTTCAGTCATGGCTCGGGATTGGGGCACCACCAGTACAGAGATTCCTCAAGAATGGCAGCAGGCAGGAATTACTGCATCTGGACACACAGTGAGGTGAAGACTTTTGGAGGATGGCCTGGTGGGTGTCAAGAAGGGCAGCAAAGAAGCCAAGAAAAACATCAGGGACAGACTGATATTCTGCAAAAGGTACAGGGATTGGACTGCTGAGGCCTCCTGGGGTAAAGTCATTTTCTCTGATGAATCCCCTTTCTGATTGTTAGGGGCATCCGGAACAAAGATTATCTGGAGAAGAAAAGGTGAGAGGCGCTACCATCAGTCCTGTGTCATGCCAACAGTAAAGCATCCTGAGACCATTCATGTGTGGTGTTGCTTCTCAGCCAAGGGAGTGGGCTCACTCACAATTTTGCCTAAGAGCACAGCCATGAATAAAGAATGGGACCAAAACACCCTCTGAGAGCAACTTCTCCCAACCATCCAAAAACAGTCGGGTGACGAGCAATGCCTTTTCCAGCATGATGGAGCACCATGTCATAAGACAAAAGTGATAACTAAGTGGCTTGGGGAAGAAAACATTGAAATTTGGGGTCCATGGCCAGGAAACTTCCCAGACCTTCATCACATTGAGAACTTGTGGTCAAACCTCAAGAGGCGGGTGGACAAACAAAAATCCACCAATTCTGACAAACTCCAAGCATTGATTATGCAAGAATGGACTGCCATCAGTCAGGAGTTGGACGAGACATTGATTCACAGCATGTCAGGGCGAATTGCAGAGGTCTGGAAAAAGAAGGGCCAACACTGTAAATATTGACTTTTTGCATAAACTTAATGTAATTGTCAATAAAAGCCTTTGAAACTTATGAAATGCTTGTAATTCTACTTTAGTATGCCATTGAAATATCTGACAAAAAGATCTAAAAACACTGAAGCAGCAAACTTTGTGAAAACCAATACTTGTGTCATTCTCAGAACATTTGGCCACGACTGTACAGGAGAACGACATGAGCGCAGAAGGCGTCCTCACAATGCTCTGCAGTTACCCTGGCCTTCCTACCAAGAAAGGGAACACTAACCATCCCAGACAGAATAGCCCCCCAGTGTCCATTCATTATAGTATACACCTCCCATCCATCAGCACTGGGACATCAGCCCGGCTGCATCTTCCTTTTGGCTAACTGAGAATATCCCCTGTGTCGGCTACCCATACAGGTAAAAAAAAATTGGGGTCCACCTACATGGGGATGCCCATCCATCTATGACAGTGAGCAAGTGAGAAATCAAAGCCATCTAGTATGCAACAGTCCAAAAATTACTAGGGGAAGGCATGAATTTGAAGCAGCATGACTTTGTTTAATTCCATCTGTTTGTTCTGTTGACCACAACTTTGCTAATGCTTTATTTATTGAAACAAATGCAACATTTTTGTTACCTTTGATTTTTTTGACTGTTGGTGTCAAGTGTCCTTATCATAGTGCCCTCTGCTGTTGTAGGATGTGAATTGATTTAACTAAGTCACCTTATTGGCAGAGGGAAATTTAAACTATAAGGAGAAGTTGCTCTCTATTCAACTTTACCACACCATGGTAAGCAGGTAGCACCATCAGGGGCAGTAGGCTCTGCTCATGTAAAGAGCGTCTCAGGAGTTGTAACTTGGAAGGGAACAGAAGGAAGGAGTTGTTATGAGTCGGAAGGGCATCCACAGGGTACTGTGCGGTGGTGGCACCTTGTACTTTTTTATGAATACCATTGTGATGGCCAAATCACAGTAGTCTAAAAGGAAGCCAGTAAACCTCCCTTATGGTGTCAAAGGTCAACCTTAAGCCACAGTGGTCCTACCATAAGCAGGCTGGGTCGAGCTATTTGTAAACCTGAAGAGATCACTCAAAAATAGACTTGGATGCACAGATGTTAAAATATAATCGAGTGTTTTCTAGGGAGAGCAGCTTTAGGCTGGTGACAGAGAAAAGGCCTCCTGGGTGGGTTTTAAAAACTGCTCTTTGACAGTAGCCTTTGGAGATTATATTTGAGACTGGAGGTGGGGTCTTGGCTTACTGGCAGAGACAAAAAAGTGACAAGACAGAGAAAGAGAAAAGTGGATGAGAGTTAGACTGTGTGAAGAAGGGAAATGGACTGTCAACCCACTGAGAAGATAGGATAAAGTGTGTTTAGTCAGGCCTAATAAGCCTAAAGGTGCAGGAAGATCCTTTAAGGAGAGGGCATATGCAAAAAAAAATGTTAATTGAGGTGAAGTGTTTTAGAAATACCCTTGGGCATAGTATCTTCTTATATAATAGCTACCGTGGCTGTCCGTTTGTCTGTCCAGAATTTTTAATCACCGTTAGCTCGCAAAGCGTTTGACCTAGTGACCTGAAATTTGGTACACGTATACTAGGTGAAATCTACTGTCCACTTTCAGGGTGATGTTTTTTATTACTCTTTTTATTTTTATCTTATTTTATCGTAGAATCAACTCTCAGCAGAGCGCAGCAGGGCGGCCGTGTGGCGCATGCGTGTGAGCACCGTTCTCATCCCTACCACCTTCGCCGTCACTTCCCCTACCTCTTCATATCTTAAATCATTCTTGAGGCAGATTGAAGTGCCAGCTGAAGTGAAGAATTAAGAAAAATGTACTAAGTAATTGCAACACAAACCCTGACCTAATCAGTTTTAACACAAAAAGGTGCAGACGAAAGAAGAGAAGCAGCGGGCCACTAAGGTGGAGAAAAGAAGAGCTGCTCAGGAAGCAGCAAGCGCACCAACTTCTGAACAAACAAATGCTAAACGTACAGAGAAAGAGCATGAAAACTATAAGGCAAGTGCAACACCGTTACTGCTACATCATAGTACACATCGTGCACACAAATCATATAAGCAAGTGCTGATTAATAGTGGCATGTCTTATACAAATGTAAGAGATAATTCACTTAAAGTACAACTCCACACTGAGATCATGTGAAAAGAAATATCCAATTCAAAAAAGTTAGGGCACCAAATCTCCATTATATTAGTTCAGATTACCTTCCAAAAAGCAGACTACTGAAACAAACTCATAATATCTGCTTCATAACTTTTATCGACATTGCACGCACGTGCAAAAAGCAGAAACTTGACATTGAAATAAATTTAAAGAGCTGCAGGTTGCTAGCATTTGTCCCTTACTTCTACAACAGTGACTAAATTCTTTTAATTGGTGCTACTAAAAGTGTTATTTTTTGCTATTTTTGTTAAATTTAATATGATTTATGTCAATAGTAGACATATAGACTGATAGCGATACATATTGGATCTTCATGAAGTGCTATCTTGGCAACCAATACCCTGATCTTAACTATGCAAACTCAAAACAGTGGTGCCCATGAAAAGCAAAATAATCTGAATTTACAGTGTCTACATTTCCTGAAGCTTCGTGTTTGGAGTTTGATCCTTGTACATACAGTGTGTTGGGACTAAATCCAAACTTGCAGTGAATAAACAAGTCCATTTGTTTCTGTCAAAGGCTTTCTCTACACTGAGAAAAAACCAAACAAACTGAACCTCAGGATGCTCTGCTGCTCACTGGATATATATTGCACTGAAGATATGACGAAGATTCAACAATAATTGTCTGCATTTAATAAATTCAGTTTGATTTTGTGACATTATGAAAAGAAGATCAGCATTCATTACTTTATTTGTTGGGACATTAACCAGAATCTTAAAGCAATGGAGTCATCAGCATGTACCGTATATACTCAAGTTCACCCGTGGATAAGTCAGGACTTGATTTTACCGTATTATTTCTGGTATTTTATAATGTCGGTCATATAAGTCGAATGCGGAAAACTCACGCTATTGGTCCAAGAGATTATGATATGCTAACACCCACCTGAGAGAATAACCATGGAGCACACTGCCTTTATTTTCTATATGGGTGCGGCAATGCGCTGTATCAGTGTGTGCTTCTAACCTCTCTTTCTCCCGCTCCCTGTCTACGTGACCACACGGTAATAATACCCAAACTATTCCGAAGCAACAATTGCACTGATTTGTGTTTTTTGTATCTCACACCCTCATACACCTTTATCATAAAAGCATCCCTTATCTACGATGGAGCATGCGATCAGAAGAAAATTTGAAGCTGGTTTTAAATTAAAAGTTGTTGAAGTAGCGAAAGAAATTGGTAACTGCGCTGCTGCAACAAAATTCGATGAATCTGAGAAACTGATGTGAGATTGGAGGAGGCAAGAAGATGTTAAAAAAAAATTTAAGTGTCACATTTTTGAACGGGTATATAAGTCGGGGTCTGATTTTATGATCGATTTTTCAGGTTTCAAGACCTGACTTATACGTGAGTATATACGGTACATAAACAGAACACTCAAAAGGCTCATGGGAAGGACATTCTAAATTGAAGACAGGACTCTTGACCAACAAATGATGGCCAAAGGTGGGCCTTCAAGTCAAACAGTCACTCCCATCAGTCATTTGGTTTACTGTTTAGGTACATGTTGACAATTCTGGAAGTAGCTATTTAACATTAATTGAATAATAATAATTATTATACTGACCAATTATTTAGCAAAAAAACCCCCATTTTTTTGAGGATACCACTGGATAACAGACACGTGGGTTATGCGATATGAATAACGTAAGATATTTTTTCCTTTGTGGAATGGACTTTTTCACATTGTTTGCAATTGTGCAGCAATGGCCACCTTTGAGTTCTGTTAAATTTTATTCTTTTTTTTAATCTCAATTCTGCATAAAAACACGAGATTAAAAATGTTTCTTGGCTCCCACTACAAAGTACACAGTGTAAGTAACATATAAAAAAATAAAATTTTTGTTTTGAGTATTCCTTTAATATCAGTGTTGAAAATGAAATTTGGCTTACAGTGTATCTATCCAAAATGTTTTTAATTTTAATTGCTAGTATTCACTTTAATGCTAATTTAGGTTCTATTTTTTATGAAACAGTTTCCTATTAAAGTCTGTGGCCCAGTTGTCTTGGCCAACAGATTCCCTATATTAACAGTGTAATGAATTTCAGAGACCCTTAATGGTATGCCTATCTAATCTATGTGTTAATGTGTTATGACTTAATCTCACAAGTGGCCAAAAGCGGTGTGAGGAATTCAAAAACACCTAGAGAACCAGACCTGAATCGAACCTGCCTGCCCAGAAAAGGTGCACAAAAAAGACAATCTACTTCTACATGCGTGACTGGCTTCAGCCTCTATCTGACCAAAATGTGCTTCACTCTCAAAGTTCAAAGAATATATTTGGTAATGTCCAAAAGGACTCTCAAAATGTCCCAAAAGGGTAGGGATCACCATCAACCTTGTGTTTAGCAAGGCCACACAAAATCTTTATCAAAGAAGGATTTATTCACAGAAATTGAAATATACAGCAAAAATAGCAGAGGAGCAAAAAATAATTTAAAAAGATTTCCATAAAAATACAATAAAAGGTAAATGAGATCCAAATCAAAATTCTCAAGAATAATCTGAGAAACAGTAGCAAAACGGAGAGCCAGCACAAAAGCTCAATAAAATCACAGTACTCTCGCAAACCACCTAAATCCAGCAAAGTACATTCCAATGAACCGCACTGGACATCGATTGCCATCTTGCCTTTTTAGGGTTGGGGCAGTCCCTTAATGGTGACCCACCTACAAAATACAAGTGACATGAAAGAATTGCTAGATACACACAGATACTACATAATAACTGAATGGAATAAAAAAAACACATAATAAGTAATCAAACAATAATGAATGAATGGAACAATATTATAAAACAAAAATGGAAAACAATGAATGATAATGAAAATGAACTAAAATAATAAAAGAAGCAACTTAAACACGACTATAACAATATGCATGACATCTGCAGCTATGCTATTTTATTTTCTCAATGAAATCTCTAGTCAGAGATTCTTTTTCATTATATTTTGATTGTGTACAGCATGCTTTAGTATTCCTTAATTGTAAGTTACTTATTTTTCTTTAGATTCAGGGAATGTATTGTTGATTTCTCGTATATAAATCATTCCAGACTTATTGGTTATGTATTTGTCCAGCTGACATTTTTGTTATCATTTTCTGCATGCTCATAATAAGGAAGCTGTGACTTCATTAATAGTGGCTTCAATTTAAGTTACCAGTTTGTACTCAGCGTGCAACAACAGTCTTTTTTTGTACAGCACTGTAGTGGCTAATCTTAAATATATCATCACTGATTTTGGTGATAGTTTTATTGTCTGTACTGTATGTGGTTTGCAGTTTTTTTGAGTTAAACATATTAGAATATTAGTCTCCTCACAAATGCATTAAGTGCTTGACAGCATATATGCCTAAAGATATTGTACAATTTTTACCACAAATAAAGCATTGTGTATGGAGATATATTTAATAACATGATTTGAATAATTTTAAATTATTTTTGTAGTTTTTATTACTGCATATTTCAGGTTCTGTGACATAACACCTTCAGCACTCTTCTTCCCATGCTTTTGAATCCATTCTGGTATTTCTTGCTTAATAACAACAACACTGTTGTCACTTTTTATTCTGGGCTTGAGTGACTCCCAGTTAAGCTCCTTTTCATTCATTTAATTTTCAAATCTGCTTATCCAGTTCAGGGTCCTGGGAAGCTGGAGTCTACCCAAGAACATGAAGCACAAGGCTGCAGCCAGTACCGGACGGGGTGCTAGTCTGCCGCAGGGCACATTACACTGACTAACACACTCACTAATACAGAGCCATCTACCGTCTCTAATGATCCTATCAAGAAATGTTTTGAGAAAATGAAGTACATGCTGTAGAAAAAAACATTGCACAGAAACACTGGGCAAATGTGCAAACTTCACATAGACAGTAGTCGAGTTAAGGTTTGGACCTAAGAGCCCAAAGGTGAAAGGCAAGAGAGCACTAAGGCTGCTTGAAAAGTATTCTGCAGATGTTCTGTGGCAATCAAACCTGACATCTTTAGTGCAAGAGTTGATTGCGTTAACTATTTTTAGAAGCCTATGTGATGTGTACATTTTGTATGCATGAATGGGAGAAGATCACATTTCACCTCCACCTGGAAAAACATCATCTGTGTCCACAGTTACAACAAAAATGCAGAGGTTTAAATTTCAGAAGCATTCACATTCAGAGCATCAGCATTCACGGCCGGACTGGCTTTTTATTTACTTTCTCTTCAACTGACTTCCTAATCAATAACAGTGCACACTTAGCTATGTACATTTTACAAATTTCATTTGAAAAGGACAAAATAATGACTAAAGTCCCATGAAAATATGGAGTCACTGGCAATAAGAATAAATAATGAATTTGTGGAGGGAAACCCCAAGCTCCAGATTTAGATTTCACGACACACAAATTCATGTGAAAAAATGGGACAAGACATGTGGGATCACTCCAACTCTGCTCTCCACTAGAGGATCTTTTGGGTGTTAGTGCTTTTTACTGTTTGACTTTTCTATAAAAGTGGACTATTTAAGTTTAAACTCATGAAAGTCACACACCGCATGCCACTTCAGTAAGGATGATCAATTGCTTCATATTATCAGACAAGAACACACTACAAAATGGGCAGTTGGTACTCCCAAAATTAAAAATGGAAATATGAAAACATTATTGAATATATAAACATTAACCAAAAACACATAATAAAACTCAAAAAAATTAAAGGAACACGTTTGAATCCGAGTATAGCATCAAGTCAATGACACTTCTGGGCTGTTGATCTGGTCAGTGAAGTAGCAGAGGGGGTTGTTAATCAGTTTCAGCTGCTTTGGTGTTAATGAAATTAACAACAGGTGCACTAGAGGGGCAACAATGAGACGGCCCCCAAAACACAAATGGTTTAACAGGTCAATGACAATTTTTCCTCCTCATCTGTTTTTTCACCAGTTTTGCATTTGGCTATGGCCAGTGTCACTACTGGTAGCATGAGGCCATACCTGGGCCCTACAGAGGTTGGTTGCAAAAGGTCGTCCAACTTCTTCAGGATGGAACATCAATATGTGCCATTGCCAGAAGATTTGCTGTGTCTCCCAGCACAGTGTCAAGGGCATGGAGGAGATTCCAAGAGACAGGCAGTTACTCTAGGAGAGCTGGACAGGGCCATAGAAGGTCCTTAACCCATCAGCAGGACTGCTATCTGCTCCATTGGGCAATAAGGAACAGGATGAGCACTACAAGAGCCTACAAAATAACCTCCAGCAGGCCACTGGTATGAATGTCTCTGACCAAACATTCAGAAACAGACTTCATGAGGATGACCTGTGGACCTGACATCCTCCAGTGTCCCCTGTGCTCACTGCCTATTATTATGGAGCTCGATTGGCATTTGCCATAGAATACCAGAACTGGCAGGTCAACCATTGGCACCCTGTGCTTTTCACAGATGAGAGCAGGTTCACCCTGAACAAATGTGACAGACGTGAAAGGGTCTGGAGAAGCCATGGAGAATGTTATGCTGCCTGTAACATCATTCAGCATGACCGGTTTGGTGGTGGGTCAGTGATGGTCTAGGGAGGCATATCCATGGAGGGATGCTACAGGCTAGACAACGGCACCTTGACTGCCATTAGGTATCGGGATGAAATCCTTGGACTCACTGTCAGACCCTAGGCTGGTGCAGTGGGTCCTGGGTTCCTCCTGGTGCATGACAATGCCCGGCCTCATATGGCGAGAGTATGCAGGCAGTTCCTGGAGGATGAAGGAACTGATACCATTGACTGACCCCCACACTCACTTGCCTGACCTCATTCCAATAGAACACCTCTGGGACACCTCTTATGCCACCAGGTTGCACCTCAGACTGTCCAGGAGCTCAGTGATGCCCTGGTCCAGATCTGGGCGAAGATATCCCCAGGGCACCATCGGTCGTCTCATTAGCAGCCTGATCCGTCATTGTCAGGCATGCATACAAGCACATAGAGGCCATACAAACTACGGAATACGAGTATGAGTTGCTGCAATGAAATTTTAACAAAATGGACTAGCCTGCCGCATCATTTGTTCATTTTGATTTTCAGGGTGTGTTTGAATTCAGCCCTCTGTAGGTTGATCATTTTCATTTCCATCAAATGATGTGGCATCCTTTCCTTCCTAACACATTACCCAGTCCATACCAGTATAGATATCCAGCAGGATTTTTTTCCCATTGAGATCTGATGTGTTTTCAAAGTGTCCCTTTAATTATTTCGAGCAGTTTATATATTTCATTTTATAAATATTATAAATATATAAATATTGAACTATATCATATTTCACCTTTCATTAGCAAATATCAATACATAGCAAAATCATTTACATATATTTTTTCATTTGGAGCACAAGCTTTTCTTAGTTCCTTAGCCACCTTGTCAGTGCAAACAAAAATTACCCAGCAGCTGCAGCAAAAAAACAAAAGCCTGACTAGGAATGCTGCCCTTTCTTCTCAAATCATATACTTGAACATTACTTAAGATAACATGTTTAAACAGCCTCATTTCAAAATGTTAAATATTTTCCCAGGAAGTGCTAAAGTGGTATAGTAGGGAAACAGAAGAGATTCCACACATTTTTATCATAATGTGGAGTGTTTAGTGTGTGATTTTACAGTTTCTACTTGGCATAATGAGATTTGTGACTTTCACTGGACTGATGATTTTTAAAAAATAATTTCACTATGACGTTCTCTAAACCAACCTAAGCCAATAATAATAAACACTGGCTGTGGCTCTCTAATTTGGCCTTGCATTGGGTTAAAATTTGTGCTTTTTACAGTTTGTTAAAGAAGACTCATAATATTTAATTTGTTTGAACATTAGGATTATAATAGGATTATTTAGATAACATATAGCTTTTAAGTGATTAAACTGGGAAAGCTGACATAGTGTGCATTTAAGCAGGAGTTTAGCAGGCAGGTGATCTTTTGGAAAAATGGTAGCAAATAACAGTGTCTCTTAGGGTGTTTTTTAACAGAGAGCATGAGAGGATACTGGAACAAATGCAAATAAATTGAAGAATACTGGGACATACCTAAATGTAAAAAATAAATATTACTACCTGCTGAAGACAGATAATAGAATAATTTAAAAAAATTGTGCTATCTCTTACTCTACATGCACTTCAGCTACAGTACTTTCCTCATTATTCATACGTTTGTGAACATTTCTTTACCAGCGTTCTCTCTCTCAAGTGTGTTCCCAGTAAAGCCTCCCACTCAGGCAGTCTCCATTATTTTTTATCTTTCTTACCCCCTGTCCAATTTTATATTTGCTGTCTTTAAAGGCGACTCTCTCAGCGGGCCTCATGCATCTTTTCTCTTCATACATCTCACATTCACACCTCCTCGTTTGTCGCTTCGCCAAAGCCCTGACCAATCAAACCAAAGCCAAACTTACCAATCAGATTGCTCAGAGGACTGGACACAAAGATCGTATTGTTTTATTATATAGTAGATTGTATAAGACTTAAGCTTAGATAAACTAACCAGAGTGTGCATGCTTGTAAGAAAAAGTGAAATGGTTGCTTGGGACCTTGTCATCAACATGCTCTCATATTTAGCTTCATTGTCGACTAACAAGACCATTGCAAATTATCTGCTGTCTGAATCCGGCTAATGCAACTATTACTAAATCTTGGCTGATCAGCCACCAAGGCACTGTCTAATGGTAATGGATTTGAAAACAGTGTTACGACCTACTAAAGGCCTAGGGATACATAAGTAGGCTGCACACAAATGAGAGAGGACAGAGAGAGAGGGACATAAAAAAACTAAACCATCTAAAGAAAGAGACTTCATTTATCTTCCAAAAAAATAATCTCACAAAAAAAAGGAGACAGTTAAACACAAAAACAGAAGCAACGTAGGGGGCCCGTTAATTTGGCTATCAAACCAAACAACTTACATAGCTAGACACACCCCATAATTACCACCAGGATGGTTAGCTTAAAAATAATGACATTTCTTTTAACAAGCCAAAAATCCCAAAGCCAGACCATCCAACCCTAACTCTCTATGTCTTGCTCTGTTAATCACAAGTCCTTCTCTTCTCCTCTCACTCTCTACCCAAAAACCGCTCCCACCCTCCCAGTAGGCAACTCACTAGGAAATTAGAGCGGACTCAGTTAAGTCATCTGCTGAAAAATAAATGGCTTAGTTTACAAAATAATAGATTCAGTAGACCATAATGCAGAGACATCACAGGCAGCACTGAGAGACATCATAAGAAGAAGCATCATGTCTGGCTTAAGAAGACTGCCACTGACAAGTAGCCACTTGACATAAAGTCTGCTGTGTGACTCTGATTTGAATCATTCAGGTTGTATGCTTTTATTCCTTACTTTCCTTACTTTATCTGGTGTTTTGCCATGTCAGGTTTCTTTGAAAATAAAGATAAGCTTAGATTTAAATAAACTTTGGATATGAACTCACTGAAACTTCCTTGTTGTTTGCTAACATGAGCAACCATTGGAAGGTCAGAGATTCTAGGAGATTCTAAGATCCTTATCCAGGTTGTGTAGGATCCTAACTCAGGTCGTAATTGTTAAGAGGTTCAGTAATATAATGAGTTCTGCTCATTCAGGTTAATCCTCTCAAGGAGGTAGCAAACTGGAAGCAGGCAATGGCCTGTGGTTCCTTGCCTTTGTTAGGATATACTGAATAGTGTAAAATCCTTTCAGGGTAGACCATCCCTGTTAGAAACTGCTCACCTTTTGCAGTGGACGAAACTAAAAGCAAGTTTGGTCTCAGCCTTTGCTAAGGTATTCAGAGGTTCAGTCCTTACAGTTGTGGAAATCTGGAGACAAGATCCCAACCAGTAACACACAGCCTGCCACTGTTAAGGTATTTACTTTAGGTGGAAAACTGAGCAAAGATCTCAGCAGTGTGCAGCCTGCCCCTTGAAAGGGTTCCAGAGGTAAGTATTGTGGGGTGTACAAGAAAAGCTAGGTTGGTACGCTCAGGGACATTATTTAGGCATTTCCAGGATTATCTTGTCCACCAATAAAAAAGAACCTTAAGAAACTAAAGTGCCTTTCATGGATATGTTCACAGAATTAAATTGGCACAATCTGTTTATTATTTTGATTTGGTTCAATTGAATTTATTTGGAAATAACACACTTCAAAATAAGTATTATTGTTGTAGTTTGTGTTGTTGCTATTAGTAATTCTTCTTCTTATTATTATTATTAGCAGCAGTAGTAAATATTAATAAATAATCTTTTTTTTATAACAAAACCAAATCACTAATGTCATTTACATCTATAATAGAGTACAAACTGGTGAGGAAGGCAGGCTGTGTTGTAGGCACGGAGCTGGACAGTTTGACATCTGTGGCACAGCAACGGGCACTCAGCAGGCTCCTGTCAATAATGGAGCATCCACTGAACAGGATCATCTCCAGACAGAGGAGCAGCTTCAGCGACAGACTGCTGTCACTGTCCTGCTCCACTGACAGACTGAGGAGATCGTTCCTCCCCCACACTATGCGACTCTTCAATTCCACCCGGTGGGGTAAACGTTAACATTATTCAAAGTTATTGTCTGTTTTTACCTACATTTTTAGTACTCTTTAATTTAATATTGCTTTTTTGTATCAGTATGCTGCTGCTGGAGTATGTGAATTTCCCCTTGGGATTAATAAAGTATCTATCTATCTATCTATCTATCTATCTATCTATCTATCTATCTATCTATCTATCTATCTATCTATCTATCTATCTATCTATCTAAAAAATAAAACATACAATTATAAGCAACAAAATAAAAAAGATATAATGCTGAAATAAGAGCTTTGTACGCTGCACCTATATTCCAATCATTTTTAAATTCAGCACTGAACAGCACCGAATGCAAGGCAGAAACCAAACTTTGATGAGGTACCAGGTCGTTTCAGGGTAAAAGCCCTTAAGTATTCATTATAGATAGATAGATAGATAGATACTTTATTAATCCCAATGGGAAATTCACATTCTTCAGCAGCAGCATACTGATACAATAAATAATATTAAATTAAAGAATGATAATAATACAGGTGAAAAAAACAGACAATAACTATGTACGTCATTATACGTCTGTTTAGAGCAGGGGTCCTCAATCACAGTCCTGGAGGGCCGCAGTGACTGCAGGTTTTTGTTTTAACCCGGTTGCTTAATTAGAAAGCAATTTTTACTAATAATTTAATTTCATGGCTTGTTAGTGCTTTAACTCTGCTATGTCAGGTAATTCTTACATCCTGGATTTTCTTTCCCTTTCTAAGGATATCATCCAAATGATCTGAAGGCTAAAATGGATAGAGTAATTCTCAGTCCTTCACTTTTTCCTCTTCAATTTCCTTCCAAGTATTTAATTTAACCCAACAGTGCATGATTACACACAGGAGTAAATGGTAACAAGCTAAATGGAGAAATGCTGGTCTCTTTTGTCATTTGCATGTTATTGCTAATTAGGAGCAATTAAAAACCAAGAATATTTGCTGTTTAAGACTAAAATAAGCAATAAGGGTTCAAAATCTTAACGAGCAAGACAACTAAAGTGACACAGAAGTGTTACTTGAGCAATAAGTGCTTCTTATTAAGCAATTGGGTTGGAACAAAAACCTGCAGCTTAAAAAGTGGCGCAGAGTGAGTTTTATGATAAGACCTTAAGCTGATGTGCTGAGCGTTTTTAACATTGTAGTTCAAAAACGTCTCACATTAGAGGATGTAAGGGGAACCAGCACTGCATGATGCATTGACTTACAAATCACAAGTCTGCAGAAAAAGAATTACTTCCATATTCCTAGAGTTTAAACAGTGTCAGGTTAAATGACTGCCTTGAGGTCAAACAGTGAGTCAGCTTTGGATAAAACAGGGGGAGGGGATTTACAGAAAAAAGAAAGATCTGGATTCATAAAACTAAAAAAAAAAACAAAAAAACAAAAAACTAAACATGTGGTAAGTCAATTTGGTCAAGAGCAGAAATTCACATTATTGAGACACAGCGCCATCTAATGCTAGACAAAAACATTGCAGGCACTGTTTCCATCAATAAATTAAGGCTTCCTCTTTCGCAAATAACACTAAGCAGAAAGGTCAAATGACACATAATTAGCTATTGTCATGATGTGGGACTGTGACACACCCTTTAATGGTCAGCATGGAAAAACAAACACATAAAGAAGTCAACTCTGAAGACGTTATTTCAGGAACAAATATAAAAAGATTTAAAAATACATTGGAGAGGGAATAAAGAGCAAAAAACACATGGAAGTTAACATTAGCTCCTCTTTCTTAAGTTTATGCAGTACTAAAGTAGCAATTAGAGCTGTATGTATAAAGAACGCTGGGTGTTGGTTTGGTAACTTCCTCAAGTGAAACAAACACCTCCAAAATGTTTTTACCAAACATTATTAGGCTTAGGTGACAGAACTCTTTTCATCTTCAGTATGATATCAATTTCTTGATTAAGTAATGATTATTATATCCAGTCGTGATGTAAATACAGATTTGGAAGAGCTGTTTGGAAGACTATATAATGAACACCAGACAACAAATATTTATGATTGAAAGAAGTCACTTTCAACAAAAAACAACAAAATTGATTATGGGCTAGCACAGTCCATGGAACTGGTACCACATAGCGATCAAGTCACAAAGGGATAAACGGTCAGCACCAGTCATTTCCTGGTCATTCGAGACTGGATCAACACTACAATGTTTTCATTTAAAATCAGTGTCTTCAAAGGAAAAGGATCTGCACTCATGCTATCATTTTCACCTCATTTATGAAAGTATCTTCATCAACGCTAACATGACTGAAACGCATATGACACAAACTTTTGAAGATCCGGATTAGTTTCCCAGGCTCCTCTGCTTGAGACTACTGTAAACAGGTTTAATTCTCCGAGTCTGTCACAGTGCAACAAGTCCTTAAGGCCTGAGGTGCACTTGGCTGTTCTTCTCTGTACAGCTTCAAGTGCTGCTATAACTTTTTTGTAGCATTGTGACCAGAACTGTGTGCAATACTCCAGATATGATCTCACTTGTGCATTATACAGTCCAAGCATAACATCCCTCGGTTTATATTCAACAGTTTTAATGATAAACCTTAACATTTTATTTGCCCTTTAAATAGCTTCTGTCCATTTCTTAAATGATGAAAATGTTGCATCAACATAAACTCCTTTTTCCTTTTCAGAGATTCAATGTCCATTTTGCATTTATAACTGACGTTTGTTTGCCCTTATGTAGCACTTTGCACACTTCTGCGTTAAACTGCATTTTCCAAGCGTTTGTTGAGTTCTGAAGCTTGTCCATATCTTCTTAAATTGTTTTTGCTGCTTACTCAATGTTTGCCATTCTTCCATTTTTAGTATCATTTGCAAATTTGACAAAATAGCTAATTATACTGAAATCTATGTCATTAATACAAATCAGTAAAAGTAATGTACAAGGACAGACCCCTCAGGGACCCTACCGTTGACCTGACTCCTTGTAGAGTATTCTCCTCTCATCTGTACTATTTAAAAAGACATAGCAGCACTTGAAGCTGCACAGAAGAGCGCAACCAAGTGCATCCCATGACTTAAGGACATGTCTTACTGTGGCAGACTCGGAGAAATAAAAGTAAACCTTTTTACACTGTGTGGGGATCTACTCCAATTATTTAAAATCCTCAAAGGCATTGATACAGTAGATCTAGCAACATTCTTTCAGCTGAAGGGTGAATCACGTACTTGAGGACATCAGTGGAAATTAAGGGGAAATGCATTTAAAACTGAAGACAGGAAGCACTTCTTCACACTAAGAGTTGTGGGACTCTGGAACAAACCACCAAGACATGTAGTTGAAGCAGAAACCTTGACAACCTTTAAGAAGAATCTGGATGAGATACTGGGACAACTTAACTATTAGCTAAATAAATTGACTTGATGAACTAAATGGTCTCCTCTCATTTGTCAAATTTCTTATGTCTCTCTATTATAAAAAAAAAATCTTGGGAGGGAGACGAGACTTAATCTTCTCGGAAGACAATTTGACAACTCGCGAGAGACACTTTAGCGTCACGCAAGACAAGGAAGTGAGACAACATTTAAAACAAGTTCACGGACATCTAACCTAGCAGTTGTTGGAATGCTTTTGGCAGACAGACATCATGTGCTCCTAGCTCTTAAAACAACGACAAGCGACAAGCAAAACACGCAGTTTGCCAGCAGCAGAAAGCCAGCAGATGATCCGACCGCTTCTCCTTAGCATGCGTTAACCCTGATCCCCTCCCCTTCACAACGCGAGCGGCAGAGACGCGAAGTGGCAAAAGGACAGCTGCTGTACAGGCTTTTAAAAGATGGATGTGCAGTGTGACAAGCAGAACATGCAGCTTGCCATTAGCAGCAGCAAGACAACATGATCCGACGGCATGTCCTTAGCGTGTGTTCAGCCGCCCCCCCTTCACAACGTGAGCAGCGTTATACATCCTGCGAGAAAGAGATGTAACCACTCCCGGGGCTGGAAATAAAGGACAAGTATTGTTTTTATAAAAGTTTTAAAGTAAAAGTGAAAATAATGCAATTATGTAACAATTCCCATGAAAATAACAATCTCTTTAAATTGTTTATCCGGTAAACCAAACCTGGGGATGGGCGAGCGAAGCAAGCAGGGGGCAGAGCCTCCTAGTTTTATAAAAATATTATTACACTTAGCAGTATACCTAGTTAGATTGTACTTTAATGTAACATTTACATTATTGCCCTTGGGTCTGTGCTAATGTGACTTTAGACAAACACATGATGTTGCTTATTATTTGGCCGATGCCTTTATCCAAAGTGACTTACAACAAATTGTTTACATTTATTTTGTTTTTCCAGTTGGAGCACAGGCAGGTGAAATGACTTGCTCATTGTCACACAGTGTTAGTAGCCAGATTTTAACTCAACTTCAGGGTTTGAAGTCCAAAGCTTCACAGGGTACTGATGTGAAATAATATACGAAACCGAGAAAACAAAATCGGCCTGCAGGCTGGCTTTTCATTTATTTATTCTGTGTGGCACGCGGCTGGGAGTGGCACCCAGCCGGGATGCCCAGGAGGAGGGCTCATGCCTCCTCCGGACCACGAGGGGGCGACCTGGTTCCTTTGGGGGCCACGGGTACAGAGCTGGGAAGCTCAACCCTGTTGGGGCCCGTGGTCACTGCCAAGGGGCACCCAAGTGCCTGGAGAGCCCTGGACCTCAGAACTTACGCCACAACCGGAAGTGCTGGGGGGGGGGGGGGGAAGAAGCCTGGGGACACCCGGAGGGCTTCCGGGAGCACAGCCAGCACTTCCGCCACACAGGGGAGTGTCCGCGGAGGAGTGTCGGGAAGCACCTGGAGCACATCCGGGTGTGTATAAAAGGGGCCGCCTCCCTGCAAACGATGACTGGAGTCGGGTGGAAGTGGACGAGAGTCGTGTTAGAGAGGAGTGGAGGCGACCTGAAGGAAGCAGGCACTGTAGAGAGAGGCCTGGACTTTGGGGGATTGGTGCTGGAGGCACTGGGTATGTGCATTGAATATTGTAAATATTGTACATAATAAACGTGTGTTGGGTGATGTAACGATGTCCGTCTGTCTGTGTCCGGGCTGCTTCTCACATCTGTGCTTTGTTTTTGCTGCTCCTGCATATTCATCTTAGTGAATAGTGTGAGGGCAGCACGGTGGCGCAGTGGTAGCGCTGCTGCCTTGCAGTAAGGAGACCTGGGTTCACTTCCCGGGTCCTCCCTGTGTGGAGTTTGCATGTTCTCCCCGTGTCTGCGTGGGTTTTCTCTGGGTGCTCTGGTTTCCTCCCACAGTCCAAAGACATGCAGGTTAGGTGCATTGGCAATCCTAAATTGTCCCTAGTGTGTGTGTGTGCGTGCCCTGTGGTGGGCTGGTGCCCTGCCTGGGGTTTGTTCCTGCCTTGCACCCTGTGTTGGCTGGGATTGGCTCCAGCAGACCCCCGTGACCCTGTAGTTAGGATATAGTGGGTTGGATAATGACTGACTGAATAGTGTGAACAATTTACAAAATATAACTAATATATATTAAAATTTAAATAACTATTACCAAAGACAATGCTAATGCTAGGCGTAGAAGCCCTCAGAAAGCCTAACCTGATCACTACAGTGCTTACAACATCTTTGCATTGTCTTCCTCAGTGATACTCAGGCTCCCTTGCACATTGAGATCCCTAGCTTGAGCCTTGACAGCCATTTGCAGTTCAGGAAGGAAGGTTGGAGTAGACACTTCCTGAACTCTTTCAAAGGTTTCCCTAGGTTACGTGTGTATACTGCTTTAGGCATTTCCCCTGATCACTGGGCTGGCTGACACTTATCAAGGAACTTGGCCCTACTGAATGAAAAAATGTTTTAGGATTTATAGAGGAAGGTGGGGCAGACAAACAGAAAGAGTCAGAAAATCTGAGGGTAGGATTAGGAAATTGATTTAATTAAAAATGATCCGGACGATGAGTCTAAAACTTAAAAGTGGGATTTTTAGACTTACTGTTTTGCAACAGTTTAGTAGCATAATAATAGAAATAATAATAATAATAATAATACATTTTATTTATATAGCGCCTTTCCCATGCTCAAGGCACTTACAGAATATAAGAAAGAACGGCAGGGAATACAGTATATAGCATTGTACAAACCAGATAAATAAATAAAGAAGATTACGACAGAGAGCTGAGAGTTCCCAGAAAGGATGTTTTGTAGACATGGGGCTTTTCCTTGTTACATCACACCTCCGTTTCAATTATATAGCAGTGAAACAATTTTTCAAGGTAGTATTTATCTAGGAGGATACCTACTGTAGAACTTGAGTGCTCTTCTATATTTGTTCATGTCTTTTTTATGTCAAAGATTATAAACAGGAAAAATATCTTAAAACACACATGCAAGGGAGGGAGCAAAAAGGGAATATTCACAGTAACAGAAATGCGGTGTCCTGCAGGGTTTTGTAATACAGGTATTAAACCTTGCCTGTCTGCCGGGGTAGCTTACTTATATGACCAACTTTTTAAACATAGTCTTGGGCCTCAGGTGGTTTTCAGATTCCCTTCTGGTGTCACTTCTAGACCAAGCCTTAGAATCAAGGGGCAAAAGTGACAGTCTGGCTGAGCGACTTCTAGTAAACCTTTCAGGGTTCCCACACTCCTGAGCTCAAATGTGCCACTGAAAAAGGCAATGTCACCCAAGATGTTTGAAACTAATTTTTCACCAAGCATTTCAAATAAAAATAATTATAATCATTTTGTTCATTTTAAAGTTTGTTAATTTATTTAGCTGTTATTCTTATCTAAAGGTAATTATTAATTATTACAAATTCTTATATTTACAACTACAGAGTGTCACACATGCGTGTTTAGGAGACAACTAAAGGGCTTGAGTACATGTAATTCCACGCCGGACCAGGGGGTGGCGAAGTGCACTCATTTTCTCTCTCGATCTCTTACAGACCATTCTAGGGATATCCCACCCGGCTCTGAGGCAGCCAACGACGTCACTTCCGGTTCTGGTCCTAATGACATCACTTCCCTTACTGCCCTTTAAAGCCGCCATCTTGTTTATACTAAATCAGTTCTGTTTTGGACTCAGTCGTGTGAACATGTCTGTTCTCTTAAATCAATTTTGCAGCCAGGAAAAATTATACGGGTGGCTGCCCCAAACCTTCTCAATGCCTTATGGTCATTCCTGTTACAAGAGCCAGTGGCTTAGGTAGCTGATTCATAGTCATATGGTATGTGAGGTTAATATTGTATTGGACATTTCACAGCCTTAGATACTAGACAACACCATTAAATATCAGCTACATATGGAGTAAGGGCATCAGTTCTTTTGAGGGAACATAAAAACATCAGAATAATTCTGATGAGAACAGGTCATTCAAGTAAAATTTAGACTGGTGATCTCTATTCACCTAACCTTTTGCAAAGTGTCATGAAGCTAACATTTGACCAAAGTTAAATATATATGTCATGAACAGAAGGGAATTGTGGATCAGTACTATTCTTTTCGCACTTTGAAGACCTGAGCTACGCAGGTAACATATAGTGGATTCAGGAAGTATTCAGGCCCCCTCAATTTCTTCACACTTTATAGTGCTGTAGATTTCATTATAAATTGATACATTTGCCATTTTGTCCATCAGCCTACACTCAATAACCCATAATGACAAAGGGAAAATTGTTTTCAGAAAGATCAGCACATTTAAAAAATCAAAAACTAAAATCTCTCTTACATTTATATAAGTATTCTGAACCTTTGCTGTGACATTCCAAATTGTGGTGAAGCACGTCCTTTTTACTGTAATTATCATTTAGAAGTATCTAGAAATTAACTGCAGTCCACCTGTGGCACACAAAATTGACTGGATGTCATTTAGAAAGGCACACACTATTGTATAGAAGGTTCCACAATTCACACTGCAAGTCAGGACAAAAACCAAGCCATAAAGTCCAAGGAACTCTTTGTACACCTTCATGATCAAATTGCAGTGAGCATAGATCAGGGCAAGGAGATTAAAACACTTCTAAAGATCCAAGTGTTCCCAGGAGCACAGTGGCCTCAATAATTATGAAATTGAAGAAGTTTGGAACCACCAGGACTCTTCCTAGAGTTGGCTGTCTGGACAAACTGAGTAACTGAGCAAGAAGGCCCTTAGTCAGGGAAGTGACCAAAAGCCCAATGGTCACTCTAAAAGGGATTCAGAAGTCATCTGCTGAGATGGGAGAACCTGTGGGAAAGACGACCGTCTCAGTAGCACTCCATCAGTCAGGTATTTTTAATATTTTGCTGTCTGCCATTTTGCTTAGATTAATCTTATCTGCAGACTGAATCTGCTTGCTCACTACATTTCATCTACATCACTTACACCTTGCAAATGACCAAATTCAGAAAAAAATAACCTCCCTGCCTGTGCATACTTACCTTTTAATTACACCATCTGCACGATGCGCCTTGGTTTCTCACTCCTTTTAATTTGAACTCTAGCCTCTTATATGGTATTTGGTACACTGCATTAATCCCCTAGAGAAATTGCTTTTCACATGACCTTTGATATATTAAAGGAGAATATGGGGCAAAGCAGGCAGCCACCACCATTACTAAGAATTCCTCGCCGTCTTAAGCTGACAAACAAATCTGAACACCTGAAGTTGGAGGACCTGGTAACAGAAAGAAAAAATCCCTTCTTTGATGTCCTTGTGGAGAATGGCAAGGAAAGGACTTGACCATGAGATCAGTGGACAGATGATCCAATCTTCAATCAGTTTTGTGAACTGACCCCTCATGATGGTAGTGAACAACAAGACTGAAAGAGAAACAATTCTCATCGAAGAGTACAATGACATACTGACAAAGGATGAGGAACAGAAACAGTTTATTCTTAGACTGGTCGTAAAAATTTTCTAACTCCATCATAGACAGTGCTAATGTTGTAGACCTACAGGTGTGGAACGGCTGTTTGCTGTTCAGTTCGGATGAAACAGAAACTGCCAAATTAAGTGACCTCTAAATGTTGTTTATTTTCATTAAAATTGCATGTGTTTGTAATACGTATGATAATAAAATTTGCCTTGTGGAGAGCCTGAATCTGTTTTTTAGACCACCCTAATACATATATAAAGGGTGGAGCAGGAAAACGGGAAATTTTAGAACTAGGTGTTGGCGACCCTGGGGTGTTGGCAGTTGTTTAGGACCAATGTGACCTTGTTTAGAACCCTTTGCCATTTGTTATAAAGGAGGAGTAGAGTGATGAGCAATGAGTGTTCGCTGTGAAAGCCTTTTATAAGAATGGCGATAGTGTGGCTGCTGCTCAAAGGGAGTTTCTGCGTCATTACCAGTTAGGACGTCATGATCGTGTCCTGTCTGCTCATGCGATTACAACCTGGGTGCGTAATTTTGAAGAAACGGGTTCAGCCTTAAAAAAGAAATCCCCAGGTGGAGTCACTGCCTGACAATCGATGGCAGCTATTCGACGATTGTTTGGAAGGCGCGTCATTTCATGCAATGGTGACATTTCACTGTTTTGTGATTTTTTTTTTCTGTGGGGACATTTTAAAAGCTATGGGTATGGCACACATCCTGCAACCACTGCTGAACTAAAAAGGAGGAGTAAAGAGGAAATCACTGGTGTTCCTCTTGACATGTTATGTCAAACAGTGCAGAATTTCCACAACAGGCTGTCAGAATATGTACAGAGAAATGGACAACACTTTCATGATATTTTCTTCAAAACATAAAACGAATACAGAATGAATATTGATTACCATCATTAATTGCATATCCTGTACGATACATTTCATCATGAAATGTTCAGATTCAGCGGGTTGGAAAATGGATGGATGAATGTATTTTGTAATGTGTTTATTCATGCATTGAACGTCAATTGAAAATTTCCCATTTCCCTGCGCCATCCTTTATATTTGCTCTAAACATCTTAGAAGGTAAATCATACACCAGTGCATCTTTTAATGTTCAGATTCAGAGCAGAAAGGTTTACCTAATTTATAAAAAAATGTGTTCCATTAAAAGCAGGAATTATATTCTTATGATTTAAATCCAAGCACAGCTAGCCCAGGGTTCTCCCAGGTTTAAGTTTGAGGAAAATGTATTAGAGAGGATGCCTGCAATCAACAGAATTAGTTTTATTTACGCTTTTAATTTGTATTAATTTTCCCAAACATCTGTAAATTTGATCTTGTCTATAGACTATCAAGTTGCTCTCAGTTTCTATTGGTTTTGAAATGCGTAAGATGGGGTAATAGTTACCATTACAGTGTAAAAGCGCCCATGCATTTTTGAACCCTATTTAAACACATGGCAAAAGGGAGATAAAGCCTTCATAGGCAGTAGTGGGTGCAAGCAGTTCCAGGAAAAACATATGGGCAGTCAGGAGACTACCCAGGGGACCAGGACCTGGAGAGACACTGGCACTAAAAAACTTAAACAAAAAACATTTGCTTCATACACTTCACAACCATTTGGATGGTGGCAGTGGCACATCTGCATTTGCCAGCATGGATCTCAAAAAGGAATTTAAAAATTGTTAAGTTCAAATGTGAATTTTGGCTTACTAGTGAAAAGAAATAACTAATTGGGATGTTTATGTATCTAACTTGAGTTAATCTACATTAAAATATTCATCTTTGCTGGTATTACGTTGGTTTTTCTAGAGGCGTTAACAAAAATCTCTTACGGGTGTCTGAGAGTAAAAATATTTAATGTGAAACAAAGCCATTAAATTGTTTTCTTTAAACAAGGGAATAATGTGTCTAGGAGACTGTTGTCATTACTCACCTATTTTTATGTTAACCTTACTTAAAATTATCCCTTTTTATAAAACTCACAACCAAGAATTCCAATTTTCCTAACACAAAGTTGAACTGAATCAATTTAGCTTAAAATAAACAAGTTTTATCTACACAATTGTCATATATTTTAATAAAGTATGATATGTTGCATAAAGAACCACCCTTTATTTGACAACATGTCACTGTCCTACTCCAGAGGGATCCCCAAAACATTGTACAATTGCAAATTACAATTACAATTGATTACATCTTGCCTGAAGAAGGGGCCCGAGTTGCCTTGAAAGCTTGCATATTGTAATCTTTTTAGTTAGCCAATAAAAGGTGTCATTTTGCTTGGCTTTTCTCTACATTCATAATGGCTAACACGGTACAACACCCTAGTACTACAATTGCAAAGAAACTTAAAGACTTTTAGTAAATTGATTTTTTTTTTTCAATTGCAGTGGGTTGTCTGGAAGTGGTAATGGAAGGTGATTTATGACACTTTTTGATACAAAAGCAAACACATTGCCCACCCTACATCAGAGAAACATTTTCCTTTGCTTCCAATATAACCTGGTAATGATGTCAAAATTACACAAAGAAATAAAAATCAATTAAAATAAATTAATAAGTGTTTTGTATTTTTTATTATTTGTGCTGAGATAATATAAATGGCCACTTGAATGTAAATAATACCTAATATACCAGGTTAGTTTGGAATTGCTTAAGTCATCTACGTGTGAATTATTTAATCTCACTAAGTACTTCATACTATTTTATTTACTTAGGTGGAAAAACATGACATAAAAAAATTAATTCAACCCAAAGATATATTTTAGAGTACATACATTCGTTTTCTGCACAACCTGTGGTGGCTATGTTGTAAATAACGAAACGAACTGGTGTCAGTTTAAGCGCATGTGTACTCTATTTTACGACAGCGGCAGATTGGCTGCTCTCTCATACAGAATGGCTCATTTGTATTGATCAAGGATCAGAAGCACATTGGCTACGAGATTTTATGGGCGTCGCCTTTGAATATATTGCGTCATTGCGTGCCGAGCTCATTGGACAAGACTTTAACCTGTGAGCAATGATGTGATATTTCGCTCTATCTGTGTTTTTACAGTAGGCTAAGTGTAGCTTGGCTCGCTGTCAGTATGGGCTTGATTAGCTTTTATCTCCGGACTCGCGGACTGCATTACTTGTGCTAATCTATCAGAAGTACAAACATACAATACTACCAGGAATTTGTAGTGGCTGGTCATGTGCTTCAGAATTTCTTCACTGACGACCCACTCATGATATTTCTCAGAAGACATACCATACAGTACAGTATAGAGTTTTTTTTTTCTCTCACAAGTCGACCACTCTATTTTGTTTTCGCAGCTCGCATAACCTACCTAGAGACAAGCTGAAGTAAACAGTGCCGATTACTTTTTTCACAGGTCAAAGAGCCATCGGGAGCCCGTAAGCCACTCGGATCGTGTCGTAATTTATGCCTTTCCTTGCAAGTAAGGCGAATTCAACGACATCGTGATTTTCAGCCGTTTTGTTTGGCAAAAGCAATGTATTCGGAGTAAATTTATATACTATGCGCTTGCATTTACTGGGTGTAGGCTGCTAAAAGGAATAAAAAGAACAGCCTACAAATAGCACTACTTTACAAAATGTAAATTATTGCTAGCCAGTTTTTTTTTTCAGATGAACTATGGTATATAGTAGAGCAGAGCATAGCACAGTACAGTATAGTATAGCATATTGCAAGCTGCACTTGCCTTTAGTTGGTGTACTAAAAGAAATAAAAAGAACAGCCTACAAATAGCACTACTTTACAAAATGTGAGTTATTGCTAGACAGTTTTTTTCAGATTAACTATGGCTTATAGTAGAGCAGAGTATAGTATAGCATAGCATATTGCACGGTGGCGCAGTGGTAACGCTGCTGTCTCGCAACAAATGAGATTGGGATTCCCTTCCCGGGTGATCCCAGAGTGAAGTTTGCGTGATCATGCCGTGCTAGTATGGATTTACCCCGGTTTCCTTACACAGTGCAAATACATCATGTTAGTTGAATTGGCTTTGCTTTGGGCTCGTGCCTCATCGAAGGATTGCTCCTGCATCGCGCCTAATGCTTGCTGGGATAGGGCCCAGCTTCCCTGTGACCGTATACTCGGGATAAGCGGATTTGAAAATGGACGGATGGGTTAAAAGAGGATGCACAAAACCCACTAAAATGCCATTTTAGACATCATTTTTACTATTGAAGTCTCGTGTAAACCACAATTCTTTTGTAGTTCATGCTACGTTACCTATATGAAGTGTGGCTGTTTTTCAAATGACATGAGTTGGAAAGCAATACAAAATATCCCAACAATTTCGTCTTAAAATGTGTTTTACTTTTTGTCTGTGTGCCTGCGCTCATTTTCATATTTACAGTGTCACAGCAAATGAAAAGACCTTCGGACAGCAAATGTCGGAGTTACATTCCGGTATTGTGACTCTAGAGCTCCCATTGTCACGCAAAGCCGTCTCTGATGGCGAAGTGCCATTTTTGCGGGTGGTACGATTGAGAAAGAGAGGGAGTGGCGACAGGTTGCCATAAAAACTCGACAGTGACAACCAGAAACAGCTGTCTGTTTGTTTCCTTAACAAATCCAATTTCCGTTTTCCTTGAAATTCTCTAAAGCGTATTACATGACAAGGAGAAGAGATAGGCTGTGTTTTCCATAATTTAGTGGCATTTCAATGTGCGTGGAAAGACTGCATATCTTGTCAGCATCTGACTTCACCCTCACATACAAAGTCACACCGACAAATGTATTATGGCCAATTAAATAATTGCACGTCCTTAGCATCCATCCATTATCCAACCCACTATATCCTAACTACAGGGTCACGGGGGTCTACTGGAGCCAATCCCAGCCAACACAGGGCGCAAGGCAGGAAACAAACCCGCGGGCCACCCACCGCTGGTCTTTAGCATAGGACAGAAAAAAAAAACCAATAACCGGCTGAAGTGAAGGCATATAAACCCCAAGACAGTGATGTAGAAATTAATTCGGGTTAAGTAAACCGTAAACAGAACAATCCTATTGTTTTAACAAAAAAACAGACTTTTTATAATCTTATGGCTAAAAAATGATTGAATTCCCTACGCCATATTTACAACATAAACACAATAGTCCCTTTTGCAACGACACTCTTTCAAGACGTTGCTTTCATTATTTTTGCAATACCTGCAAGAATTTCGTTCATTATATTAATTTATTGTTGCAGAGGCGTTTATAAGAGTGCGGAAATCACAGATTGGCGTCTGTGTGCTCCATTGGGACGAAATGCTAACAGATACTGGCAGCAACACATCACCCGAGCAGGCCGGGTAGCGAATAGGACGCCCGTCTTGATTATTAAACGCTCCCAAAATAAGCGCTCTTTTTAACTCCTTCCCACGTGTAAAATAAGCGGTTCGCTTTCAGATTAGTTATCAGACTATGAAGTTTCAGGCGTGGTTAGATGTGCTACCTTGGCACTGCTGTCTGCTGAAGGATAACATAACGTTCCCGATCCAGACTTGAGCTGACTATGATTCTCAGTCAGGTTGCCGCGAACTCTCACAAGGGGAGGAGCTACCTGGAGAAGCCTGCTGGGAAAGATCAGCGGGGATGCTAGTCTTGCTGAAGTCGGCATACCTGTAAGTCTGGAAAAGTGTTGCCACTCTGACTATTAGGAAAAACAGACCATGTAACCAAATAAACACTGAAAAAACATGGACATGTTTAATAAGGTATATGAGGAATTTTGTAATTAAATAAAACAGCAGCACACGTCTGCCAAATCATATTTCTGATAAGCAGGAAATGTCCATTTCAGGCTTGGGAGCAGAACATTACAGTAAACAGAACCCGTCCTCACTCAAATCAACAACTTTAACTTTAAATTTTCCTGTTTTGTACTTTTTCAGTTTCTCACAACATCGTTTATGGCACCGTCCTTCTTTAATGTCCTCAATGACAGATTTTGTTGGTTTCCCAATGTAGCAGTTCATATATAATGACCTCTATTGCTATCAGCACATGACTGACTGACATTAAAGCAGGCGCGCTATGCAGGATGTGACGTCAAGGCACAAGTCACCAATCACAATCAAGTTAATTTGGTTATGCACAGACTGGTAATTACATGTTAGAGATGTGTAGAGTTGATACGTTTTTGTTAAGATGGTCGAAAGAATAAATTTATGTACACAAGAAACTATAGTTCAAGTTTATCAAAGGTATCTTTCTGCTAAAGTTGAATAAGTAACTGCTTTGCATAAGGTATGTGAATAAGTAGCTGGCTGGAAGTAAATAAGTAGCCAAGATAATACGGAGCTGCGAATAAGTAGCCAACTTCCACCTTGTCTGTAGCATCAGATTAAGCACTAGCATTCAACGGCATTAATGGATAAATGGTAAACATGATAGATAGATAGATAGATAGATAGATAGATAGATAGATAGATAGATAGATAGATAGATAGATAGATAGATAGATAGATAGATAGATAGATACTTTATTAATCCCAAGGGGAAATTCACATACTCCAGCAGCAGCATACTGATACAAAAAACAATATTAAATTAAAGAGTAATGACCAAAAAGAATGATATGTTGTCACAGGAACTGTGTGAGCTTTCTGTTGTTCAGCATTACAACGATAGTGTAAGAGTCGACGTAAGACTGAAAGAATTGGCAGCTACATTCATGAAAATATGAACTGCAAAAGAGAGCTGATAAGGAAGAGCCACAGGAGATGCAGATTTCAGTGCTCAAAATACCCAAATCAACAAATCTGCATAACTACACCAGTAGATGCACTGATGAGGCTGCACAACACCCACCTTCTGACCATCTAAACTAGTAAAGAACTTTCCTTTAGCTAAGCTCTCCTTCTCAGGGATGGGGTTTGATTTGTTTTCAAATTTGTTGGGTTATAAATGGATCTGTTTGTATGGAATGATTACAATGGAAATTAATAAAATAAAAATATAAACTAGTAAAGAACTAAAAACTAAAGAAATTTAATGTTACTGTTGTGGCAGACAGCCGGAGCCCAAACCCAGCCATGACGCCCTGAGTATGGAAGGACTTGGGGAGAGAGTATTTGCAAGACTGTTTCTCCCCCCGACCGACAGAGGGCAGCACCCTTTGTTTCCAGCAGGGCCACGGGTCATGAGCATGGGAGCTCAACCCTGCTGGGGCCTGTGGCCCCCGCCAGGGGGCTCATGGATGCTTTCAGGGCTCTATTTGGCCGCACTTCTGCCACACCCAGAAGTGTGGCCAGAAGAAGCTTGTTGGGCACCTGGAGTCCTTCTGAGTACCCTATGAAATGGGGCCAGTTATCACCACTCGATGGCCAGAGAAAGGAGGAAGAGGACAAACCCAGAGGAGGAGTGGAGGAGGAAGGAGTGGCAGAAAAAGGGACTGTGCTGGGCTGTGAGCCTTATGTGTTGGTGATTTGTGCACTGTATAAATAAACCATGTGCTGGGTGCTAAACCTCTCTCCTGTCTGTCTGTGTCAGGGTTTGGGTGGCTGTATGCACCCTGGGCTTTCACACTGTCTAATTGGAAAAGCAAACATACCATGACAAAATAGTCACAGCGTTTTAACAAGCTGCATTTCCTTAGATCACAATTCGTCTTCTTCTTTCAGCTGCTCCTGTTAGGGGTTGCCAGAGCAGATCATCTTCTTCCATATCATCCTGTCTTCTGCATCTTGTTCTGTCACACCCATCACCTGCATGTCCTCTCTCACCACATCTATAAACCTTCATGTAGGTCTTCCTCTTTTCCTCTTTCCTGGCAGCTCTATCCTTAGCATCCTTCTCCCAATATACTCAACATCTCCCCTCTGCACATGTCCAAACCAACACAATCTCGCCTCTCTGACTTTGTCTCCCAACCGTCCAACTTGACCTGATTGCCTTAGACCACAACGCTTATCTAAACTCTACTTGCTGTTGTTATGTCATATAGTGATGCACAAGTTAAAATGACAGATATTATAGCAGACAGAGGCACTTGTCAAACATGTGGAGTCCAGTAAATGCAGTTGTCTACATGTGTGTGTCTGTCTGTCTCCACTGTCATAACGTTCATTACAACGTGAAAATTAACCACTAAACTTTAGTTATGTGGGGCTACTGAGCTCCTGAATGTGTAACATCAATTTTAGTGTTTTATTTTCTCTCAGCATCAAGTCTTTTGTTTGGTATCTTTTGCTCACTCCCTGAGAACCCAATGACAGTTTAAAACACGCAGACTTGAGGAACTGGGGGCAAGTGTGTTAGGAAAAAGCCCTGTAGATGTAGCCTTTGTAGTGCAGGATTTCAATGCTATTAACTACACACTTTTTAAAGGGTTGCCCTCTTCTGAGAATTACATCTGGCCCCCTGAGACTAGGGGGCCGCAGACAGAGCACTTAAGACTTAGAGTGCGATTAAATGCACTTTATCAAACTAGTTTTTCAGAGAAACCAAGTTTCTAAAAAGCTAAGTAAGCCCTTATTACTGTGAGGAAAAACCGGTTTATTAGTCTGGTTTCTGAGAAACCATGTTGACACACGTGTAGTTCTCTGTGAGTAAGCCAGTAATATATCTCTCTGCAGCCCTGAACCACCACCCTGGAGTTCCAGGCAGGTGGAGCTGACCCCGATGAGCACCAATACAGTCGAGCTGATGACCTCCAGAGCGTCGCCCACTTATACTATGTTTAAGATTAGGAATGTGGAAGGGTTATCTGACTCAAAAAATGATGACTGTCCAGTTGGTCAATTCCAGGTACTTGGAGCTCCAGCAGTGCAGGATTTACGTATAAGCTACACAAGCTATAGCTTAGGGCCCCCGCCTTCTTGGGGGCCCCCAAAACAAATTGTCCGAGTGAGCAATTGTCATATATACTTAAATATACTACAGCATTATTTGTCCCAATCAGGCCCGGCCTTAGGCATACGTAGGTGAAGTATACGACCGCCTAGGGCCCCGGATCGACTCCTTGGTCTAATTTTCATGCATTTCATAGAGCTTCCAGGGGGGCCCCTGGACCCCCCTTTCGCCTAGGGCCCCATAATACCTAAGATCGGGCCTGAGCTCCAGGTTGGACGTTCCAGGCTAAAGAGATACCAGACTCTGTCATTTGGCCATGTAAACCCTGTTTCACACATTCTATAGTTTATGCCTACATTTTGTAACGTTTATTACTAAAATATGAAAAAGTTTCTGTTTTAACAATGTGTTTACACAGATTACTGTAGAAACGGAACACACATGAAATGCGTGTGTTCCAAATAACGATCTATTATTTCCACTGTAAAACTCCACTTCACTCCCAGATAATCAATCAAGGCATGAGCTGGGAGATGCTTGTGCACGTTCTAAGTCTGTGGGGGGATGCAATAGCCGACTGCTTGCAGCTTGTTTTTATCGGCACATTTAGAGGACAAAGGATGCTGGCGGAGAGGTGCGAATGGTTTTAAGGTTGGCCGGATCTACGAATTTTTTCGCAGTCTCTAGTAATTCCAGTGTTAACCAGTTTACACCTAAGGATTTTGTAGTCTTTGTATGTCCATTGCTCTCTGTTCATCTGCTTTGTTTCGCACATGCTTACAACAGCAAAGATAGAATCGTCCACATAATAAATTTCCTGCACAGCAATTTATTAATATTCCGAACTGGAAGGTTGCCGGTTCGAATCCTGCAAATGCCAAAAGTTACTCTACTTCATTGGGCCCTTGAGCAAGGCCCTTAACCTGCAATTGCTCCGTCCTGGGTATGACGTTAATCTGCATCCAGCCCTGCATGTAGGCCCTCCAACCTGCAGGGAAAATGGAACTGGCACTCCAGACACCATAAAAAAACCTCACACTGTTCCATTCCATCTGAACTAGTGTGGTGCTGAGGTGTCACTCATCTCATGGCTGCACTCAGGTCCTAATCTGGGATCCTGAGTTGGTTTGTCACGTGGTGGGTGCTCCTAACCTCTCTCAGAACCTCTGAATGTTGAAGCAGTGTGATCGGGTGACACACTGCCCAGTGTTCATACCACAAATAATTATCGCTCAGGATGAGGATGTGTAAAGGGGATGAAGTTTATTTACTTCAGAACACATGAAGGACTATACATATTCATAAAACACAAGAAAATGATCACAGGCTTTGTAGCTGCATTTATTCAAAATTACCAAAATTCTGCAGCTCTAGCTTGTAAATGGGAATCCACAGACAAAATATTTTCGTTTTTCAAAGTTTTAGCTAAAATTCAAAGTAAAACAGTTCACACAAAAAGAAAAAAAAAAAAATAGCAAAAATTAGAAAAGTTCTTGCTTAAGAGAAATTCTATTCAAAGCTTATAAATCTTGCTTAATTTCTAATTGTTACAAATCACTTCTAAACGTTTCTGAACCATTTAAGAACAGTCAGAAAACTGTATGCTTATCCCATTTCTGAGTTGAAAATGGGTCTTTTTAAGTCTCTGTGCACTGGGACCTGTTCTAGACAACAGTTAACTCAATTATCACACTGTATCGTAATTATAGCAAGAAGGTTCTATCTCATACTAACTTACAGGGGGAAAAGACTATACCATTGTCTATGACTATGAAAGGAAATCCATCCATCCAGTCAGTCAGTCATTATCCAACCCGCTATATCCTAACTACAGGGTCACGGGGATCTTCTGGAGCCAATCCCAGCCAACACAGGGTGCAAGGCAGGAAACAAACCCCGGACAGGGTGCCAGCCCACCGCGGGGCGCACACACACACACTCACACACACACGCACACTCACCAAGCACACACTAGGGACAATTTAGGATCGCCAATGCACCTAACCTGCATGTCTTTGGACTGTAGGAGGAAACAGGAGCACCCGGAGGAAACCCACGCAGATACGGAGAGAACATGCACACTCCACGCAGGGAGGACCCAGGAAGCGAACCTAAGAAATAAAATCATATTCTTTTCAAATTAAGCAAACATTAATATGAGTTTAACTCAAAGCTTTAACTTTCTAAGATTGGCTCTTATAGGCTTCATGCTTCTTTTCGGATTCACAGTGGCCAATGATGATGTTTAACCCTTTTTGTGCAGTTTAATGACATCAGAGCATTTTGTCAAAGAAGAACTCCAGAAGTGTACCCGCACAAGTAAATGGAGGTTTTGAAGAAAGCAGGATTCTGAATTAACTAGGTTACTCACCTTATCCTAATATAGTAAAGACACTGTAAGAGAAGCATTTACAGAAGACTGCACCTTGGCTGCTAAAATCTAACCAGGTCATCAAGCCTTGGGTGGGTTCCTAGCTTTAGATCAACTCCTACTGCTGGGGAAAATGTGGCAGATGCTACTGTCACAGATCGCAGGGGAGTGGTGTGAGGGAGAGGCAGAACTGATGGTGTTATGCACAGGCTCAGGGCGAAGCAATCAGAAGTGTGTGGGGCAGACAGTTAGTTCAACCTACGAAGACACTGCTGTCCTCCATATCACCTACCCACAATAAACTTGCATCTACTGGTGTTGTTAGGTAGATTTGTTGATTTTGGTATTTTGAACAGGAAGTCTTATTGCTGGCTATTTGTTTTAATGTCTGCTGGTTTCTCACAGTCAAAAATGATGCAGAGAGGTAGAGTGGTACAATGGTTTGCTCTGGACTTTGCATGTGTGTTTATCATTTGTCATCTCTCCGTTTACTAGATGTGGTTCTTTTCATTTTGGACTTACATGGAGCAGCTTCAGGTGAAACATTATGTCATGCACACAATCACTAATAAATGGCCAATTTACAGTTTTTGGAACTGGAGAAGCAGATGCCAACTCCATACACACAGAATGCTTGAGCTGGGCTGTGAACCCAGGTTTCACAAACTGTTAGGTAACAGTTTTCCTAACTAGAAATCTAAGTGATTTCTTTTAACTCTTTGAGGGCTGAATATTTTTTCTATAAAGCTCACTTTTCTGAAAGCACACAAAGCACTGGTTTCACATATCAGTCAAAATAAAACGTCTGTTGCTATGTGCTGTGGGTGCTGTTGGCGCATATTGGGCATCTCTGACGGCAGTTGCTGCATGGGGGCACCTCGTTGGTCAAAAGGAATGCACGGTGTGCCAGCTGCCTGGCTATCTTCGCACAGCAGGTGGGTGGTGGTGGCGGTTGCAGTGTGACGCAATATGGTTTGAACCTCTTGTCATCATAAGTGGTGGTCCTCCTAGGCAAATGCTGTGGTGGGTGCATCAGCTACACAAAAGCGTTCAGCATCACGATCAGCTGGGGACTGATTGAGATGATGCTGGTACCTCACTTTTGTTTTTGATATCCAACTCCAGATCACTTGCATCAAACTTGGAGTCTTATTCAACAAAATTTCGTAAAATGTCCATGGAGTATTTTGCTTTGCACATTTGCTTTGGTCTCTCGCCAGATGTCGGTGCCATTTTAGAGGTTGTTTGCTCTTTGCTACTCATGCACGTGTAGGGAATCGAGGTTAAATCAGCAAAGCTATGTAACTTTCCTTCTAGCAAAGAGAGTTGAACTAAAACAGAAGGGCAAATTTTCTTGCAGTTTATAGCTGATTACCGTCCTCTACTCCTGAATTTTGACAAAAGTCAACATCAGCCCTGAAAGAGTTAACATTAGTACAAGGTTAGCCTGCCACCAGCCTCACAACTAGGCTATGTGACGGTACAGGTCGGCTCCATACTGCCAGTTCTTCCCAGGAGACTCTTGAACCTGCCATCACCAATAACGTACCCAAGGGATGAGCCAGCAGATGACGACACAACACAAAGCTAGGGGTTCTGCAAAAGTGCTCCAGTGTTTTTATTAAAAATCAGCAAAAAGTCAAATAGTGTTCAATTAGTGCAGTGTGTTCAATAAATAATCCAGAAAAGTGAACTGTGGAGTTTAAAATCAGTTAATAGATTCATTAAAAGCAAGGTTAAAATCCCCTGGACAGGAAGCTTCTTCTCAGCTTACCCCAAGCGAGACCTTGCAGCTGAAGAGATGCCTGATCAGCAGTTCAGTCAACTTTCTTTGCTTGTTCCTAGGCCCGGAACCCTGCAGCCATCTTTGGCCCCAGTAAGGCAATACGCCGAGCCTCCAACTCTCGCCGCCAGGCTCACGTCCCTTCGGTCCATGGCACCAACCACAGGATGTCTCACTGAGCCTTCAATACCCCTGCAGCTCCTGTTGTCTTCCTCCCAGCCTTATTCAAAATCTCTCCAACCGAGCAGTGCCTCAGTCACTCCAGCTCCTAGGTCGCTCAGCTGAAGTGACCTCCTTCAGTCCCTGGGCGTCAACCATATGCTCACCTGAGGGACTTCCTCTCTTTTGCTTGTCTTCTCTGTTTCTCGTTCGCTCACTCGCACCGCCTCTCTCCATCTCCCACATTCACTCCATTCTTTTATTAAACCACCTTCCCTTTTTCCTTTTGTTCTTCTTTCCGATCCTCCTGCCAGCACCCCCTTATATGCCTCCGTGGACGCAGCACTTCAATCGCGCACCACAGAAAGCTGGTGAAGCAATTTAAACAGACCGCACCATCACAAGCAGGGGCTTCTCACTTCAATTACTCCATCAACCTCTCACAGCTGCGTGAGCACGTACACCCATGGAGATTGAGGCTGTCAATTAATCTTTTATTTATTTATTTAAAACTGGCTCCTGGTTGTTAAGCCACGGAACCTGCTTAATCTCATGACATCTCTAAAAGAATTATGTTCAGGAAGGAAGGCCATCCACATTTCAGGAATAACAACAACCTGTCTGTATCACAAAGTAGATGCCAAAGACATGACTTTCAAAAATGAGCCCCAGACTTGAAAGACTGGAAAAGCTAACAGAGCCGGAATGAGAGATTAGCATGATGTGTTACGTCATCCTCTGGGCACACATGTGAACAATATTATAAATTAACACCTTTGCCCCAGGAACTAGGAATGAAAAAGAATATGAAAGTAAATTGTAAGCCAAGTTCAACACAGAACATCAGCCTTAACAGAACACTCCACCCAGAAATCATATATTTTTTTATATGTTACTTACTACATTTACTTCCGTAAACGCCAGAAATGATTCCACTCCGTTGGGCCCTTGAGCAAGGCCCTTACCTTGCAATT